>NC_058118.1:14824687-15136250 GCF_914725855.1 Thunnus albacares | reverse complement strand
TTAATGCTGTGCTGGCAGTGGATGATCCATCAGCCATGTCCCTCGTCAGACAGCCTGGGTCTGATGGCTTTAGAGTGGACTCTACAGCTATGTTCCAGGTATGCTTCATTGTATTCAAGCCTCATAGCCAATGACTGAGTTTTATTGTCAACCAGTAGCTAGTATGCTACTTTGTCATTCAATGTATAAAATGTCAAAGCTTTGAATATAGGCTTTGTCGCTCCACTAATATATGTACTGTATGTTTTGCCTCAACTGATGTTATGGTTTTCTGTTGTATTGTGTGGTTATTGGAGGACCACAGTGAAAGTAACCAATTACACTGTCTTGTGATTTAATATTTGATGACTGTCAATCAATCAATCCAGCTGTATCACAGCTTGAATGGTAAAGTGTACTTTTGCCAAATATCCAAGGTCTAATAATGATTCAATTTAGCACTAGCAGGTCCCATGTTATCAAAAATGAGACATTTCTCTCTTTTTGCAAGATGCCTTTTTGTATTTTGTGTCATTTTAAACTGAATATAATTCTAAGATATGCATAATTATGTGTTTTCCTCAGGTTGCTGCAGGTCGTGAGTGGTACATACACACCATTTACACAGTTCGTTCCAAAGAGAATGCCAACAGAGGCATTGGAAAGCGCAGCCTGGAGTACCATTCCTTTGTTTCCACAAGCAACAATCTCGCCTTGACCTCAACAAGCGGTAGAGGTCATCGCTCCAGGAGGTCGGTTGGTGATGAAGTCCCAGAGGTTGCTGAGGATATCGGCGCAGACAACAGCCGAGGCACCAATATCATGCACATCACCTTGGACCGCACCAAGCGACGTGCGGGGGGGTTGAATGAGCTTCTCACCGATGGGCTGGAACCTAGTGAGCTGAATGCAAAGGAGGAAGAGGAGGGTCTGGTGACTGTGGTGGGGGCACTTGTAGGGTTGCTGTTGACTATCCTGATCATTGTGACCCTTGTGCTTGTGCTGCGATCCAGGCAGAAGGATGGGAAGGAAGGATGGAGAGAGGGGGTGCAGGAGGTGGTGAAAGGGTCTGTTAGCACAGAACCCATGTTGGTGGTGAGGATGCAAGACTGCCACAACAGCTCAGAGGTCTGAGCAATGGATGTGTGGATGGACAGATGGACAAAGGGACAAAGAGTATGTGGGGCTTTTATAAAATTTTGGATTTTCTTTTTTTTATCTGGTATTAAATTACATAACACCAAAAATCTGAGATTGATCATATGCATTATTGGGTGTGTGTGCCTGTTAGTGGGGGGGGGGTTACAGTATTGGATCCATTACAGTTACCTGATCACTGTAACAGAAAACAACATGACAGTCCCATACACTGTCCTCACTTTACATTCCAACTCGCGCCGCTGGTAGCATGACATTTCCTTTCTCTCTTACTGGCTTTATGGTGTTAAAGTGCCTGAAGCAGCTAAATCCCTTCAGGACAGTTCAGTCACCAAGAGCACTTTTCTCATAAAGATAGTGTCACGCAGGCCAAGTCAGAGATTTAGTGCTGCGGGTGTACCTTGGGTAAAAGGGGACTAGATGACACTGAGAGGAATAATTCACCTATAAAAGAACACTCAAATGTTATCGACTCAACCCTGTGTCAGTCAAAACTTCACTGAAGTGTGTGAGCCCTGGTAGTTCCATGTGTCTCCCCAAATATGAATGGTAACAAGATCATCTTTTCTACAGCTTGCAAAGGATAAAAGACATTTTTGAAAACATATGTTGCAGAACATTCAAGGCTTTCACTACCTTAACAATTGCATTATGGTCCCAAAAGTCCAATATTTACATTATTATCTCAAATATTTCCTCAGAATGGTTATAAAGTTCATGCATGGCCAGAGGATAATACTATTTAGTGAAATATTGTAGATGTTAAGGTAAATATTGGACTTATTATAAATATTTAACCCATAGTGCAAATGTTTGGCAACAAAACGTGCTGCATGAGTACATTAATTTTCATTCTGGGGTGAACTGTGCCTTCAGGCCTACTATTTTGTCCCAAAATACTTGCTGGGACAGTCATTCTGGATTACACAATGTGTAACGAAAAACATGAACACAAGATGCCAACACTTGTTTCTTATCTCTGAACTAAACTGGCACAACTCTCTTATCAGACAGGAGATTAATACCACTGCTGTCAGAATTTGTGTTTATTAACCAGCTAATCATTTTATTCAGTTATGTATACTTGTTCTGTATTTTGTTTATCATGTGCTGAGAAAGGTTTTCCTAGCTATATTGAGCATATCTGCTGCTGTAGAGTTGGGTTCACACTGTTTTTTCTCATCTCTTTTTTTTTTGCATTTTTTTTAAACTCAATCATTTTCTAGGTCATGTGTTTACAGTTCAACACTGCTTCTGTTAGCACAATGTTTACAGCTATCCATCCTTGCAATATCGTTGCCTCACTGTGTGTTCCTGTGATCATATTTATTCAAAATACATTGTCTAAACACTGCTTATGTTACGTATATATAAAAACACTCATCTCAGGAGTTATTTCATTTACAGAGAATGGACTGTGTGTTGTAACACAATTTACTACTGTTGACTGAAGAGAAACTCTGCGGAGCCACTTTCCACTTCTTTGTTACACTGCTAATAAGTGTGGTGCTGTGAACATGCAAATACTGTATCCATATCCAATTATTTGACCTCTATTCTTCTCACATTGTGTTCCTGTAAACTTTGTCACTGGTGCTGTTTGGGATTTCAGTGTTCTGACTCATGTTTTTGAACAAAGGATGCAAACAAAGTAGCTGCTCACCGATCAGTATGTCACCATGAAAAATATTACGTTTGAGATGTTTCATATTATCTGCTGTTTCATTATTTTGTTGATGCCACTAGTGAAATTTCTTGTTTACATGTGTTGTTAAACCTGTGTCTTATTCTGCTGTGACAATTCAACATGCTGAAATCAGTGTTCCTAAATATTTGTCTTATTATGGTGTTGTCAGTCATCATGCTATAATTATTTCCAATATGTATCAGGGTTAGCCAATGTGATGTACATGAGCCGGAAATCAGCCAAGATGTGAATTAGCGAGGGATGTGAGGATTTATACTGCTAATAGTCTGCCGGCTGTGATGTGTTGACCCTGACAAATTGGGAAATAACACCATATCTGACATCAAATGCACTTTTTGAGTCACATCCCTCACATGCCAATCCAAGCTATGCAATGTAATGTATACCCCACAGCCAGTTATCCCCATGTATATGACGGTTTTAGCACAAAATATCAAACTTGATATTCACTTTGTGTCTTTTTATGAATGGGTTTTTATGTATATGTATTTAAGAATAAACATTGTTGCTTACTGGTAGGTTGTTGTCGATTTAATCAGTATATATATAGCTATAGAGCTGAGACTTGAGACATGAACTTGAGTCAGACTCAGAAATGAGCACTTGAAACTTATTGGAATTGTTTGTTTTGAGACTTGACATACTTGAGCCTTTAAGACTTGCCTTGAGACTTCAACATTCAAATTTCATATTTTGTCTTGTAAAAGACTGAACCAGTAAAAAATAACGATGGACACGCAGGCGACAAGCAAAACATCCTGAATACTTAATTAAGGACTTGGTCCAAGCAATGTAAAAAAAGGTATCAGCATTTTATAAAGTTCAGCATTTAGAGACCTGAAAGACTTGCAAATGACTTCCAATTTGCTTGTGGACTTGACCTAGACCTGTCTCAACAGACTTGTATATGACTTGTATACCTCACATAAGCATACACGTTTAAATTACATTCACAGACAAATCATAATCATCAGTTGCTATGATTATTAGGAGAGCATGAAAGAAAGAGACTCTAATGTGTCAATGAAATAGCCTACATTACATACACCAAGACAATGGTTTAAAATTATTGTAATCTGTAAATGTCACAAACAAAAAGTGTGATTATGTATAGACTACAATAACTTTACTTCCTTCATCAGAAATTGGCCTCATGATCGAAACTTTTCCTTTTTTTAACTGATTAATTAGCTGTACCAACAGAGAGGGAGGGAGGAATCTGATTGGCTTAGATGGAAAATGACGCACCACAAATATGCCCGCTCTCTTCCTCCTCTTCCTTCCGGTTTTCACTTCCTGCTGCGGCAGTTTGTGTTGTGCTGCTGTTGGCTTGTAAACATGGCCACGGCAGGAGCAGCTGGGGACGACCTGAGGAAAGAGCTCACATGTGCAATTTGTTTGGACTTCTTCAAAGACCCTGTCATACTGAAATGCGGGCATAATTTCTGCCGGTTTTGCATTTGTATGCACTGGGATGAAAATGGCGGAGACTACGGGTATCAGTGCCCTCAATGCCGAACGGTAACGTTTAATTAACACATATTACCGTTACCTGTATATGCTCCCGTGTTTTTCTTTTGTTTCTTTTCTTTTTTTAACAAATTATGTTTGGTACAGTTGTGACATTATTATCGTGACTTTCAGGTGTTCCAGGTGTCAACGAATTCAGAGTTGTTGGTTGATGGTTGGTCTTTTAAAATTAACGTTAGGTAAACTACGCATTGCGTAACTGGCCACCGTTGCTATGATAGCTGGCTAGCTTGCTATAGCTAACGGTAGCTTAATCTAGATCAATTGCCCGAGAGCAGGTAAATTAACTAACAACAGGGAACTTTGTGTTTAACTATTAAGGAGACAATGTCGAACAAATACACACAGTAAACAAAGTTAATACTGACTTTGGGCTTGATTACATTATTTGTGCTTTTCTTATTCCCCTCTTAGGTTTTCAACAAGAGGAGCTTCACTAAAAACTACCTGGTGCAGAATCTGGTCGCCAAACTGGACGATCTTGAGTGTCTGGGATCTTGTCCAGCACCCTCTAAACCCATTAAAGTTGATGGGAAGTGTGAACAACATGGAGAAGAGCTGAAACTGTACTGCCAGACTGACAAGAGGCCTATCTGTGTAGTCTGCAGGGAATCCAGAGCACACAGGTTGGCTGTGTTCTCACTTTAATATAGATAAATTATAACCTACATATATTCTCTTTTGGTTTATTAGCCATTTGTTTACGATGGAGAATTCCTCTTCTGTTACAAAAAATAATGTTAACTGCCACAACTGTCCTAGACATGGATTAGTTAGTTGTAACCCGAAACACAGTTTGCTTATCAGGTTAAACTAGTGACCTAATGAACACTGGTACTTTACCATAGGCAGGCTTCTGAGCCTCTGTCTCTAAGTCTTCAGTCTTTAATTGTGTGCATTTACATGACAAAGACACAGCACAGGGAAAGTATCGCTTTGGCAGTAGTTTTGCAAGGGTAATAGGAAGGAGTTATCTGATTACTGACCAACTGCATTTATATTGTTTTTGTTTTGAGTATTTTTTTGTTTATTTGTTATACACATTTAGATGCTATAGTGAGACAACTCAATCAAAGTTTCAGCACTTCTGTACTCTCATCTCCCCCCATGATGCTGACCAGGAGACTACAAAGTTTACTGGCAGTGTACTAGAAATTGCCTGGGCCTAGACCTTTGAATCCACCCACTCCAGAAAGAATGTTATAAATAACATTGTTAACACTGTGCTAGATGACAGAGAAATACAAAACTGTAATAACGAGCCTTTGAAAATATATATTTTATGAGCACACGCATAAAGCAAACTGCCTGTTAACAACAACAAATGTGTTGAAAATGCTTTTTTCAGCCCCGTGGGACAGTTCCCAGCTGTTATCACAGCAGAACGGGTCACTTACTGAGTGATGAAGTTACGCCGTCAGTGGCGTAACTTCATTGGTCGCCTCAACTGGGTGTTGCCACTTCATGTATCCATCATTTCAAATTAAAAGTCCTCTAGCGTTTCTTACACTTTCCAGCCATATACTAAATTTTGACATAATTTTGACAAGCTGTAGCTCCCAAATGGAGTTTGGGTTTTTGTTTTTTCCTTGGACCAGCCGACCAATAAAAACTTGGTCATCTAAGACTCTTCTCGTCGACTAAAGTTGGACTATACTAAACCTATTTGAATTTGTACTGCACTGTATCAACTCTTTTTTTTTTTTTGCTTTTCATCACCATGTGTAAGAAACGTGTCCTTGACTGCATTCCATTCCAATCACAGCAGCCATTGTGGCTGTCTGCGAGAAAGTGGTTAAGATAAAGACAAATCAAAACAGTGGTGATATCTTCCAAAGCTCAAGACATCTGATTTCAATGGTCAAGTGGATTATAAAACCGTACTAAATGTCATGATTGGTGAAATTTTGTCAAGGGTGAATTAATTGCTAAGCAATGGGTCTCATACACAGTTTGCAGTGTTCAGGTGTTTTTTTTATGTTGTTCTTAAACCACTGATTGCTCATATGTTGTTCATTGTTATTTCAGACACCATGAGGTGGCACCAGTACCAGAAGTTGTGAATGACATGAAGGTAAGCCTACATGTATGCATTTGTTAAGATGCATGGTCTTCTGTGTACTAGTCTCCTATACTTGGTCAAGAGACACATGGTCTTTGTGATATTATATATCATCTTATTCACTAAATCTAGAATAATAGCAGTTTTTTTTCCAGTCTGTGATATCATGATTCATGATGTCCTGTTTTCCTGTCTGCTTATGTCTTGGTGTACATTTTTTACAGATGGAGTTGAAACTGAGGCTAATGGAGCTCAACTGGCAGAAGTCTCAATGTGTAAAAGTTATAACGGCTGACGAGCGCACCAAAAGTGAAGTGAGGGTATGTAATTGTCATGGAAATTTCTCTAGTAGAGATGGATCTCACAAAGAGGGATTGTCTTTCAGAGCTTTATTCCAGTATCATACACATATGCATGCCGGACTGTGTCTGGATTAGACAGAGAGACAAAAAGCGAAGTTAAACACTCAGATTTATAGTCGTTGCGACACCCACCACTGAATGCTACAGAGCACTCCGTGACCCTTTAGAACATACAACCTTGGCAGTTAATTGATACAGCAGTTGGCCCTTTGTTCGTCACTTATCAGTGTTTCTTCCTGGAGGAGTTCTGTCTCCGCATCCATCTGGGAACTGGAAGTTGAAGGTCGAATCACACAGCCTCATTTCTGATAACATTTCTGCACTTTCTCACACAAGGGTAATACAAGTAATAAAAGTTTTACACACATACACATAATCATAAAACATTATAACATAAGAGTATTAAATTTCATTACATTAATAAGATTTTAAGCATATTTATTGCTGGTCAAATTTATGTTTGCAGGCCAAGCATATTTAAAAGTTAAGTACATGTATTATTTAATCTGTAAGAGAGAATCTTTGAACTGAACTGACTTTACTGAATCATCATTATTACTAATCACCATTACTTAGAGGCGAGGGCATACATCCAAACTGGCTGGGGGCAAAATTACTTTCAGCAAACATTTCATATTCTGTCACCCACCCTGGTGTTCCACTAACAGGAAGCCAAAACACTTCCACGATGTCCACTGACCAGTCCCACCACTATTGATATCCTCGGGGTCCTAGCACCAGTCTTCTTGATTCCCCATGCTTCTGTTCCATTGTCATGAGGAGCCAGGACCCTCTAACAAGCATGTAAATTCTCTCACTACAGACAGTTCTATCTACAATCAGTCAATTTTACACACCGTTCCTGTTATTTATAAATCTGGCTGCTTAGCTAGGCATACAAGTCGACCTAAGTGTGTCTCCTCCGAAAATCTAATTTATCCTCCTGTGTCTATTGTGCCCTCTCAGCTGCCCTTTGCTACATCTAAAGCATGTTACACTTGAATCATCTCAAGACTGTAAAATATGCCACAGACTTGGACTGTTGCATTTAAACATCAGAAGCCTGCTCCCAAAAATTGACTATATCCATGTTTTGATAAGCCATGTTTCAGTTCTGACTGAATCATGGCTTTACCCTAAGATCCCAAATAATAACATTACTATAGGTGGATACAACGTTTTTAGATGTGATCAAAGAAGTAAAGGTGGTGGAGTTGTGATCTATGTAAAAGACTGCCTCGCTGCCCACGAAATCATCTCATGCTCAGAGCTCAAGAAATATGAATATATTCTGTTGGACCTCTGTTTTTGGAAGGGACAGGCACATGACCATTGTTGGTATGTATGACCCCCACCCCACCCCTCCTCAGCACATTTTGAAGCTTTGGAGGACATAGCAAAGCTCTGGTCTGTATTCCTCCTCAGAGATGATAAGAATGGGTGATCTTAACCTGGACTAACAAATTAAAAGAAGCTCATAAACAAACCCACCGGAACAAATTTCAAAAATCCTCTTAACTCCACATTAATTGATATCATCCTTACTGACCACACAAATACCCTGCTTCTGGAGTTTTTGCCCTTGATATTAGTGATCACTGTCCCGTTGCCTGTGTCAGAGACATTAAACTCCATAAATCTCAATCACAATTTATCACAAGAAATTATACGCATTTTAATCTTCAGGATTTTTTTTAAATGATATGTCCATCTCTGACATTGATAATACATTCTCTATCACTGATCCTGCCATAGCACAGGAAAACTTTTCACAATCTTTTAATGTTATTGCTGACAGACATGTCCCTTCCATAAAAAATCAAACTAACACATAATTACAAACAGATACAGTCCTTGGCTCTCCCCACAACTCTCCAGTGCCATCCACAACACAGACAAAGCCTGGTCCAAGGCTAGATCCAGTGGCCTGTGATAGTTCAACTAAATACATTCCTTAAAAGGAGCTACACTACCAAGAGTTTCCTAGGCAACGCCACAGAGGTTAACTCACGTTTCAGAACAGCACTGCACAGAGGCTCCCAAACACTATTGATTTCCGAATGAATGGATATTTGGCGTTATTATTGGCATTGGAAAAAAATATTTTTTTGGCCTGGCGGCCCACCAGGCCTGTACAATTATAGGGGAAACACTGCTAGTCATATCTCTGATAGATCATCCATAGTTGAAGCCTTTAATCACCATTTCCTCTCCTCTGGTCTTTTATTTAATAATATGTCTCTGGATTTAACTGTAGACAATTGCATATCTGTCCAACAGTGGGTGTCCCAAATGCCTCAGCTTCTCCTGACTGCAAATTTTCTTTTAGTTTGGTAAGCACTGCAGATGTTTACAAAGCTCTGCTTAGGTTAAAAGCATGCAAAAACACTGATGCAAATCATCTTGACCCATATCTTCTTCATCTAAGTGCCCCCTCAATCTGTTCACGTTTAAGCACATTTTTAACCAAACCTTTTTAACAGGCAGCTTTGTGGAAAAGCGCCAGAAAAACTACAGTCTATAGGTTTAGATGAAGCCATGCTTAATTGGTTCCACTCTTACCTTACAGAGAGAACTCAGACTTTTGTTGCTGATGGCGCTCAGTCAAGCCATCTTACCATCTGAAATGGGTTGCCACAGGGGTCACTGCTTTTTACATTATACATAAATAACATTGTTCCTCCTGATCAATACTTCAATGCCCATTTTTTTGCAGATGATACAATTTTATATGCCCCAGGCTCCACCCCAGCCCAGGCCCTGACTCATCTTCAATCTGCCTTTGATGTTTTCCAGTCATCGTTCCTTAATCACAGACTAGTTTTAAATGCAGAAAAGACCAAGTACATGGGATTCTCCTCCACCACCAGTGACTCTGACTATCCTGCCATTAAAACTTTGAATGGCACCCATAATACTCTCGCTGAGTCATACACATACTAAGGAATTTTGCCCGACAGCAGACTATCATTCAAGATTCATGTTCAACATTTTACTCAAATTAAAAGTCAAACTAGGCTTCTCGGATAGAATCAAAGGACGTCTGTCTCCCTCCAACCGTAAAACTATTGTTCAGTCAACCGTCATGTCTGTCCTTGACTATGGAGATATTCTGTATTGTTGTGTTGCCCCATCAACACTTCAGAAGTGAAATCCTGTGTATCATAATGCTTAACGCTTTATCACAAATGGCACATTTCGTACTCATTGTTCTCTGTATCAGAAGGTTGGTTGGACTTCGTTACAGTCAAGGAAAAAAAAACCATGTTCATCTATAAAGTTCTACTGTTGCAGCTTCCAAACTACCTCACACTTCTCCTCTCATTTAAATCTAGTAACTACAGTTAACGATCCAGTAACTACTTAATCTTAGAGGTCCCTCATGTTCATACTAATGTTGGCAGAACTGGTTTCAGGTACTATGCACCTTTTTAAATGAATGAACTGCAAACTGTTCTCAAACTTGAGTCTTACATTCTTCTTGGAGACTTTAAAGCATTATTATTTGTTGGATTTTTTTATGATTCTTGTAACTGTTTTTATTAATTCCTTTTTTGTGTAGTTGTCTCTGTCTGCTGTTGTTTCTTGTCTTATGAATGTTTTTTGTTCTCAGGTCTTTAAAAGATATCTTAATCTCAATGAGACTGCCTGATAAAGTAAAAAATATATAATTGTCATTGACCTGAATCAGTAGCTTTTGAGCTCCCCTCACTGGTGACTGAGAGCTTGTTGTCAGCTTGGCTGTGATTGTTACTTTCTTGTTAAAAGCTTATTAAAAGACTTGCAAAACCCACAGAAATAATCATAATGTGATTACTGCCACAAATACAGTAAGTGACTGCTGAGATGTAGAGAAACGTGTCTAGATTTGTACTGAACAGCTTGAACTAACAACAAACTGAACTGAATAGAATCGGTGTTGAACAACATGGCAGTATGAACGTGATGTGTTCACTCACTGATATACGTACTGAAGTCAGTTTTTTGCATATGGAAGTGCATTTTAATAGTTCACTTGTTGAATGCACTGAAGTGTATTGAACAGTGATGTGATCGTTTAGCTTAGAAAAAGATGAAAGAACTACGTAGTCAAGGACTTTGTCTCTTTTTAACTGAACAAAACAATTTAAATCAGCAAAGTGATTTGTAATTACCATCTCAACAATCTTAAAGTGTATGTTTGGTTCAAGTGGAGCCCTATTAGCTTATTACCCATGATGCACTAGATGTACAAACATTATGGTACACACTACACTGAAACATAGTAAACATCAATGTGAATATGCTGAACAAGCACACCATTGGTTCTTCTCATGACACTGGCAAATATTAGGCTCCCATCAAACCACCCATAGGCTACTTGGTTTTACTTTTGGCAGGAACAACTTTCAGTTCACTAATTTAATGTGTAAACAAATTAAGGTGATGGAATAAATGCAAAGGTAGTTATTACAAGACCTCTACCTCTGTTATTCTAAATTAGACGCCTGTCCATTTTGACATTTGACATCAAATCTTTCTGTCCTCCAGCTGAAGAAACAGAGACTCAAGGAGAAGATTGAGGCGGATGTTGGGGCTTTGGTCCAGTTCCTTCTAGACGAAAGAGACTCCCTGCTTGACAGCCTGGATGCTGAGGAAGTGGCCACCATGGCAGTCATAGACGACAACATGAAGATCGTGGAGACTGAGGCAGCAGCTGTGGACAAGGCTATAGCTGATATCCACAGCCACATCAGTGGGAAAACTAGCTTTGAGGTCAGTCTAACAAATCAGCTGTCCGATTCACAGAAGTGATTCAACTCTGAAATCACCATGCTGCTGCCACAGCTTGACAGTTTCTGGTCTGGGCTAGGTACCAAAAATACTGCACTGAATTTACTTATCCTTTTTAAATACTTCCCTGAAATTGTAGATGGGAACATGTGCATTTCTTTCTCAGAATTCATCTGATGTGGACCAAAATTTCAGAAACATGTCATGAAACTTGTCAGTGTTTGTATTTACACGTTAAAAGCACCACTGATTTTATGTAAACACATTTCTCTTTGACTGTATTAAGTTGACAGTTCATGTTAAAATTAGCATTTTTCTTCCCCCAACAGAGCCTTGCTGATACGTTCAACGAGTAAGTAGCTTTTAGTTATAATGTGATTCTGTAAAATTCTCACAAATTACAGAAGAAAATTACAATTTTTTTTCCCTTCTTCCACAGAGTCATCCATTGCAAGCCTTTCACATCTCTCGAGCCGGTTAATTGTCAGACAGAATTTACCGACTTCTCAGGGCCCTTCCAGCTCATCATGTGGAAGAAAATGATGCACGTGCTGCATACCAGTAAGTTTACTCCACAAAGAGAAGCATGCACTGAACACATGACTCTTTCTTGCGTCAGAAAATTAAAAACCCCAATGCAGCAAGCCGTATAATATTTTTATCATCGCTAAAAACAAGAGTTCCTTCTGTATGTTGAAAAGTCATGCCTGCTGGGAATTAATAATCTGATCATACATATCGTACATTCTGCATACTTAATAATAATCACAGTTACATGTTTTTAGTATATACTTTGAACATACTAAAAATTTGGATATAGGTATGGGTTATACTAGTAAATGAAATCTGCCAATTTTCAAGCGAAAAATGGGATTTTCTCTTTATTTAAATATACTGCCAGCTTCAGCTCGATTTATGAGCATAGTGAATTAATCTCGCTTTCTCTTTCTGTGTAGTGCCTCAGAACCTCACCTTAGACCCAGACACTGCTCACCCAAACCTGCTGATCTCAGATTTCGACACCAAAGTGGAGGAGGGTCGTGTTCGTAACCAGGAGCCAGACCTGCCGGCCCGCTTCACCCGCTTCTGTGGTGTCCTTGCTACAGCCCAGTACGCCAGCGGCCAGCACTACTGGGAGGTGGATGTTAAAGACAAAGGCGTGTGGTACCTGGGAGTCACCACTGAGTGCAGCAACAGGAAGGGCTTCGTCAGCCTCACTCCCTCCGCCGGATACTGGAGCCTGTGTCTGCAGGACCGGCTGTACGCTAACGGGGAGGATGGGCGCATCCCTGTCGCCGACTACTGGAACTCTCCTCGGGTTGGTGTTTACCTGGACTATGACAACGGTCGTCTTAGTTTCTATGACGCCGTCACAATGAAGAGACTCTACATGTTTGACACCTGCTTTGAAGAGCCCGTCTACCCTTTCTTCAGCCCAGGGAAGAACGATCCTGGCAGCAGGCTGCAGATTTGTCACTATTACTGAGATATGGGATGAGTGTTTTTAAATAATTTGGTCATCAAACAGTAAACTCGTGTCTGCCGGTGTTCAGATTTGCTGTTAGCAAAGTTTTACCACATAGACCAGGCTGAAGTGACGGGGAGATATTGACCCTTGGAGCCATGTACTGTATGCATTTGAGCTGTTACTCGTTGGTCTTAGAAAATACTCTGAATACGAATTATCAGGTGTCACGGCACACTCTGGTGGTAATGAAGAGCTTCATCTCTCTCTCACCTTTTTTTGAGCTTGAAAATTGAGAATTTGGTATTTTCAACCTAGACACACACTGTAGGCTTATTCCCCTGACAACTGTGGCTGGGGTTCGGAGAGGTGCTCTGTTGTTTATATCACTGTTTCTGCTGGGATGCAGATGCCTCAGATGCTCTTGTTGGTTAGAGCTCATATCCTAATAGCAACCACAATGCCATACTAGCACTGTACATTAGCTCATATTGGCTAAGTTTTTGCCAGGCAGTGCCACTGCTGTTGCCTTGTTGGGCAGAACTTGAAGGATATATGACGGTTATCACATTGATAGTTGCTGACAGTGAAGGATTTCTAAAAGTTAAGATTCCCTTATTAATTCCAGACTGAAAACAGCTTGTCAATCATTTGACTCAAATTTGACAGCTGGTACTGGGATTTCAGCTCTCAGACAATGATCAGACTTGCAGTAACTAAAGGCTGGGCTTTTTGTTTTGTGGACATTACTGTTACTACCAATTCTTTTTTCTTTTCTTTTTTTTTTTTTGTTCCGTACATTCTTGACACTTTTGGACTGTTGCAGATTCTTATGTATATTGCTCTGAGTCACATTTTGCAGCTTATTCTTGTGAACAGTTATACAAATGCACATACTTGCTATTTCTGAAAAACAGAAAATCAGCCTCCCTGAAAATGAGCAGATATGAGGGAAAAAACAAATGATTTTCAAAAATTGTTACCGCAGATTATAAAGCTGTGAGCCATGTCCCTAGATATGTTGCCTCGTAATGGGTGAACCTATAGACGTGATTTATTTTTTAGACATTCCATCAACAGCAGTCAGACTTCACAGTTCACAGCTTGGTGGACTTAAGTGTAAACCTGGGATGATGAATGGGAGTTTTATTACAGGTTACATTTTTGTTTGCTTTTTACAAATTACTCACAGTATTTTATTATATTTTAAATAATCCTGCTTTATTATTAACTGCTGGCTGTTGTGTTGGTCGTGACATTTTTATGTCTATTCAACTGTTTTTTTTTTTTTTTGTTTTGTTTTTTCCATGATTTTCAATTTAAGATTTTGAACGTAAAACATGTGTCTGGACAATTATACATTTGCCTTCATAAACTTTTAATTTAATTTTTTTCTTAAATGGTTATCTTTATGGATTTTTAATTTCTTTTTTGGCTCTTGTAGTTTGTCAAAGTGCAGTTATGGACCTGCAGATGAGAGATTTTCTCTTACACGGTTGTACAGCGACACCTTTTTTTCAGATATTCTTATTTAGGAGCACAGCAGAAACATTTTCACAGCATGATCGGTGATAATATTTGAAAATGTTCTTGGTCAGTATTAAGATGCTCCTCTTTTGGTTTTCTCACCATATTCAGACGTCTAAGGTATTCATGTGTTAGGACTGCAAAACTCTGCTCTTTAACTTTTGAGTATTTGCTGATAAATGTTTTGTCCAAGATGGTGTACCTCATCTAATACAGTTTTTGAACTGTGTCTTGATTAGTGTTGCATAAAAAAAACTTGGTAGTCCCTGTTCTTGGTCCTTTCACTGTTTTAAATGTGCTTACTGTTTCTCAGACTTTACAATGAGATTAAAAGCGGAAAAAGTCGTGTTTCATTTCCCTTGAAGCGTAACTTTCTTCTTCTTGTCATGAGACCGCCAGTCTTTATGTGTGACCTAAACTCTTAGCAAAACAACAGTTATCTTTAGGAAAGACGTTGCTGTGGTTTTTGCCACTTTGCTACATAATAAACAAACTTTTTCCACCATTTTCTTCTCAAACCCAATTTGGTAGTTACCTGGTTTGATTTTTGCACCCAACTAATCAAATTCTTGGACTTTGATATGTGCACATACACGCTACAAACCTATTAGGAGTACCAAAGCAACTGAGTCTTGGTAGTGACCAGGCTGCTGCCTTGGTAGAGGTTTCTCAAGAGGGCTGTTGCTCCCTGTCGATGTCTCAACCTCATTTTCTTCCCTATTCTGGTACAACAGCCTAATATAACCTTCTCTGACAGTTTGTTGCTGCTGATTCAGTTTCATACTGCCAGAACATTTAAGGAGGAGGTGAGAAATCAGAGTTCTCTCCCATCTCCTCCTCCTGCTTTGTAAATGACTCAGTTGTGACTTTTTTTCCTGTCTCTTGATAGGGACATGCTTTTAATAAAGGGCCATACAATTTGATACACATTCAAATGATTATGAACCAGAGACGGTACTCTGACGCTGGACAGAAGAGCATTGCTGATGAACTTTTCTGACAGCTGTGATGACTCTGTGAGGAACAGTATTCAAGTCACCTGGATTTTTGAGTAATTTGATAATGTAGAAGCGTAAGTTGATTAAACCTAGTTACAGACAAGAAGCATTCATTCACTTTTTGTTGCCATTTTCCCAACTGTTTTCCTTTACAAAGCTGTTGCCTTTCCAGTCTCAGATTTGTTCTGTAAACTTTATCAGGAAGCACACTTGAAAGAAAATTATATTTCTCCTCATTAGGCTGATAAACATTTTAATAAGCAGCATCACTGGGTGCCTGGTGCTATGCAATGTAGGGAACAACTCAGTATCCATGGCAACACCTGGCATCTTTCTCATCAGAGGAAACAAAACAGTATTATCATAAGCACAAATTGTAAAGGCTGCTTAGTTGAACTTAAGCAACAGATTCTGAATGCCAGTCTATCATGACTCATTTGGTTTATAGATAGAGGTCTCTAAAGATAGATACTGATCTCCAAGATGCCAATATCGGATTTTTGCAGTAATGTTCAACATGTTTAAAATGAAATTAGGGTTGATTACGCAAAACTGTAAACAGATCATGTTATAGGAGGAACTTCTTTTATACTAAAACATTGATTTATTAACAAAATGAGCAAAGAAAATGATACAAACACACAATAAAAAATGCTGTATGGCTGAAAAATAATGTTACTACTGTTATGGATATTCCATAACTGACCAGGACAACAGAATGTCAAGCTGTACTCTTCTGTTCTCTCAAACAGAAGATAACACATGTTGTTTAATAAACCAGGAGCCTCACAGGCGAACCAAGGCCAGAATGCAGGTCATCATCAGACGCAACAAGACAAACCAAAGATACAGATTTAGGTCATAGGTTTATGATTCGGAACTGACGAACTAGTTTCTATGATTGGCTTAAAGGCTGGTTTTGGACTGTGAGGGTCAGACGAGTTTGGGGACACCGTACGAACAGGAGGTGTCCCTTGAGTCGCTCTCCCTTGCAAGGTTCTTCATTAAAGTTTTCCCAGAATCATCATACGAAGTTTGGTTTGGTCTTCTCTTCTTCAAACTGACAACTGCCAGTGCATCAGCTCCGAAAATCCACAACAACTACTAAAGATATATGTTGAGATTATCCACTCAACCTTGATTGAGTTTTTGGAGTAACTCATTTGTAAAAATAATATCTGATAATACTATAATTCATGTTTTCAGCCAGTTTGGGGAGTTTTTCAATTAGCCACTAGAGTGCAGGGAACTGTAACAAAAGAGCTGAGTATTCCTCAGCAAGGATATACACAAACACACTCATTTCTTACAGTATATGCCAAAAAAAGGCATAAAAAAGAATGGATGTATTAATGATGAAGTGATTAAGTCTTGTTATACAAAACAGACCATTTGCACAACAGTTCATAGTGTCATTCTTTAATATTTACAATCATACCTTTGCCATGATTACATAAATGTAGTGAACACTTGTTGTAAGACTGGCCTCTGGTGGGATACAGCAGGCTACACAAGATGGTCGATGTACTGTTTCATTTCTATGTGCTTGCTCTATTTCACACAGACAGGAGCAGGAATCAGTAGGAGTCAGTATAAGTTTCAGGTGACAGACAAACTGACATAAAAATAAAATCATAGTAACATAGGAGTCCAATTAATGGAGGAGGGAAAGCAGAGAGAGACAGAATGAATTATCAGGGCCAGACGGTTTATTCATAAAACACAGGTGAAAAACTTTCTGTGTCACTGCATGTTAGCTGGTGTTGTGTTCCTGAACTACCAAGCAAATGAATACAAATACTGGAAAATCCATGATAAAGGTGCTTGTCAGCTACAACAAGAATATGATTGTAATATACAGAACACTTTTCTGATTATGTTAAATGATAACTATACACAAAGGCATATATTACTCTTGCAAACTATATAACTCTTATAATATTTGTATTTTGTGCAATGCTCAACAACAACTTACAACAATACGTTTTGGCAGAAGGGAAAAGTTACCGTTTAACTGGATTGTGAGCTCATTGGGAAGAGGCAAAAAGAGAAAACAGTTTTCAGTGCTACAAGTTACAAGGCCTATGTACAACGACGTTTGGCAAAGAGGAAACAGTTCAAATGCACCAATTAGAAAAATAATTTGCAGAACAAATTATGTAGAAAAGAAAAGAAAAAAAATAAATTAAGTCCTTTGAAAAAATAAAAATACAGCAAATAATGTGTATACAACTTTGTTACATTGATGTTTGCAAGTCATTCAGCTGGCTACTACGTGGCATAACCTTCTACTGTATTAGTATATGCTCCAGTGTTGAAATCAGTTTCAGTTGAAGTGCTGGAATAAGTAGGCTATATAGTGAAATAACATGGACACCAAATCCATATATACACTTAAATATGCATATGTACAACTACATTAGGTTGTAGATATGAATACACAAAAGTGCAAAGTACTAGTGGGGTCAGATACAAGATTTTGGTTAATAGAAGTGAAAGACTAACTAGAAGGGGTTCAGACTTAATGTTGAGCTGGTTCAGATGTTGTGTTTCAGATGGGACTGTTGTTCTATTTGTGCTTCTTGATGCTCGTCTTTGGATACCAAGACAAAAACCTTGGGTCAGCTCATCTTATGACCGAAAAAAAAAACAGGATGAGAATAAAAAAACAGCACATTCCTGTCTGCATGTGCTCTGTTACTGATGAGGATTCATAAGGCAGTGACGACAGGGTAATTTTTTGGAGCACACTGACATGCAACAGCGTTCAAGGAAAGGCCTGAGCATTGTTATGTCAATCACAAAGCATCATCTTCTCAAAATGGGTAGTAGATTTCTATTTCTATGTCTTGCTTTGTTTGATGATTGCAGGGAGTGTTGCCCCCTCGTCTGCATTGCCCAAAAAATTGCAGTGTATCACCAACTACAGACTGGCAGGCTATCTACTGGTGAAGTCACACTTGTGAGAAATAGAGCTGAAACGCCTGGTTCCAGAAGCTAATTTCCAGTTAATTATTCCCTCGGGGGATTTGGTTAATAGCACTAAAGTTTGGACAGTGTAAGGTAAACACATCATGAGAGATCAGATCTACTTACAGTATGCTCCTAAATATTTTATTCCTGAGTTGCCTGTGACATTGTGTTTCTTTGTTACCCTTTATTTTACCAGGATAGACTCTTGAGATTAGGGTGTCACCAAAATTTGGACCAATATCTTTCAAATTTTCTTTCTTTTTCTCTCTAAGAGGGAGAATTAATGTCACCTAAAGCAATGATGTTTGTAATAACTAGCTTATTTTCAGTTGTTTTTTGGTTCGGGTTGCTTTTAATTTCTTCTCAAATTTTTTTTATAGGCTCTATAAAAGGAAATTAATTTATGGAACCCGTGGCACGTTGCAGCTCTATGTCCACAAGTAATATGTGACGTTAACCTATCTAAACAGAAGCTGTATCGGAGGTGTCATCTCTCAGTCTACTGCAGATATCTGTAAACCTTGAAGCAGTGGTTGCCAGAGTCAGCCACAGCAACATGTCCATCTGAGGTGAGGGCAAGACCCTGCGGGCCATACAGCGGGTCTGCTGACGTGTTAATGTAAGATAAGAAGGAGCCTGTACTGTCAAACACCTGAAACAGAAAACGCAGGTTTCCAGTTGCTGTGACTTGGTTTACGTTGTTGCTGTGCAAAGATTTTACAGTCCTTATCATTATAAAACTTTCCATCCATCGATTAAATAATGAGCAACCTTTCATAACTTAATGTAACTTTTTGTTTCTAACTATAATTTGCTGAAAAACAAAGTTAATTAGTTATAGTGAGCTATTTAAGTTTCAAGTCTTAAAATTGTGTGTTGTAGCAGACTAAATACAGTCTGTCTCACCTGTATTCTGCTGTTACCCCAGTCAGCTACGATGATGTTTCCATTGGCATCCACAGCCACACCAGTGGGAGCATTGAACTGGCCATTGCCTTCACCATGAGAGCCAAATTTGAACAAGAACTCTCCATCTGCGCTGTACACCTGGGACAGGAAGTCACACATTTTGTCTACATCTCCATGTGCACTTTGATGCATACATGTATAATACCTACAAACTATATAGAAAATGTACATGTATCTATTTGAATGAATACTGTGAGTATCATTATGTTTGTCTTACCTTCACTGAGTGATTGTGGAAATCAGTCACAATAATTTCATTCTTGTTGTTAACGGCAACAAAGTGCGGACCTACGTGAAGAGAGAGGTGCATTATTGTGGAATTTGCTGTAGTTGGAACAGGGACTGATTCCCTTCACTGTTAGTAGGTTGCTTGAACACATGTTTTAACTAGTTGTGTCTTAGGCTGCAATTTCAAACCCCTGTTTAAGCAGGTGGTTAGCTGTTCTGATTTGCTTGAAGTCGTTTGTTTGGGTACAAATTATGGAATTCTTTTCATGCATTAGATGCTTGAAATTGAGTTAAACATTTGTTTTTTCTGGGGTTAATTTTCAGAATATCAAAATAGTATTAGTGTTTAGACTAAATGGTAAGGTTCAGGGTACTAAGAGTCATTCCCCTCCCCATTCTAAAAGCTACATAGAGCTTCTAATCACAGAATATTGTGTTGTCTCTGCTATAAGTGGCTGTACTGGTGGCTTACTAAAATTGCATCATGGGTAGCTAATTATGTGAAATGATAATTACCCATTAAACACATAAAAATCATTTTGAGCTCTGTACTGTAGCTCTTAACACTGATTGTCTTATAGCAAACAGGGAACATCAGGTTAGTTTAGAGCAGTGAAAATCATTCACACTGATCTTTTTGTAGCCATTTTACACAAAAAAAAAAAACAAAACACAATGCACATGACAAAATGTTGATAATTGTAATAGTGAGTGATTATTACAATGGCATGTACTTGTATGTCTAATCATTATCGTACAGGCACAGCTTGATCCTTGATGTGTCAACAATCTGAGTTGTCAGGAGATCAGACACATAATCAGGGAGTCGGGTTAGACAGAGGGCACTGCACTGTGGGATTAAGGTTTCAGCAAGGCCACACTTAGTACTTACTGAAAACTGAGCCAGATTTATTTAAGTTTGGGCCAAGTTTTTCTGAATTGGAAAACAGGAGGAAGAACAGAAAGAAAGAAAAAATAGGTAGTCAGAGATAAAGGATAAGTAAAGAAGAAAATAGAGTAGGGCGGTCAGCACAGGTGCAGTTTGTGGGGGAAGCAGGGAGTCAATAGGGCTTTGCTTACAATAATATACAGGCTTACACTTTTAAACAGAATGTAATATGCAATTTAATGCATTGATCTGTATTCAGAAATACAATGAAAATACATAAGAATATTGTTTTTCTCAAACTGGAAGTAAAAGTAGAAAAATCCCTAATGGAGAATTCATGAACATATATATCATTATGGTGGATTTACTTCATAAACTGGTAGACACCGCTGCCTCACTGCGTCATTGAAAGAGAGGGCATTGTTTGTGAGCTCCCTGTCAGTATTACAAAGAGATCTATTGTTTCATGTTCAGGCTTTCTATTCACCTGCAAACTGTCTGTCAGACGTCCCCCTGCCTCCAAACTTAGTCACAAGCTTCCCATTGGATTGAAAGATGAAGACACAGCAGGCCTTGTTGTCCACAGTGATGATGTGTCCATTCTTATCCACAGCCACACCCTTAGGACCCATGAGTCGGCCTGCACCGATTTTATTCTGCGCAGGAGGAGGACAAAGAGGTTTTTGAAGCATGGGAAGAAAGATGAGAAATGACGAAATGGTTTTTTAAACCATTGTTATGTTTTTTTTTTTAAATCTCTTATATTTGGGCAGCAAGAAATTGTTCAAGCAGGATTTTCTTTTACTTTTTGAATGCAGAAAAAGCCATTAAACAGCAATTCCCCTTCAGAAAACATATTTTTCAGTGGAGAAAGACGTCATAAATGGTTAAACCTTAAATTATACATATTTAGTACGGTTTAGACACCACAAAGCTCTCAGATCTCACCTTAAACTTTCCATCAGAGGAGAAGATGCTGACCCATCGATTGTCATAGTCAGCCACCACAATGTCACCGTTCATGTCCACAGTGACGCCTGTTGGTCTCTGCAGTTGCCCCGGAGACCGACCTCTGACCCCAAAGCGCATCTTGAACTGGCCGTCATTGGAGAATATCTGCAATCGGAGTATGAAGTTTATACTGATCAGCAGTACTACAGCAGCGTTTTCCTTTTCTACATGACTACAAATGCATATATGGTGGCACTTACACGCATTTCTCTCTCTGTGTTTGTCTCACCTGTATGCACTGGTTGTTGCTGTCTGCCACCACCACTCTGCCGTTACTAGAGGCTGAGATTCCCTGCAGATTGGTGAACTCCCCTTTCTCTCTGCCCCGAGTACCTGACAAATAAATAATTACACACTCAGTAAACGTGCCATTTGATATTTTTCATCTTAGTTTCAGTGTGTAATGTTTTTCCTTAAAAGCTAATGCTAATCCAAAGTTTTTGGATTGATTTCTTACCTTCTGGGCAAACGAATGTTTCAGTTCATGTCACAGCAGTTCAAAATGAGCTTGCTACCTGCTTGAGATAGGCAATCTATCATAGTGACAATGTTTGTGGTTACATTATATATTCTATGACAGGGACACTAACATCCAAAACCAGAGAGGCAACATGTTATTGCATCTAAGCAACCACCAAATTCTCATTATCTTTTTCACAACATCCATGTTTGCTTGTTATCTTCTATCAGGTCTCAGCACGCTGATCTTACTGTAATTGTGTAGTCTACTGGAATGAACTGAAAACAGAAGCTGCCTGGAAGGCAGAATGTCAATCTGAAAACTTCCTGATTTGTAGTTAATGGGATAAAATATGCAAAACAATCCCTTGACTCTTTACAGAGGACATTTTGTGCTTTTCCTGCTATAACTTAATCTACATGGTCTTTGGTTTGACAGGTATTATAGCACTCTCTCCCGGATGGGTTGTCTGTCTTACCCACTCTGTAGATGAGCTCATCCTCAATGGGGTTCTCCTTTTTCTTGGTGGTGCTGTACATGCTGGAGGGCCGTCGGACTGCTTTCTGCCGTATGTGGCCCCCTGTCCCGCTGGGAGACTTCACCCTCCTCTTGACGTCATCTGGAGATTGTGGCACATCTGACGGCTTGACCGCCCGCAGGCGGAACGGGCTGCCACGTATCGGCTGACCATACAGCAACAGAGCAAAAGAGTACTCTCCCTCAGAGCGTAACGTGTAGCCCACCTCATATGTCCCGTTCTTATTGTCTGCTATCTCTGTCTCTGCAGCCCGGCTCCCGTCAGCAGATGTTATCTCTGCTTTTAAAACAGCGTTTCCTGTCCGCACCAATTCCCCATCCTGCAGAGAGATGTCATTGATTCAATTTCAGCTTAATGAATGAAAAAAAGACACCAAAAACAAGTATGAAAAGAATACAATGCAACAAACAGACAAGTGGTGGGTGTTAGGAAAATGAAAAATAACTGACTTGCAAGAGAACAACAGATTAAAACAAAAGAAAAATATAAAGCAGCTAGCTTTATCTAGAGCTAATTGTACACTTGTTCCCTTGCAGCAAACAGCAGAGACGCTAAATAATTTCAAGACAGTACTTTGTCTTTTGTTGTCACAGTAATGGTGTGGTGCTGTCCGGTTGCTGCATGGCGGAGGCCCTCTCCTGTGGCAACGGAGGTGTGAGCCACAGCTGCTGTGGTGAGGAGGACACCCAGATTCTGGATGGAGCGTCGCAGGCCTTCAGTCTCCACCTGGAGCAGACAGCACAACAAGATAATTCCACTGCAGAGTCCCTTATTGCTTTCTAGTTTCATTTCATGATTCCACGTAATGTATGTTGAAAGCCAGATAACCATGTAATAACCCAAAAAATGCAAAAAGTGTATGTTACCTGTCCCTGACTTGGACTTGGACTTAAAGTTGTCAGATGGCCATAAATACAACAGCAATAAGATGCTCACACTGCTCTGTTGGATGCAGGTAACTCATAACAACCAACAAGCCAATGGTACATCAAGACTGTGTTTGTGAGTTTATTCTGGAACATAACAGCCTATTGCTGTGCTACAAAGTACATTTTTTTCTTCTGGCGATCGAAAGGGTTTAATACATCACATTTTTATAAAAAATATGAAAAACTAACTCAACTGTACAACTTAAGATAAAGACACTCTCAAGACCTCATTAGAAAAAATGGTACAAACTGGCTCCTGTTAACCTGTGGATTGAGGCACAACTTAAAAAGGTGTAACATTGTGACCATGTAATAGTCAGACTGCCATAACAAAAATTGAGAGCAGAGAAATAATAGCAGTCAATACCTGACAGACCAGGTGTGCATTCTGATGTGGTCTTTCTGGGAAGTCATGTCTTGCCAGCGCTGTCACCCGCTCACTCATCTGCTTCTGAACTAACAGCACCTGTTGTTGCCAGAGACACATACTGTATCCTGAGTTGTGTGGGTATTTTTTAAATCATTTTGTAATAGCTGACATCCTGCTACACAGTTGCACCACACTTGATTGCTGATTCCCATATGAGTTGTAACCTGTTTGTTAGCTTGTTTGTACAAATTACAATCTGCCAACCCACCTCAGTAGCACTCCCGTGGCTGAGAGCCTGCTCTGTAAAGCTGCAACTGCTCTGGATGTGATCCTTCCCCTGCAGGAGAGATGAAAGCTGGGCCTGTAGCACCTGGTCTCAGGTAAGTGGAAGAAAATGGGGAGAAAAAGCAAGAAGATGAGGAGAACAGGTTAGAGTTTAGTATGAGAGGCAGAAGGAGGAAGAGTGGAAAAGTGGTCATCCAAAAAGTTTCTCATTAAGTCAGCAGGCTGAAGTATGTTGACAGGAATGTGACACATATGGCAGGTCATTTCCAGGCACTGTGTGTTTGTGTGTGACTAGCTGTTTATAAAATCAATGTATGTGTTTGTGCGTCTGACCATGAGCATGCAAAGATGTAAGTTCACTAAAAGATGCAAGTGCACGTGTGTGAGTGCATGTACTCTATGTGTAATAGATACTAACCTTCTGCTTGGCGCTGCAGATGTTCTCCAGGTCTGTGATGAGGGCTGACTTGCGCTGATGCAGCGCCCGTTCCAGTTCTTCAAATGTACTGGTAATCTCTGCGACTGCTTCAGTCTTTCTTTCATTCAGCTGGCGAGAGATCTCACTCACCAGTTCGATGGCTGCTGTCAGCTGAGGGAGCCTGCGATATAAGAGAATGTGAAATTTTGTGTTTTAATAAAGTAAAACCTTTGAAAAAACTAGCTATAAAGCTATAAAAATATTATCCTTAAGTGAAAATAGGCCTGTGCCACTATATTCAGCACCATGTTTTGACATGCAGGGCACAGCAGAAGAGATCTTTGCCAATGCGGAGATGGCAGATGCCAAATCTGGGCCAAATGCTCAGGCTTCCAAACCCCCTGATGTGAAGGAAATATTCTGAAAGCTTTATCAGGTATCAAGCCCCCACCTGCTGTGTATGGCATCCAGCTGTGTCTTCAGTGCAGCCTTGTGTTGTTCCACAACATCCCGCAGAGGAACAGTCACATGGTCCCGGTGCTCGCCCTCTGTACAGTCCAGACACATGGCCGTCTCACACGACTCGCAGTAGAACTCCATCACCTGCAGAGGGAGACAAATTAAGTGAGAAGCTCAGTCACTCTTGCTGGGCATTGCAGGTAAGTAAGAAAAGTGAGATTCAGCTTCCTTTACACTAATTAAAAGACAAAGGAGATAAGGAAATTTTGGTGAGGTAATGACAGAGCACCATGAAAGGGCTTCCCACCTTGCCCTCATGGTTCGGGCAGCAGAGGGGTTTCCCTGCAGCGGCGGCACTGACTGACTCCAGGACGCTGCATGCTTCTGGTCGCGAGCACTCCGGGTCACGCTGAAGGACCTGGTCCAAAACATTTCAAATGTCATCGTGTGCTGTTTTTCAGTGAACAAGTCTCAAAAGACATGTAAGATGATTATCTGTTCTGTTTGGCATGTTATTAGATTGCTTTCTCTTTTATAAGTATTTTTTGAAGATTTTTGCCTTATCCTAATGTTAAACTTAATCATCACCATTGCATGCCTGATGTTATGCAATGTTATAATCTTAAATAATTAAAAAAAACCAGTCCTAATCCTGAAAAAGCCCCTCAAAGAAGTGAAGACTGTCCAGAATGACCTCAGCCTGCAAAAATGTCTTCCCTTTTTTTAACAGTGGTTCTCACAAAAAACAACAGTACAGGAACACACACAAACACTCAGTAGTATTGGCTGTACTTGTTTTTAATATCATTTGCTTTGTTTAACTCATAATTGGTTTCATTTGTGTTTTTGTGCTTCGTTCCATGTAATATGCTTGAAAATCAGGTTTCATAAAGGACTTGAATCTGACCTAAGTTTAAGGAAAAGGGGGGATTAAAAGTCAGACCTCCATGAGATTAGTGATGAAGAAGTTGTTCTGTAGAGCACAAACTCCTTTCTCTGGCAGGATGGACGTCTGGCGACACACTGGACACGAGAGCGTCAGAGACTCTGGGGGAATGTAGTTCTGGAGACAACTAGAGGGAGGGAGTCAGAGAAAGAGTTAGAGAACAAAACCTACCTGAGCCACTGTTTTGCAAATGCTCCGTGCATAATTATTAGTCACGTTCAATTTACCAATACGGCAGAGAGAGAAGGAGAGGAAGGCACTAGAGAGAGCTGTCACCTTATGACCGTAATTGAGAGACGGTGTCTAAATAGTGCTCTCCTGTCACAACAAATTGGGTGAAAGTGTGAATCCGAGTCAATAAACAGAAGCCACAGCCTCAGGAGAAAACTCACACACGTTCTCTTCGAATAAGAGTCTCTGGCAAACCGATCTGCCAAGCAGAGATGCAAAGATGATTTTGGAAGAGTAAATGTGAGTATATTGTATGTATGATTATGATGCTGCATGTTTGTGAGTGCATGTTTTGGAATATGAGGATGTTGTACAGGTGTTTGCGCTTCGGAGGCAATCTATTTGACATTAGACACCTTCAAGCCAAAACCAAACCAACAGTAAGTAAAACTCGGCTGCAGATTGCATCGCACTCCTGGCTTACACACTGGCTGCCATCCAGAATGTGATGTATGACTTTATTTCTTTGGCATCTTTGGTTGTGATTACTAAATCTGTGGTTAATGCTGCAAGAAACCTTGGGGTGGTGTCAAGGTTAAGTCTCTGTTGTTGCACACCGGGATGTCTGGCAGCTTCTTGGGCTGAATGCTAACACCATCATGTTTAATGACACCACAAAGGCTTGTATCAACCCAGCTTCCTCTGCCGGCGGTAAACTGCAGCCGTGAGCTTTTGAGAACAACAGAGAGCTTTAACAAAAATCTCCATCTACCCACCGCTCTGTCAACACTGCTGTAACAACTGCTGTTGCTCTGTCGGGCACGCAGCTGTCAGGCTCAAGCAGGTATGAGGTGAAAAGGCCTGTGATAAGGCTAATGATTATTCTCATTGTCAATTAATCTGTAGATTTGCTATTACTCGGATGGTTGATTTATAAAATGTCAGAAAGTAGTGAAAGAATAATACTACATGTATATACTAATCCTACAAAAAGCCCAATGTACTTCATTAGCAATAATATCAGCAGCAATTATAAAGCAACAAGTCATCCCTTTTGAGAAGCTGGAAGCGGCAAATTACTTTGACGGTTAATTAATTAACAACAATTGCCTAATTAATTCATTGACTCATTGTTTGTAGTAGTGCCACACTCATCCTTGTTAAGTAAAATCCTACAATCATGAGGACGAGTACAAGTATATGCCACTATTTAAAGTGGAAATAGACAACTTTTCAATTGGATTCAGAGGTTGGCGTCTGGGTTACAAGAAAACATTAGTAGAAAAAGTGTTTGAGTTTGTTCATTCATTTAGTCTATAATGGAGACATGAAAGCAGACGGAAATTCTTTCTTTGTGTGTTGAGAAAAGTGAACTGAGTTGGTAGCATGTTTACGTTTTTACAAAATGAAAGAAACTGCGCAACGGAGACAGTGATAACATATTCTCTGTCCATTGGTTTTCATATGAAGTAGATCAGCCAACCTGACTGGATACTGTAGGGCTGGTAGCTTAGCTAACTGATTTCTGGAGGGCTTTCTCCCTGTTAGCTACGGTAGCTAACAGGGAGAAAGCCCTCTAGAAATCAAAAGACAAGTTTATTCAGGTAGTATAATCAATGCAACTAAAACGTTGGGTGTCATCAGATTTGCCTGTTCAATATTTCACATTTATCATATAGCAATAAGACAATAGAAAGAGGTTGGCCACCTAAAGCACTAGCCTCTTCCTCTTTTGGTTGCACAATGGTTGACACACTTCCTTTGAGCCGTAAATTTATTTTCCCGGGAGCCAGTGGTATAGCCATTACACTGTGCAATCAACATTTACTTCATAATGACAAGTTAAAGCAAAAAGTTTTCTATTTCCATTTTAAGAAAGATGTCATTATATTGTCATCATTTGAAACAATAGCATGGCCCATGGCAAACTTATGATCCTGATCTCTGAATAGTGAGTGTGCAATTATAATATTAAGAAGCACTCTTAGTTTACAGATAATCACAGGAAAAGGAAAAAGGGAGCAAAATTAAAAGAGATACAACACTATACAAAACTGAGTAGGCCCAGCAGGGGTTTCCTAATTTCTGTTTTCCAGCTCAGCCCTAAGATTCATAAAACTACATCAACCCATCCAGTGTTAAAACATCTGTCTGGCAACTTCATGTATGGCTCCAGACAAAAATCTGTTCACCTCAGCAGGGCTCCAGATCACATGCTACCCAGTTAAACCTGGGATTAAACTTGCCCTCTGGTGGGGAAATGCCCCTCACAGTGCATGGAAAAAGGATTTATCTGATTGTACTCAAACCTACTCCATAAATATTTGTTTGATTATAAGTTTAGAAGTAAACCAGCTTGAAACACAATCCTGATTATCCTCTGTAGCCTACCTAACAACATACTCGCCTCTTCATTCTCCCACCCTGAACCGCAAGCTTTCCAAAATCCTCATATGCTCGGGCTCGGTACAAAAAAGGCCACAGTAAGTATTGCCTGAGGGCTTGTCTTCTGTCTGAGGAACTGTAGGTTGAGGCGTTGTAATTGTGTCTCCCAACAATGAGCCCTTTCTCAGACTGCGGTCACTGATGGTCCCTGATGCTAAGGAATGCACTTATCCCAGTGGAGTTGGTGAGGAGAAGTGCTCTGTGCTGTTTAATTGAGGGTAGGGATTTGCAAAAGATGAGGTTCCTCTATTAAGGGACATGTAAATATACAAGAATCCTTCACTAATAGGTTGTGAGTGGCACAGAAATAGCTTCCACCTTCTTTGCATGGTTATTTATGGCCAGAAAAAGCTACACGTAGCAGACGGTGCAAGCAGGTGTGAGAGCAAAGACTTGGGTTTGTGTCAGGTTTAGCTTGGGGGAAGTGTAGGTAATTAGGGATTTTGCCAGTTGTCATTGAAACAGAAAGCACAAATGTTAGTTACCTTTCACAGAAGGTGTGAAGACAGGGCAGCACCTTGGGATTGCGGTAGTGATCCAGACAGATGCTGCAGACCAGAAACTGCTTGTCTATCTGACGCACCACAGGGCTGGTGCTCCCAGCCTCACGCTTTGCCATGGCAGAGGACATTCAAAGCCACGGACTACGACAGCAGTTAACCTGAAGAGAGACAGCAAATGAATACATTAATATGCAGTATGTCTTTTCAAACTTTCACTTCCAGACTCAGCTTTTCTACTGAGTGTCAGTTTCAGGGCCACAAATGCTAAGCAAACTTCCCACAAGAGGTACCAGGAACTGAAGTTAACAAAACTGTTTAATTCCACGATTAGCACAAAAACGTGTCCATTGTTATAGCGCTATATCTAGGTTAATACCAGACAAATGCCAGCTGAAAGAGAACTGTGTAGAAATACTGTAGAGGTATGCATCAGTCCTGAGGGTACAGACAGCAGCAGATGTAGACAAACCAGTACGACCATGTGCCTGACCTTTGGATAACAGCTCAGTTAACACCAAAGCAGGGAAATAAAAAGAACAAAAGGCTTTGTGACTAAACAATAAGTATGGTCACAAATCCACAATAATGCTTTGAAACAAGCTGGCCACACAGGTACGTAAAAACATGCTAAAAATACACACTGCTGATTCACATCACCTGTTGTGACAGTTACACCCACACATGAACCGCTTGAACCTGACATGTGCTTAACAAGGGATCATAACTGAAAATATTGGCCTGATGTAATAGCTGTATTTAGGTGTCGTGTAGCATAAATCTATGTGTTAGAAGAGCTGTTAGTCAGTTTGTTTGATAGGTGGTTACAATCTCTTTTGCTTCATTTGGATGACAAATCATGTTGCCTTTAACACAGATTTCAGGCAGTGTATGATATAGTTTTACATGTTTATTTAATGTTACAAATTATAGAATGCATACATACATTTAAATGACATATTATAATACATATATAATACAATAATGCATACATGTCAGTGACAGTTTGGAGAGGAAGCCTTACATAATCTCATCTATAATAGAAATACAGCTGTAAGGTATGGATATTCTGCCTAGCAACACAAACCAGTTCTGCCTCCAACATGGCCCACTTTCAGATTCATCAGTGCAAGCCCTAACGCATGTGGCAAAATAATTACAGTGGTATGTTAAAGATGCTACTGCAGCATGTTCTAATTGCTGTGCTCTTAGTGTGTATAAGGAGTGGTAGGATCGGGTGTTAGCAATGGAAAAAACATCCAGTTTGAATGACGATACATGCAATGTGCAATAATGAACTTTCTGTTGCGACCAAGATTATAGGAGATAATGTGTTTTTTTTGTTAGAAAACACTTTCACCTGACCTGACTTTGGCATTTGGCACATTTGATATACACTGTGCATGTGCCACTTTTTTATTTCTGTGTTGCTATCTGGATCAAGCAATGTAGTCCTGCCACATTTTCACAGTTGGCCAACACATGTATTATTCATGTTTCAGACACAGACATGCACTCATATGCTCATACAAACGCATGGATGAGCGAACAGCAGCACGTCTTTAAGACAAACCCGTCTGTCCTCAAGATATAGTTTTACACACTCAATGACAAGGACACATACACTCACGCATGCACAAAGATACACATGAACACGCTGATAATCATCATCCCCCCACCAGACTCGCCCCCCTGTCTGCACATCTGTCACTGCTGGATCTAATAGAAAACTCAATCCCCTATGTCCCATCTCTGCTCATGTCCTATTGTCAGTTGTTGCCCACTGCGTACCGCACACACACACGCACACACACACACATATACACACACACAGACACACTCAGATTGGGTAAGAGCCAGGCAGTATCTTTCCAGTCTTGCAAAGAGGATCCAATGACACACAGTCTCTAGACTGGGAGGGTAAAGGTCACTTCTTAGGCTGTCAACCATGAGAAAGACATGCCACATCCACACTCTGTTTAGGGACAAGCAGGGTGGCTGACGGAAATTATTAGCGATAAGTAGCTTATGTTTTGTACTAATCTAAATATGCATTGTTCACTGTAAATCCTGGGCTTGAAATTGGCACTTCAAGAGTATCCAGTTGTCTCTATTGGATCCTGATGGAGAGAAGCTTGAACTCTCAAAAAAAAATTTAGAATTAAGGATAAAGGATAAAGGATTAACTACAGGATGTTCTGTATACTTCAGTGCTGTGTACAGTTCTCACACGTCCCTGTCATTCTCTTTGTGAACTAGCACACACTGATACTAATATCGTCATTCTGTAATGATGTGTGTCTAAATTTAGACACACGTATTAGCGGGTAGATGAGGAAGCAATGACAGTGAAGCTAAAATAAGAGCAGGGGTCTTAGGACTGTGGCTGGTGTCGATTTGTTTATTCATTTTTTTTTTACATTTTAAGACATGTTTTTCTTGGGTGCATGGCAGTAGAAGAAGACTTTGAAGCATACTAAATCCCAATGAAGAATCTGTTCTCAAAACATTGGGATGAAAAAAAAAAGAGAGAAGCACAAATGCAAAATCCTTTTGCTTGGTGTCAGTCACAGAGAATGCAAATACCCAAACTTCTTTTAGATGATGCATGTATGTTGTGTGCTTCAGCTTTACTATCAAATTGATAGAAAAATGCATAAATGGTCCAACAACAGGCACACGTGACAGTCATGCATAGTTATATGAATTCAACAGACAGTGTTTGGTCATGGTTCCAACTTCATTCATGCCCACTTAAACCCCTAAGTAGGCCACCATGCTTAGTTTTGATACTCTAAAGTAACCATGACCGGTTATCTGACAGGCTTGGCCGCAAGTTGAGTGAAAAGTGAGTTAAGACGTGCAGATTCTGAATTTGGGCTCTGACTGTAGTTAGAGGCAGCAGGGTGGGATAAAGCCAAGCCTAGACAGGAGTGCAGTAAGCTTTAAAAAACATGATGTATGAGACGATACGTCCCAAAGAGAGCTGTCAACTGATACCATTAAAATGAAATGTGTTATAGTTCTCCTGGCCATTATACGCACAGAAATAACAGCAGTAATTTTCCTGGTGGCCTTGGTTAATTCTCCAAACTCTCAGGATTACAGTATTTGCAAGTGTAACTCATTGTGTGCGTGTAGGCAGCATGTTCGTGTGTGACAAAAAAGCTAACACTCTTGGAGTTAATGCACAAAGCGTCTATTCATTACTGGCTTCAGCGAATAAAAGAGTAACAGTTTTCTTTTTCTCACTCAGTGCTGAATCCTCTGCTGTCGCTTTACTGTACAATGTGATCCTCACAGCTCATGTGTATCTCTGATAACACACACGTGGAAATGAAGTGGGAAAAAAAGGGGCCCTACTGAAGGCAAGAGAGGAAATTAAATGTCTTCTTCCCAGTTCAACAGGAGGACAGGAAAACAGGAAAAGGGGCAGAGTTAACCAGGAAAGAGAATGAATATAGCAAAAGTACATCACCAACAAATATGTGTTGACAGCTTGGACAAACAAACACACTCACACGCTCCTCTCTGGTGACAGCTGAACTGATACTGTTAAGTCATACTTGCACACATGCATGTTCATGTGGACAAACACACACACACACACACACACACACACACACAGAAAGTTTACATAAAGACTACCTACTGTCAGTAGTGTGGAGTAGACCAGTCTAGAAGGCTTCATGGCAGCTCTGTGTTAAAGTCAGTGTAACACTGAAGAACCAGCACACGCCCTGACTCACACGTTCACGCCCACTTCCCCTCTCGTTTCTCCCCTCTCCACTACAAACCACTCTTCCTTTTCCCTTTTCCTCGTCTTGCTTTTCCTCTTTTCCAACACACACACTGGGAAAGTCTGAACAGGGATAACAACAGAGGGTGGGACTGTAAATTGAAAGTCCCTCCTACTGTCAGTGCTGTTTACAAGCATGAGCTGACTGGATTCCCTCCTACCGCTGCGCTCTGATTGGCTCTGAAACTTAAACTAGCAGGGAAGAGGGATTGCGTCATAGACCAACAATTCGTGCTGGCCAGAGGGAGCTGGAAGTAGAGATTGAAACAGACAAGAAGAAGAAGAAAAGTATAACTCAAGCAACAACAAGCAACATACTCCACATAAACTGTTAATCTGCTGCCTAATTATGTAATTTGTGAAATGTGATGCATGCTTAAAACTACAAAGATAAGAAGCAGGTTTGTTTCTTGAATGCAGCATGCTCCTAATAAGTGTCAGAAACAGCAGCAGAAGGGTGATGATCGTCTAAACAGTTGGATCATCTGGCCCCCAGTAATACTTATGAAGAAATACGTCATTACTTATCCAGCCAAGTACACACATGCTCACTCATACACACACATGCAGGGCAGCCAAACCAAACATATTATATAATTCGTGATGTCACCTTTAAAAAAAGACTTAAAATGAAAATTTGGAACATATGCCTCTCCTTCAAGCATTATAGTGTCAAATTACACATACGTGGGGATTAAGAAAGACCCATTTAATACCGAAAAGGGGATTACCATTTGGAATTTCAAGTAAAATATCTTGTCACAGGATCATTTTGCACCCAATCCTTTTTAATGTCATGTTCTCATGAAGTGGGCGAGAGTTTAATCTGGAGCAAAGAGGTGACAATTCCCTGACAAAAAACATCAGTCTACAGTTAATCTGCGGGGATTGAGTCCAGTCGTCTCTCCTCCCTCGCTTCGGGCTCTGCGTCCTCCATGCCCACGCGCACCTTTCAAAAATCACATCATCCCATAACTCACAGATCCAGACTGCTGTGGTGGGTGTAACAGGAAGTGCAGGATAAAAGGATGAAAATACCACTCAGAGAATAATACACCACTAGCTGTCCCCAGAGAATTTTATTGTTGATTCATCCATGTGTGGTCATGAAAACAAGTCAATCGCTTGCCGGACTGTGGTTACAAAATCTGATGCTTGTTGTTTTCAAGCAAAATCAACTCCCACAAATGTTTTGCCGCTGGATAAAACAATATAATAAGATGTCCTGTTTTCATGCTCCATGCGCAGTAAGTCATTATAAAGACATGAGCAATCCACCAAATGCTCCACTCCAGCGTGGGCAGCCTTTTGTAAACGACTGTTGTCATCCCCGCAGTGAGTGCTCGACAGCATTATTGGTTTACTGCTGCGCTTTCTGCTGAAACAACAGTTTTATAGATTTACATATATATGTGAATATACAACTCCTGTTATACCCCGGGAGGAAGATGAACCACCAGCTGTATCCACAATGAGTGGATACTACAGTAACTACAGTAGTACACCTAATGTAATGGAGTATGCACACAAAGAATTAAGATAATCAGGAAATTAAAAATAAATGTAATGAGTGTAGCATTTTTCTTAGAATTTGCCATTTTCTTCTAAATAAAATGATAAAAAGGCTCCAACTTAGTATGGTTAATATGATTAATATGATTATCTAAGCAGAAAGTTCATATAATACTTGACAATGAGCAGAACTTTAGTGCGTGCTAAATGTTAGTAAGTGCGAAATTACTGTTGAAAACAAACCCACATCAAGCTGCTCTTTCTGTGCCTGGTGCAATATCAACAGCCAAAAGAAACCGTTCTGCCCCGAGGTCAGAGTAAGAGGTGGAACAATAACAGTAATGATTGTAATAATAGTGATGTTCTCCAGGGAATCCAGCAAGAGAATCCACTCCCACTTCAGGTAGCAGAACATAATATTTACATGTTGATTTTTAGTGTAGACTAGTGTAGAAATCACACATAGTGACAAATAATGTGACTAGAAAGGTTCTCTGACGGTAAGAGAGCGTAACGAGGGTTGAGGGTGCTGCTGCCAATTGCTTGCAGCCAGTAATGTGACAATGCTTGGTGCGGCACACCTGATGCCTTGTTATTTTTTGTTTGATCTTGTGTTTTATGAGCTTTCTCCACAGGATGGAGTATCATCCTACCCTCTGCCTCCTGTGCTCTGAAACCTCGTGACTAGTGTGTTTAGAGAGAGTAAACTCAGAAAGATGCAGAAGAGGAGAAATAAAAGGAGAAAGGATGCAAGAACAAGATGAGAAAGAAAAGTGGTGAGGACTGTATATACAGTACACACACACACACACACACACACACACACACACACTGTTCTTGTGTAATAGAGCACTATCTCAAGATCCTGAGGCTACTGTAATGATGTCCATCTCTCTCTCTCTCTCTCTCTCTCTCTCTCTCTCTCTCTCTCTCTCTCACATACACACACACACACACACACACACACACACACACACACACACTTGCAAGCACACAGTCAGCTGTTTTAGTCTGAGTCATACTATAGCCCACCTCCCCCTTTCGTCCTTAGCTGCTCAAGTTATACCAATAGCATACACATACACACACACACACACACACACACACACACACACACACACACACACACACATACACACACACCTCACTCTGAGGGTTTTGAACCTTAAATTGGTTTTCATATATACAAAGTATAACAATGCACATCCACAGCTAATAGATGGCGTGTGTGGACCAGTGTGTGTAACCCTCATTAGTATGCTCAGCAAGCCTCCATTCTCCTGCACGGTCCAGTCTTAAGCCTCCACGTACATATACTTCTATATATAGAGCTATCAGTTCCCATCCCCTTCACACCACTGGCAGGCACGTGATCTGAGCTGCACACACACTGTAAAAAAACTGCAGGGATCCTCAGATGACCACCATGTAATGACTCAGTAATGCTGGAGAAAGGTCCACATGCTGAACAATTGTAAATGCATGAGCCTCTCCAACATATGAAAAACACACATTGCAGCTATAAGATTTATTTGTGCACGCTCTGATTCATTCATGTATGCTCACTGTACCATTGCCATCACATCCATAATCATCACGTAGAGCATCCTCTGTGGTACTGTGGTTGTTAATGGTTGCCAGTATGTGTGATTACATGCAAAGTTAATGACACAGGCATAACTATCAATTAAGTATGTGTTAAGGATATATAGTAATTATCAGCACATGTCCTAGATCCATTATTGAACTTCTGCTAGTCTATATAAATATGCAAACACATCATCAATGTACCATGCAGACACATACTAGGACTATATGCTAGAGAAAGAAAGGGGCTTGTTTTTGACAGCTCATAGTAAACACGCAGGTTCCTCTGTACACACATTTCACCGATTGATTGATAGGTTGAAAGGAAAATACTGACGCTTCCTTTCAAACGCTGTGGCAGCTGCCCAGCTGTCTTTACACCGCAGGTAGCCTCAGGGAAAGCAGGTGTGTGAGTGTAAATTGTGTGTGGGGTGCTCCACTTCACACAAATATCTTTTGCTTTACATCTATACACAACAGACCAGTGGAGGGAAAAGCATTCACATTCTTTGATAAGTTTACAGTATCACTATAGTGCAAAAAACTCAATTTCATATAAGTGCATAATTTTCCAAAGTCCCCAAACTTATGTCACTTATTTTACATTTGTTTTATTGTTATATGTCTGCATCTTGTAGAGGAAAATTACATCTTACACAACATGATCATAGCCTGAATCTAAAAGAAGTTTTACTCCAGATACTGAAGTGCTACTGAGTTTAAACTTAAACAACACCAGTGTAAAGATGTACAAACATCCCCCTGCAATGAGTAAAGGTGTGTCACAAAATGGAAATAATTGAGTCAAGTACTTAGATTTCGATTCCTTACACCTCTGAAATAAACCACAAACAAAATTTGTTTGTGTGACTGCCACAGTCATAAAACCGTTTCTCATTTTATCATTTTATCTTTCCTTAAATTCACACACTTCATTAAGACATTCTTGAAATGAGTAATATCAAGGCAGACCAGCAACTCAACTCCAATGAGCCTTGTGAAATAGATACATGAGCAGCTCAGATAGGGATATACAGGCTCCTTCACATCTCCCAGAGGACACCATGCAGAGCCAGTTTGTACACAATCTCACACTGTTGAACTCCTGTATCAGTTAAACTCTGGAAAGAAGGCCATCTCTTTCCATTATAAACTGAATTACAGATATATTGAACAAACCCACTTGACACTGACATTCATTATCCTTGCATTGATTTTGCACTCAACAGAACTTGCATGGCCAGTTAAAGCCTGTAAAACAACAGTATAAGAAATAGACAGATCATAATCCACATTTATAAGTACATATTCCATTGTTTTTAAAGTTATACAAAGGGAATATTACATGACGCACGGCTTCTTCATCCTCTTTCTTATTCTACACAACCCTCTGTGCCTCTCCCAGCAGAAAGAATTACTTCAGTGAAAGAGGAGCATGTGCCACAGGGTAGAGAAGCTGATCCTGAAATAATTTGTTTCTTTAAATAACTGAGGGAATAGACGCTCTGAGCTAAACATATATTAACATAAACAGCAAATTCCATGACACACGGCGTAACCGAACCAGACCACAGCAGCGCTTCAAAGAGGCTGAAGACCTTCCATGTCATTGTGTGAGTGTTTATCTATCCATGCACATAGGAAGTTTAGATGTTCGTCATCATCTCAGCCCTTTTAGAAAAAGGTCAAACATTTGTTTTATGTAAGAGCCAAATATCCAGAAAACAAGCCCACCAATCACAATAAAAGAATCACATTTAGCCGTAGCAACTGTGCAACACACACACACACACACACACACCCCAACATCAAACAGGATAGAGGATGTCAGAGATCAAATACATTCATTATGTAATATGACATGGTGTTTTTGTTTTCCTCTCTTCTCTTACTCCCTTTGTCTCTGCTTATAAGGAGCATAACCGCTCGCCTCAGTGTGTGCGTGCTCATTTTAAACGGAAGTAATGAAAAAATCCCGTCAATGAATCGTAAATGTGCATTACGACTCGGGTTCCTAACAGGGTGGAAATTCATTTACTTATGGGGATTAGAAATTCCATCATTTGTTTGTCATGCTGATAGGTCGGCGGATTTATGACTTGCGCGTCTGTCAACATCTGCACATGAACCAGCACTGTGGCCTACACCATACACTAGCATACAGCGAGTGGACAAAATACTGTAACAGACAACCCTTAAAATATAATGCAATGACCATATAGAGTCGTATCGACACCTTTCCGACACATTCTCCACACAAACTAAACATTACAGGCTTCACAAAGGTGGTGTCTTTGCAGGACTGTACTGTCTAAAATCGTACACTGACCACACATTTGTGATGCCAAATCTGCTTGTAACACCAGATGGTAGAAAAACAGGGAAGCCTGTCTGCTGACTGACACGTAACAACACACACGTTTATCACTTATGAGCTTCTGGCAAGGATGATGTAGTGGATGACAAATGTCGAGGAGTGGTACTTTCTCTTCACTGTCCGCACACGACGGGACTGACTGACATAAGCACAGCTAAATTTATCAGCCTGCCTGATCTGAGCCAAGCTGGGCAGGAATGTGTCACAGGAACCGCCTGTGTCAACATATTAACACACGGCTCACACTCCAGCACGCAAGCACACATGAACACGCACAGACACACAGGTGTATACGACTCTGATAACACATCAGAACCACAGAAGCATGCCAATGGGGGAAAAAAAAAGAATAGACAAACAACAAATCAGGATTCCCCCCCACATACACACACTGATTTAGTTAGAGGGCTTCAAATATCAAACCTGCTGATTGTCTCTCTTGCCTAAATGCACTTACAGCATGGTGACAGGATGTATTTTTGTTTTTTATTTACAGATATTTGATAAAAGCTGATTACAAGTGATTTTAGCTTGAATTTGATCCCAGAGTGCCATTCAGTCTTTCAGTCACTAAATGCTGTCATACATCATCACTAATCCACAGAAAATGGCTAAGTTGTATCTTTACACCTAGGGTCAGGATAACCTTATTTGCTCTGTGTGTTTCTAAATACATTGCATTCATGTTGTGCTGTAGCCTTTAACACACTACTACATTAGGTTTGCGTGTAAACAACATATCAAGAATGCAGATGGACAGTGGAGAAGTGGATTATGTGGTAGGTTGACAAGTTTTTATGGACACTTTTTGACGCTATCATCACAGTCTTGAATTTCTGTACAATAAGATGTTATACAGTTGGAGGAATTCTGTTAAATGGTTATTATTTTTTCATACTAACAGACTCAGAAAAACTAAGTGAAAATGCTGATATCCTATATGTGGGAGAGTGTGTGTCCTTCAAGTATTAATGATTGTGAACACAGGAACATTTTGTATTGTTTTACAGTAATAGAGGGGCAAGTGTACCTAATCTATTCTCCTGTTTTACGTATCAGAATAATAACTTTACTTCTCCACTGCCACAGACAGTGAAATGCCAGTGCAATACAATATCATTTGGCATGCTGAATATCTTCCTCTGTGGACCTTTAGATCATAGCCTAAAATAAACTAAAGCATCAATACATGAATCTCTGTATTACCATACTGTAAAGGTCAGAAAGTTGGAAGGAAAACAGACTGTTGTCTCCCTGATCGAGGGATATGCAAACTGCTCATCACTTGAATTTGAATTTCTCTGAAATATATAACACTAATGTGAAAAATGACATGAAAAGAGCTCAATGGCTCAAGTTAAAATAAGGAAGAATATGCCCTATACCGTACAATAACCTGAGCTCACAAGGTTGCATATGAAATAATGTTGTATCTAACAATAAACTTGTAGTGCTTTACAGAGATTTATAGCTTTTGTAACCATAGAATCTGTCTGCAAAATAATCTCTCTCATGGGACGATAAAGTGTTTAACTGTATTTAGAAATGGACTACACTAAGTAAAACAAGAGTGTTTAATATACATGTTTAATGCTCTTTTCATTTGCTAAAGGGGTTGATAATGTCATATGAAATGCTCAAGAAATGGCACAATATGGTCAGTGCTATTACTGAGCCTCCCTGAGGGATCTGTCTAAATATATCCAACATGACATGACTGCATCTCTCGGCTCAGTCACTAAGCTTTCACCACATGGTCCCCCCTCACACACAATACAAAGTAAATATGGTTGAATATGCTTTGGAAAACTTGAAAGCCAACAGCCGAAGCACAGATATGCACTCACATATTTAGTCTGCACATAAATACTGTAGACACATGCTCATCTAAGCACTATACATACACACATACACATTCACTTCATAACCAAACTAGGGTTAAGACTCCATGAGTGATATTGCTGTCAGACAGCAACTGTGCCTGCAGAATCTGTTATGATCAGCCAGTCAGTGGAGTTTAAATCTTCAACTTTGACGTCACATTGCTAAAGAAAGCAATTCTTTGTGCACCTAAGTAAAGCATAAGATGCACATAGAACATTTTAAAAAACATAAAAGGTATATGTACTACAGCTTGTGATATAAAATACAATGCTCATCATTGCCAATGCCCATCACTTTTTAGCAGTGTGGCTCTATGTGTGGCAATGTCTTTGATCCAGACAACTATTGGATGGATCGCCATGCAATTTTGTACAGATGTCCAGAATCCTACTGACTTTGTTGATGGTCTGACCTTTCATCTAGTGCTACCAGCAGGTCAAAGTTTACGTCTATCTAATGGAATATGTCAGCATCGAGATGGATTGCCAGAAAATTTGTACAGACATTCATTGTTCTCAGACAATGAAGCCTACAGCCTTCTGTGATCCCCTGACATTTAATATACTGTTGCACCACCAACGGTTTTAGTCAGATGTCTCAACAACTATTGCCATGAAAATTTTTAGAGACATTTCCCATCACGACTGTAATAACTTTGGTGATCTCCTGGCTTTTCCTCTAGTGCATCATCAAGTGAAAAATTTCTATTTGTCCAATGCTTTGGTTTATGACCAATACCTGCAAAACTAATGAGTCAAAAAGACAGCATATTAATATGCTAAACTAAGATGATGACATGGTAAAGATTACACCTGCTAAATATCAGCATGTTAGCATTGCCATTATGAGCATGCTGACGTTAGCATTTAGCTCAAAGCAGCGCTGTGCCTAAGTAGAGCCTCACAGAGCTGCTAGAGTGGCTGCTGGCTTGTTATATGGAGAATTCATCATCAGCTGGCACAACAGTTTGATAAAATAAATGAGATTCTCACTTCATTAAACTTTGCCCTTGGATCCCTCAGTCTTCATTCAGAGAGGATAAACTCAAACTCTCCATACAGTACAGAGGATGGGGAGGGCACTTTAGAATGGTTCAAGTCAGACAGTTAAACACAACAATCTTATTGGCCACTTTATTTTAGGCATCTACAAATTTCCAGACCAAGTAATATCTTGTAATATTCATTACAGGAGATTCCTTTGACACTCAGCATTGCATTCTGTATGGCAAAGTTGGTTGGTCCTAGCTGGCACAGAGGCATGATAAACACTTGTATCTTTTCATCAATAAATCCCTTATTGGACATTCACCACCCTAAATATCATCTGTGCTGGACCACAGGACCCTACCAAACCTGCTCTACTAACTGTCTTATGCTTTAAGTCCCACAGGTTTATTCTGAACTTTGAAAATGTACCTTTAGTTTTTGTGCACCAAACACATGGAGTTATCTTCCACACATCCTCAAGATCGACACTCTCACTACCCCTGGACAATTCAAGACGATGATCTCAGACTATTTCACTTCAGTGTGCAACTGTTTTCACTGAGTATCTTTGACTTGTTCAACTCTGCAGTATCTCCACATCATTGCAAATGAGGGAAACCTCATTGATTTTCAAGGCTTAAATAAAGGTTTTGAATTGAATATAAAAGTCATTAAAGCTATATTATATGAACCATCACAGCTTTTACTGCAGAGGGTAACCACAATTAACCTGACCAGACTCTTGGAGAATTCCCAGCTGAACCTGTTACATCTTTCAAAGGGACTGAAAGGGGCTTTTGCACATCACTTAAAGACTATCTCCTCTTCAGATTTCATGAAGTCAAAACTTAGAATCAATGACTTTGAGCTGTATTTATTTGATACTGTGTAGTGTACAAAGTACAACTTGTCATGAAGGCCTTCACCTCACTGATGGATTCATATCAAAGCAGCATAAAAACATTTAGACTGGCACAAACATTTGCCTGATTGTGCAGAGAGGAGAAAACTTGTTGCGGTTACCCATAGCAACACGATTATCTTAGAGCTGATCAAGTCTGCAAGGATGATGTTGAATACAGCACATCTTCACATACAGACACTCACTAACACACACACACGCACAGACACACACATACACACACACACACACACACAGGTTACAACTGTCATAAAGGATAACCAATGCTGATATAATGTCATTTATCATGGTGCTGCTAGATGCCACTATTTTAAAGGCCAAATAAAGTAAATTCATTCATTCAATACACAGTATAAGTGCGTATCAAATGTCATAAAAATGTTGGCATGTTTGGAAACCCTTGTCACACTGTTAGTGGATACCTGCTTCAGCATGTGCATCAGGTGAACCCTGATAATTCAAGCATAGCAACAGCTCCCTGACAATGACAACACTGACCTATTCACAGAAACAAATTCAGTGTTTTTGAGAGTTATGACACAAATGGGGCAGAAAAGCCAGAAGTTACAGTATTGGCAACCATTCAGTGAATCATTCCGCATGTTTTCACCGTTAGGTTTACATCACTCCTCCCCTGACTCTCACCCCTCCCGTGCAGCTCCGGTGACATTCCTCCCATGCCAGCTGGACATTCCAGTCTCCACTTCCCCCACAGCGACCAGAGGTGCCCCTGGATCACTATTTCAACCTTTTTAAAAATGTCCCTTGTACAAAATCCCAGCCTTTCTGCACTTGACCAGATAAAACACATATATGTACAAGAGCACACACCTCTACTGTATTTGTCCACTGATTCTCTCAATGTCTTGTGGAGTTCTGTTCAAAGCATATGCTTGAGGACAAAGTAAGGATCTGCTCACAACATCATTAACTGTATCTTGGTAGATTATAGCATAAGAGAGAATAACTGGTAAAAGATGGAGTGTAAACCTCCAGAAACCAATTTGTAGTGACGATGGGCAAAGATGAACTTTTCAGCAACTTAGAAAAAACAATCTTGTATTAAGCTTGATGTCAATTACTGTCTGAAGAGTTCTGAAAGGTTTTTGTGTGACTGACAACTTGTGGAAATTGTCCATTGAATATGATGTGAACTGCAGTGAATTATATCAAAATAATGGAAGCTGAGCGAAAAAAAGTGCTTTCTGAAAAAAATCTAAATTTTTGTTTCATGTTGAAATTTCTGCAATGAAATAAGCTCTGAAATGCAAAAAGAAAAGAAAATGGAATTAAGAGAACATGCTGTATCAAGCAATAAATTATCATTTGAACTGTTCCTCAGTCTGCAATATCATAATACTGTATAACAATACCACCCTTCCAGTACATAACTGCACCCCATCTCTCCACTCAGTGAAGTCAGCCTCACAGAGGGTATCTCACATGCACAAGCAGGAAATATTTTCAGGTTATGTTGCACAGTGAATAACCGTCACATGCCAGCAAATGGCCTGCAGCACTATTTTGCATACAGACAGCATAGAGTGTATGCATCTACCAGAGGGAGGGAGGAGAAACAAGAGAGGAGGATGAGGTGGAGAGATGAAGACATGAGAGGAGGAAAGGCTTGCAACCCTTTACCAAAGGGAGAAGGGTGTGGGATGGAAATAGTGGAGGATGAAGAAAGGGCTCGCAGCGGGGACGGCATGAAAGAGCAAGGATGAGAGCAAGTGTAAGAGAAAGAGATTTACTTACACCAGGTTGCTGACAGATAAGAGAGAGGTACAAGGAAGTTTCAGCGCACTCTCCTCCAGAGGGAGCGATATCCGTCCACAAAACCTGACATCGCCAAAGCAAAAAGCACCTCACACAGAGAGGGCGGCAGGCAGGAACAGGGCGTGTGTGTGTGTGTATGTGTGTGTGATCGTGATCTGGCTTTAAACGCATGTATGTGTGTGCTAGCAGGAGGGAAAGCGACTGAGAGAGAGAGAGAGAGAGAGAGAGAGAGAGAGAGAGAGAGAGAGAGAGAGAGAGAGAGAGAGAGAGAGAGGCTCATAGGAGGCAAGAGACACAGAGAGATTGTACAAGCTCACTGGCTGGTGTGAAAATGGGAGGGGGCTGGATTGGCCAATAGTGTAAGGGATGAGCAGAGTGAAGGGGAGATGGCAACAAAGAGATTTTTCAGTTCCTGCCCTTACTCTCCCTTACCTCTCCTGTCTCTCATTTTTGTGATTGCATGTGTAAGGAGACTGAGAAAGGCCCAGACTATTAAACACAAAACTGGCATTGCTTTATATGAGAGAATCAGTCAGTGCAGATAAACAGAGAAGGCAACCAGTCATACAGAGTGTAGGTGCAGGGTAGCTGATGGGAGGAACTGGAGAGATAAATGAGTAAATCCTACTGGGAACTCTGATAAATGATGGCTGGACAGAGTGATAAATGTAGAGCTCATCTTCAAAGAGACATGCAGTGGCTGCTGCAGTGGTATAAAAAGAGAGAGACAGAGAGAAAGTGAGAGACTGACAGTAAAACGGAGTAATTGAATTGAATGTAAACAGGTGTTTAAGGAGACAGGGTTCAGGTTCTTCTCTGTGATATTCAGTGATGTTTGTGTCTATCATTTAAAACTGGGGTCAGTTGAGATAATACACTCGCAAAGCGGAAATACACAGTAACATGTAGTGACATATATAGATTGTGGGTTTGAAGGATGTGTGTGTGTGTGAGAGAGAGAGAGAGGGAGAGAGACAGTGTATGCGTGTGCCTGTAGATGCACAGTGGATGCATTAGCACTGTCCTCCTTGTGTGTGGAGTGCCTGTGTGCATGCGCATGGGGGTGGGGACCAAACCATCTTCCCAGGATTTTGCTGCGGGAGCACCATGTTGCCATGGAGACTGCATCCAGTGCAGCAGAACACACAGATGGCTCTCTCTCTCTCTCTCTGAAACAGTCCAGTTACCTTCTCATCCCTGACCTGCAAATCATAAAAGCCTCATAAAAGTCTCTGAGCAGATTTAGAAAACCCTCCAGGTACAGACACGCTTTTGACTCAGCATGCAGACAAACCATTTTTTGACAGAGGAGAATAGGTCTATTCATCTTATGTCTTTTTAAGAAACTGCATTAGAAATACTGCAAGATGATTCATCACCAAAAACATTCATCTGGTATACAGTATATACATACAGTATATAATGCATCAAATGTATCAATACAGCCATTAGGTGAAAAACCTCTATTGTATTAAAGGCACATTGCACTATTGGTGGAACATGCTCCTTCATTGCATTTACATAGTGGACATTTGAATGCAGACCGTGTGGAAACTATTATAATGTGATGGCTGAAGCAGAAGGGGCAATGTAAACAAACTGTGAGCCTTTAATCAATATCTCTATACTATACCGGTGGCATTTTATCATTTTCCAAAGTCAAGTTCAAGTTCTCAGACTGACTGTCTAACTTCCAGGCTGACATTACTGTCAGTTCATGCCATTATGTTATGAAGATCAATATGCAGAGATTTGAAATTTGCCAAAGATTAAGGAATCCATCACAGTGAACATTCAGCCCAGTTATTTGACAACATTTAAAACGAGGATTTGAGAATTAGCTGTCTGTCATTGCATTCATTCATCTTTTTGGCCAAAAATGTTAAATTGGAAGGCAAATAGTAGCTTCTTGCATAAAGAGTTTTACTGTGAATTGACATTTAAAAATCATATAGAGTACATACTAACTGTGATGTTTTACTTGTGTCAAGGAAGTCTATAGTAGTCCATTTTCATTCTGATATGAATGTAAAACAGCGGGGATCTGGGAGGGAATGTGTATAAAAATGTCTGGAATGCTTTTGGTCAATGGTCAACAGAAATGTGAAGTATATAAAACCACTGACATGGTCCTTTAACTAGAGATGTTCCAGTCTTCATGTTCAGAAACAAAAACTCATTACTTACTATAAGTTAATTTCTGTTTTTTAAGTGTACAGTAAAAAGTTGTAATGACATGCAACCACTCAACTACAGTGGTAGTAGCAGCTTTCTGTCTTTCATTAGCTGTACTACTTTAGAACAGACCTTCAACTAACTGGAAGATCATGTTTTAGATACTAAAATCAGGCTAAACCCTTGTGATTGTGAATGTGTCAGATGGGTATTAGTTGTGGGAGAGCAGCCTGAGAATCAAGCAGTAATGGAGCTGTGGCTGCTGCAGCAGAGAGGCATGTGGGGGAGGCTGTATAAACTGGATGTAATAGATGTCTTATTCTGTTTCTAGACAACAAGGAGTAGGAATTGTGGCTCGTTTAAACATTTCAGCTTTTTTTGTGTGGCTGAGTCAAGACCAGTAACAAAACAAGTGCTAACTGACAGGCACACACATCTTCCATCTTTTGCTTCCAAGCACCTCAAACAATTGACTTAACCAAACCCACAGATAGAAGACTACAAACATTACAGTCTGACGCCTCTGAATCCACTGAGGCGTTGTCTAAGAGATGCAAAAAGGACATGCAAAAATCAAACTACACCTCTTGCTTCCTTCAATCTCTCTGGCCAGATACAATTTGCTAAATATGTGAAACAAGAGAATGGAAATCTGGCTTTGATGTGATAAAAACTGTGAAATGAAAACAGCTGGATGACATAAATATGACATAAATATTGACAGCATTGCTATCATACAGTACGTTCACCTTGCTGGCAACACTGTGACATTTACCCAGCTAATCGATGTTCCCTGCGCTGCTCTAACTCCCTGACGTTTAAGCCCATCACAGCATGTATCCTAATCAGAGCGGCTACAGCTAGAGCAGGAAGGACGTTAATATCAGCACTGAACAACCCTATTTTAAGACTGACTGACGAATGATGTTTTATGTAAACTGGACAAAACATACCCTATAACTGTAAGCAAATGATTATTGTAGCAGTTATGGAAGGCACTCAGTTTCAACTCGGTGATATTACATTTCTATATGAATATGTAAGCAAAATGTGTGCAAACCAAAGCTTTTACAGTGGAGTGTGCACTTACTCATCCATTTTGTACAAGACAGGCTGGTCACTGATGAAGGTTAGAAGGTAAGTGTCCTAGATTCTCCAGATGCTGCTCTTCTTTCCTAAACAGCTGGGATTAACAGACAAAGGAGGGCAAACCTGAAACATCAGAATTATAAACACATTTAGCACATGCATTTACAAAGTTTTTTTTCACATTATCACAGATTACATCCAGTTCCTTTTACACTAAGGGAACCATCAAGTGGACACAGAAAACATGCATTCTTCTATAAATTGCATTACTTTAGTCCAAATTGAGGAACATATTATATATTAACTGTTAGAGGAGCAGCTATCAGTTTGTGGAGGGCCTTCATAGCTTTGTGCTGTATGCAAAAGCAAGAATTAAGAAAAAACTGTATGACACATGCAAATGCTGGAGGCCAAATCACAAACGAACTAATGATGAAATTGCACCATCTAGTGACTGACTGAGGACACACATCTACAGCACCCTAGCATTTTACTGGATGGAAACATAGGACACGTACACAGTAATATCATGCAGATAAAATGACAATTACTCGTGAAAATAAAAAAAAACTATCAGTAAAGCCGCATCTAATCGAATAACAGCCATGTGAAAAAAAGATCTAACATCTTTCTAACATATTTTAGATATCTTAGAAGCAGAGCAGTGCATTCTTTTGTTATATAGTTCGATAAATAATGTGCGCAAAAGTGTAGGATGGAGAATACAATACGTTTATACCAGTAACCAAAAAAAACATAGATTGGACTCATGATTTGTCACCCTTAGCAGAGAAACTTATAAAACAGCTGACCTCGTGGCGCAACGGTAGCGCGTCTGACTCCAGATCAGAAGGTTGCGTGTTCAAATCACGTCGGGGTCAATTCTTTGATACTTTCGCGTGTTAAATTAGCTGATACATACATTTGATAGTCCATCAATTGGTGGTGTACAGTTTGTCTACTTCCGTTGAAAGTTGCTGGAAAGGTACATGAGCGATTAACCATAAACATCCAAAAAAATCTCTCAAAAGTCATCGTAAACCCAGCAGTGAAACTATTTGAATATATTTTTTCCCCTTGTCCTCCAACCACAGACGATTCTTACTAAAAGATACATTAATACATTTTCCAAGTCTGTCTTAGTGGTCATATGGACATTGAAATATGTTTTACTTGCTGTAATCAATCGTCATGATCATACTGGACATTGAGAGATCCTCTCGTGTTTTCAAAGTGATTAGGGACGAAATCAGGAGTCCTTGTTTTTGTGCAGCTAATATGAGGCTACAGCTGTCTGAGTTAGACAAATCAAGTGGATAACTTTCCACGTCACAGTTTTTCTTAGTATGAAATTCCCTCCAGGACAGTGTTTCCCGGGACACTGTTTCCTTGTTGAGCATCACAGGAAGTATAGTTTAAAAACAAAGAGGGGATTTCGTACTAAAAAGACAACAACTTTGAGAGATAACGACTTGACTTGACTAATTTGGACGTTTGAAGCCTCAAACTTCAGATAAATGTTTAAATACATTTTTGCACAGAGGGAAGACTGCTGATTTTGTCCCCCTTCACTTACATTGCAAGCACATTAGGATGGGATCTTTTAACGGCCAGTATGAACAAGAGGAATAGTTACAGCAAGTAAAATCTCTCTCAGTGTTTATATGGTCACCTGACTATTGTTTTAAGACAGACTTGAAAAATTGTGAACCTATCCTTCAATTCAACAATTTCTATATACTTAACTCTTTATTATAGGTTTCACATGACCTTTTCCTTTAATCGTCACCTCAAACAAAGGTTTGGAAACCACTGTAAATCAAAAATATTAAGTCTCTCTTTTTCCAAGGCTTATGAGGCTTGAAAAGTATCTGACACAGTCTACCACAGATCAGTCACAAGTCCACGTCTTAGAACATATATATTTCCCCTCCAAAGGTGTATCACACAGAAGTGTACACTTAAATGGATTTCAGGGTGTCAGCTCAAAACCTAAAATGTGATTGAAGATACTGTTCCGGAAACACATCTCAGTGCATTGCGAGTGGATTCTTCATGGTCTTTCTTTCCAACCTCAAATCTAATTATAACACTTGTAAACAGCCTAATGCCCATAGCTGCTATGGTGGATTAGGTTTACAGCACATGCAACCAGCACAGTTGTGTGATCTTCTGTCACGTTACTAAAAAGCAGAGGACAGGACATTTTTGCAAGATAATTTGTTTCAGTGCTTTCAATTTATAGGTACGTGGAATAAAACAGATAAGAACATGGGAATATTTTACCTAGTGTATTTCATAGCTGAAGTGTTATAATGTGTTCTTGAAACATGTTCAATATTAATGTACCTTTTCAGTCGAGCTCCCACATTAAAAATGTTCAGGATTAGTCACCAAACAGGGTTTACTGTCTTCCTTTTCCTTTCGTCCTGTTGTCCTTCGTTCTTGCTCCTGTACGTTCCCCTTTTGTGTTTTCTGTGTCATTAAGATACTGGCTTCCTCTCCTCTCACATGCTCTTCTCTGCTTAAATGCCTCCACACAATACAACTTGCAAGTCTCCCTCCCCTCTCGTCCTTGGTCCAAGTTTCCCTCTACGCCACCTCCTTTCTCTTCTCTATTCATGCCTGTTTCTCATCTTTCATTGACACACACACACTTCGAACACACAGTTGATTAGCAGAGCCCTGGTGAGAGTGCAGCTTGGCGAGGACAACCGGTCACCTCTAGTCCTCAGGAGCTGACTCACATGAGATGGTCCTCAGCGGCACTCAACATGAGATCACAATGGTCTGATTGTACTCTGAAGCTCTCATTTTACATCAAACAGGTCAGTCGCTGCTGACATAGTACTCTGCTCCAAGTACCAGACTGTTATCTCTGCTTGTGTACAAGGCCATGGTTTGAGCTTTTGTTGGCCTAAAGATCTCCAACGATGAAGGAGAACTTGCATGAGAAAAGGAAGACTTCATTTTCATTGTCACAGAATAGTTCAATTCCTTAAAAACAAAAAAACCCTCTATTCTATTAATTTTGCCCCTTCATTTGAAATGCCAGGCGACTGCAAATGTCCCCATTGAGCGCTTGCCAGTGGGAGGGATGGATGTGGGAGGACAACAGAACAGTCAGAAAGGAGCCTGCATCGAGCAGTTTGTTCCAAAGAGTATTATTACACTGTGAGAGTGCTCAAAGGAAATGGCTGAAAACAAACCCTGTTGCCCAAGTAACGCAGCTGAATGTCTCTTTCTTCTCTTTCCGTCCAAAATCTCAGCTACTGTTGAGCAGAGACACCAGGGTGGCACAGTGGTACAGAAGATCATCTGGCAGCCAAGGGTGAAGGGCAATAATACCCAGTGTGTATTCACCAACAGCAGTGTGTTCTGTTCAAATGTTCTTGTCACTTGTGATGACACTATAAGCTAAAACTTTGAAATTTAAATGGATTATACTGTATGGTTATATATCCCAAAGTGTTGAAGCCTAAAGTTAAAAGCCTAACTTCCTCTGCTACCAGTACAAATGCCTTCCAGCCAGACTGACAGAGAGAAGAAATAATAGATGAAGTGAAAGGCAAGTACTGGAAACTGAGCAGTCGTCACTAAGGAGACAGTCTTCCAAGGATTTCATGACAAGAGTGGAAAAGGAGACATTTTAACCTAAAAAGCAGCAAATAACAGTTAAATGTTGTTAGGTACATAATCCATATACACGTAAAATTAAAAAAAAGGTAGAATATCACCCTTTATTGCGCACAAAAAGACAAGAAAGAAAGAAACGATTTTTGAACGTGGTTTGACTCCCAAAAATCAAAACTTTTACAGTTCAAAGCAAATCCTCATTTGCCTTGGTTTCACTGAAGGGTTAAACCATAACAGTAAAAAAAAGACAAACATTTTAGCAATCTAAAACACACACACAAACAAAAAATCACAAAGCTTTGTCTCTAAATGGATTTTTTAATCAACTATTAGATCCTTTGAAGTTTTGTTCTTCCACATCACCAGGCTTACTTCTGCCTCCAATGCGTCTGAAGAAGGATATGAATCGGGAGGTGTTCACTTGCCCCTCAATATGATTCCTTGCCTTATTGCCTCCTTGTCCTTCTTCTCTCATACTTTCTGTCCTTGAGCCAGAGGAGTATGACCTTTGAGATATGCTTCTCTGGTACAAGTCAGATGCTGGAGATTGGCTGGTTTCATCCATGGAAACAGACCTCAACATTGGACCCTGCGACACAGCTCTCTGACTGGGACATTCAGGAAGAGACACAGAACCACTAGATGGAGATGTTAGACTGTCCTGATTGGAGGAATTGGGGAGACAATTGCCTTCATCACTTTCCCAGACTCCATCATCAAGGTCATCTCCGCCAGACATCAAAGACAGTCTGTGTTGGTTTGTTGGTCTGTTTTGTAGGGGGGTATTTCTTCGGGGGCAAGTAAAAGGGCTCAGAATAGTCCACGGGGAGCCCACATTCCCATTGTTGGCAAAGAAAAAGTCTCTGGTTCTAGGGCGAGGGGTACGTGGGGTAGCTATAGTGTCTTGCGTTCTCTCTGAACGGCGAGGGGTGCCTGAAACTTTGTCCCCATCAAGGCTTCTTTGGCTGTTTTGGTAGCGAAGCACTTTCCGACTTGTCTCATGCATCTTCTCAGCTACCTCTTTGTTTTCCAGTGCTGCTACTTGCTCATCCTCTTTCTGATGTTTGGGTTGTTTCTTCTCAGTCCTCTCTTGTTTAGTACGGGCCACAGTTTTTTGTACTGATATACTGCGCTCAGAGGGAGACCCTTCAACTGTGGTCAACATGTTCTTCCTGCATCTGGCAAGACCTTCTGGAATAGTGGAGAGAAAACTGTGTAGGGCCGACTCCAAGCTGGAGGTGTCCTGCTCACGTTCAGGTCTGGGGCCTGACATTGTTGATCGGCGTTTGGTTGTACTACGCATGCTCTCCCTCCTCTTGCGTCTCTGCTCTGCTGCCTCTCGCTCTTGGTTCTCCTTCAGTCGGGTAAAGAGACAATATATTCAGGTAAGGTACAACACAGTGCAGACTATTGTGTGTTCAGATAGAACACAAGGCAAATTTTAGAGACCACAAAATTGCGCAAAGCAAAACTTTGCTTTATGTCAAACAAACCTAAAGGACTCAAGGGGGCAGGAGGGCAGAGCTAGTTAAAATTCAAAAAGGTAGGGCATGGTAAACTGCAGAGTAGAATGGTAGAACCTAATTAAATTTGCCACAAGTCTACTTATATATGCAAAAAATCTACAGCGCTCACCATGAAACTGCCCAAGGTTCCTTTGAAATTTGGTTTGTTTAATCATCATGCTTGATAGGAATACTCCTTTATATCCCTTAGTTTATTTTTTTCCCCCTATGAGGAATTTCTTCCATTTGAGTAAACTCTTTTCTTACCTGCACAGCTGTGTAAAACCGCTTGCAAAATGAATGAAAAATGGAGCAGCACTCCTCCAGTTTGAAGGTAGCTGGATCTTCACAGAAGTACTCAGCGACAGCATTGCTCAGCACTTTTAGCTCCTGGAGAGAGGACTCCATGTCAGCAAGCTTGGCATCAGCCCTCTGAGAAGTGAAAACATAAAAAAAAAAAAAGGTAGAAAGAAGAGGGATTTACAAGTTCAGTTTGTGCATTTGCTATCTTGGTGTTTTGGCGCAAAAAAGCGTAAACCTTACCAGGAAAAATGTGTCCATCTGTTTTAAGAGGTCAGGCTGTCTGCTGGTGAACAATTTCACTTCCTTGATCTTCTTCACTTCTCTCTCAAAGTCTGTGATTACCTCCTCTTTACAAATTCTGTGGCAGCCAGAAACATTTACATAACATATTCCAAAAGATACGTTAATATTTGAAGCTACTGTTAGTGAACAAAATATGCTCAGTTAAATTACCAAATAGATTGTCAGTGAACTAATGATAGCCACCTTGATGCCATCCCAATGTTTTCAAGCTGATTGGGGAAAGTCAACAACTCAGCATCGATGTCCTCTGCTTGCTGTAGGTGGAAGATAAAGGATGGAAAGCAACAGTGAGTAAAGAGATGGAATGGGAGAACAAATCAGTGACATAACTATTTAGAGACTTAGCATGACAGCATGGTTTTTCATGATTTCACAGATATTTTCTTCAGTGAGCATCTGTTCATCCCAGGGATCTTCCTCACCTTGGCAACGTAGTGCATGAGGTTCATGCCAGGCTTGTTGGCCTTGGTGTCTGCCAAGTTGAGCAGAGAGGTCATCCTGAAGCCAATGGCATTGGCACTGTAGCCACCCTGAATAATAAATTATTTGAATGTTCCATTCATTGGTATAATAAATGCAGAGTTAAAAAAAAACCTTGAAGAATAAGGGGCTTAAATGCTTCAGATATTACATTATTGTGTGGTTAAGAAAAGTGCAATTCTGAATGAAAAATACCAACAGCGTTCATGTAATTTCCAGCTTTTAATACCAGCCGAATGACTGAGTGGAGGTCATCGCAGTCCAACAGCTCTAAGGGGGGAGAAGACAAAGAGATGTAGACAAATAAACTTAATATAAACTTCACCTGAGACCTGGATGGACTAAAACAGATAGAAGATGGGACTGTGAGCAGTTTTCGTGGATGTGTGTGAAATGTTACCATTAGCTGCTTTGGTCATAACAGCAACAGAGTTCTTCACATCCTCCATAAGAGGAAAGAATTCCTCCCTTAGCACCATAGTCTTGAGGCGTTCCTCGTAGCTAAAGGCAACACACATACAGTAGTTTCACACCAGGACTATGTAAGCTTAAAAGAAATCTAAGAAAAGGCAAATTTTTCAAATGGTACAACTCTTGCTCAATGAACTGTACATGTTTTGACATGTTACTGTATATACGTATGTAGTCTGTGGTGCAAAAATGGTAGAATCATAATAATTGCATACATTTGTAGTAAAGTTAGTTGGCTGGAGATTAACAAGAACATTTATTTTACTAATATGCAAGCCAATATTCCATAACAAACAAACAAAAAAATCCCAACCCATAACCAGAACCAGTGTTATATGATTTTGGAAAACTCACCATGGCACTTTGACTAGCTGCACCATGAACTGGTCTGCTTCAGGTAACGAGGAGAGGTTCCCACTGAATGATAATAGCTGCTTCACCTGTATATTAACACAAGTTTAATTCAATGGCTTTTTGTGATCATTCCCTTGATAACACAAGTTTAAAATGTAAAGAGAGTATCAGGCTGTTATCAGGTCAGGTAGCATGACCAATATGAAGCATTTGAACTTCAGGGTCAGTATTTTTTCTAACTATAATCAGGTTGATAATGGTACACTTCTTATGCCAAGACACTCAAATGTTCATTAGTCTTATTTTACACAACCAAAGCTGTATGATGAGAACAGAAGCTGTGGAGCTGCTGTTACCTCACTTTCTTCTGGCAGCAGTTTACAAAGCTCTTTCAGTTTGCCTGATCCAAATCTGAGCCAGTTCCCGTGACATATGTCTTGCACAATTTCTTTCACTGGCCTGTAGAGGGAGACAATACAGCAATGATAAAAAGGCAGATTATGTTGCCATAATCAACATGATTTATCACATTATTAGTCCTTCTAAGTAATACCAGTTGTTTCTCTACATTCAAGGCTGACTGCTTTACATCCACTTCAAAAAATAACAAATTCAAGAAATTTAAAACTTGCTTGAGGCAGGTTCTCCATCACGGTGAGCATCATGTTCAGTTTTTCTTTTTTGTTTGAGTTTTTTTTCTGTTTGCTGTTTTTGCTGCTACAGTGCACTTAAGAGTAGAGAGGTGGCTGCTAAATAGCATGGCATTCACAACGTCAAATCCTGAAGACAAACAATTACCGAATGCACGTCATGAAAATAATGATATGAATTTAGTAGCTTCTGTTCGTCATCAGCTGACTCTCAGATATTGGATGTTGGAGCCTCCCACGTTGACCTCTACTGCAGGTTAATGTGTAACCAATTTCAATGGAACAATTTAAAGTTTTTACATTATGTCCAGGAAATAACTAAATGACTTCAAGTAGCATTATCAAGTGCACTTTCATCACTACCACACAGACGCTGATGTGGTTTGAATTTGACTAGGATGCCGAAGCAGACATAATTACAGTACATAGCTGATGACACATTTGGTATTCAAAGTTTGTGAGCTGCATGAACCTTGAACTGAAAGTGACATCATCTTGATAACGTTCGGGCACAGAAACTGACTGCAGTGCTGAAAAGCCAATTTACAGTTCAGTATTGTATGTAATACTAAAAATATCACAACTACCTAAAATGTTTAGGGAATCAAATGCAACTATACTCTGTAGTATTACAATTTGGATGTTCAAAGGGTAACTAAGTGGAAATCACTCTAACTAACAGATGTTTTACTGCTTTAGGTGTAGGACACCTCCAAGCTCTGTGTTAAATTCTAGCATCCAATAGCAGCACCTTGCATTAAACAAATACTGCAAGATATATACATTCATGCTCTCTACATCCCAAATAATTTGCAACTACTATCAGTATTCAGTAAACTGAAAACCTCACCCTCTAACTTTTAAGGGTTTGTGCATAATTTGAAAGACAAAACAGTGGTGGCAAAATGGAAAAAACACTTGTCCATCAAGGTTTCGGCAAGCACAATTAGCCGTGTTACTAGGTAGGTAGCAACTCAAAAAGTGATTGTGCCTGTATTGATCCTTTAGCAATAACTAAAATAGTTAAATAAGCAGTTGTGGAAGATGAAGTATTTTGAGTAAAGTGACAATTCAACGTGGCTACAAACTTGCTGGGTTTATCCCTCATTTCTATTCTCTCTCCTCAGCCTCATCTACTAGGTCAGCACCATGTTTTCCTATTATAAAAGTATTAATAAAGTGAGTTACAATTGTTAAAACAAAATGTTTTGTTTCCAACATTGCTACTAAACGCTCTCACATGATATTTAAAAAGGCATTTCCATGTATTAGAATATGGTCAGCTCAGATAAAGAGCCTGCTGGCTGGGTAATGATTAGCACAGTGGAAGTGGCCGGTGTGTCAAGATCCGTATTTCTGACCACTGCATACCATAGTTCTTCCACTTAGCTATAGTTTTTGTTTTGTTTCTGTTTCTTCATATGTTGCTCTGTTGTGTTCTGTCACTCAAATCAATTCATCATTTTTTTAGACACTCATTCTCACCAGTATTATAGCTTTTACTTCAACCATCCTTACCTCTTGAAATGTCTCAGGAAGATCCCAATGTTCATACTCTTTTTGGAGTCAAGAATTGTGACCTAAAGACAAAAAAACCCAACACAAGCATTAATACCAATTACAAAAAAAGGTTTCAACTTTGTGCAACCATATTCAGATGAGAGGACAAGTCCATAATCACAAATACACTTCACATAATCTTTGAGGAAGCAAAAAAGTCCCACACACTGTTTTACTTCAGCAGTTCCTCATTGATGACATGATTGGTGCAGAACTTCTTACATATGTGTTCATTACTTCCCCAGCTTGTGCTTTATGTGTCACTTTATTGTACATGCCCATAAAAACCTAGGATTGTCTGCATCAGTTACTGAAAATCAACATTTGTTAGTCATCAAATTTCAATTATGGCCTACGTCTCATCCTATCTATTTACTTGAGGCTCCTGTGGGAAAAGGTCCATCCCCTCACACTTCTTCAGACCCATGACCTTTGAACTGTGTAGTGAGGCCCGTTTGTCGACATGACTGAACAACTCCTCCATGCTTCGAAAATCCAGCACCAAGTCCCTCTGAGGCCGCTTAGACGTCCAGACATTCAATTTACCCAGGACACGCTGGCGGGGGATAGTGTCCCAGTTCAGCTTTTTCATGGAACGTCGCTGGACAGTACGAGAAGAGAAAGGAGGGGGTGGGAGAAGAGGAGGAGGAGGAGGAGGAGGGGGGGGGAGGGGGAGGAGGAGGTGGTGGTGGTGGTGGTACAGCGGTAATGCACAAGGGGGGAGCAACAGGAGAAGATGCTTGGAGACCTGAATCTTCCTGAAGTGGACAAGGTGGAGCAGAGTCTTGAGAGGAACAGTTGGGAGGAGAAGCAGCTCTTAAAATCAGCACTCCCTCCATCTGTATCTCTCAAATCCAAGGATGATGGGAAGAATTGTGTTGGTCAGTCAAATCTGAGGAGATACAGAAATATGAATCTGGTTAAACTGCATTATTTAAGACAAAAAAGATGATTCATTTGGAACATTAAATGTGTGTTTGCACTTATTGTCTCTTGTGTGTTTTAAAGCCAAAATGATTAGTCGATTAATCGATCAACAGAAAATTAATCTGCGACAGTTTTGATTGATCAATCTCTAATGTTCTTTATGATTAATGTTTTTAAGTTTACTAGTTCCAGCTTCTCAAATGTTAATATTTTTATGTTTATTGTCCTCTATTATAGTAAATTTAACATCTTTGGGTTTTTGAATGTGGGTCAGGCAAAACATAACATTTGAAGGTGTCACCTTTGACTTGGGAATCCGTGATAAACATTTTATGAAAAAAAACAATTAATCAAGAAAATAACCATTAATAATAGTTAGTTGCAGCCCATATATAATTAGTTATTAGGGACAATCTGTTTCAAATATAGTGTTTTCTCATTGTTTTATAGCTTCTGACCAATGTTTATCCATGTACAAAACCATAGAGACTATTCAGTTTCTAAATATCAACATATTTCAGCTTTCAAATATCAAAATATCATAAAGATAATGTCTCTGCAGGCTTTGCTGAAAACTTGCCAATAGCCTTAATTTCTTAGTCAGAATTCTAAGAATAGAAAAAGCCTTAAATATTTAACTTTGAGGTTTCTGTTATTTTGTATGACTTGTGAAATGGCATAACCACAGGCAGACAACATTGTGCCATCATCTTTACACTCACCTCACTCACAGAAAAAGTGTTTTACACAGTAAATGTAACTAAGTACATTTACTCAAGTACTGTACTTAAGTACAGTTTTGAGGTACTTACTTGGGTTTTTCCACTTGATGCTACTTTCTACTTCCACTCCACAACATTTCAGAGGGAAATATTGTACTTTCTACTCCACTACATTTATTTGACAGCTTTAGTTACTTTTCAGAAGAAGATTTGACACAATGGATAATATAACAAGCTTTTATAATACAACACATGGTTAAAGATGAAACCAGTGCTTTCCAAATTTTTTGGTTTTTGACGTCTTACAAAAAGCAGTGTGCAGTCGGGGTCACATGTCAGATGTCTATGAGTTGCTAACAGCTCCATTAAATAGTGGTTTTTCCCTCTAAACTGCTCTTATGGTTTCATTTCAATAAATGTTAAAATGATCCAATATTTCACCAAAAAGAAAAGATTAAAAAGTCTTCCTAAAAAGTCCAAAAACTGAAAACAAATTTGTTTATCAGAACTCTTTCTTCTCCCATTAATCATCTCATGACCCCTCAGATTTATCTGGTGACCCTTTGGAGGGGCCTGACCCCTAGGTTGGGAACCACTGGACTAAACTAGATAGATAACTAGATAAACTAGATAGAATAGATAAATAGTTCAAACTAGCTTCACCTATAGTAACATGCTGCTTACGCGATGATGCTTCAGTATTAATAATGATGTATATATAATATATCAGTCAGAGGGACCAAACCACTACTTTTACTTTAATGTAATACTTTTTCATGCAGGACTTTTACTTGTGATGGAGTATTGTTACATTGCTGTATTGGCACTAACTAAAGGATCTGAATACTTCTTCCACCACTAGCAATATTATTTTGCCTTCTGCTTCTCTTCCATGAACTACACAATAGCATAACATTTTCTCCACAAATATAAAGTCTTCCCTCAACTCACTTTGCTTCCGTATGACTGTATCACATGAAACGTCATTGAGTCGTTTTAATGCGTCATTTTAATGTTACAGCCTTCCCAGCAAAGACAAATGCCTCACACAACATACTTTATACTTTATATTACTTATTAGAGACCAGTGGTGAATTCGGCATAGATGTCATCCATCAAGCATTAAACTGCCATAGAAACTTTTAACTTTAAAATACGATTTGCGCTGCTTTCTGTCGACATCCGCTGTTTTGTTTTCGTGGAGGAAGGCTGTATTAACAGGCGAACCAGCTGCAATTAAATGCGCTTATTGTGATGATTATACTGAAACATGGAGGACTATTCGTGAGCCGAATATATAAGTGGACAGAAACGATTCTTATACGTGCCTTGTTAAAATATGCTTGCGTGTTTTGTGATAATTTAATTTGTATTTAATTTCACATTTTTTGAGTCAGTTCTTAACATACAATGAAAAACGGCTCACATCTTTACAAAAAATGCTGGTATTTTAACATATCATCCAGCACACGCAATACAAACGTAACAGATGTTGGACTTTAAACCAAAGCACCATTACAGATTAATTTTACTTACCGAGTCCTTTAAAAATGTAGCTGTCAAATTAATCCGCACTCTGGTCAGGCCTCGTGCTCCTGCAGTGAAGGAGTCTGTCTCACCAACAGCAGTCACAGGTGCAGGGCGCGCGCCTCCACCAATCAAATTCAACCCAGTTGTTTCCAGGTACAGGGAACGCCCTTTCAGGTGAGGTAGAACAGTGGTTCTCAAACTTTTTCATGTTAAGGACCCTTAAACTGGCACAAATTAGACCACGGGCCGCCATTGAATAAGATTTGTTCTCGGGTCCCCCATCTGATAAGATTTTTGCTTTTAGATGTTTTATTACAGAAAGTGTATGGAACCCATGATCAAAATAGTCATACATTCTGTCACTGTGTTACTTATAGATGGAATTATAGTGAAAATAAATGATTCCCCTTTTTGCTGGGGACCCCATAGAACCTCCTCAAGGATTCCCTGACCCCACTTTGAGAACCACCGAGGTAGAGGATGGGTAAACCTTCCCCATTTGCTAAGCAACAGGAGTTAAAAACTTCTGAAAACTTTTCTTTAAAGTACAATATCCTCATTAGGTCGGTTAATGTGACTAATAGCCTTGGCTGCCCAATTGTCATTCAAAATTTGAGTTTTCTGCTCTGTGGTTAATATTGTTGTTTATTGTAGATAAAACAGGCAGAAGAAAAACCTCCAGAACCCAAAAAATAAACAGAAAAATATGACACTGACACTTTGGAAGTGCCATTTCTCACTTCAGAATTTCACTTGTGGATTGGTGAACTATGTAAAGACATGTGAGAGACTTTATGGCCTAACTGGTGCAACCTGTGTGTGAAAACGTGTGAACTGTTGGTCCTGACTGAGAAATGTATTTGTGATATGAGAAGGAGACCTTCTGTTGGGGTTCCATTGTCTCAATAGTCAAACAGGAGAATTTAATTACATGAGATTAACATGATAAATGATGGTTGATCAAGATTACCCTTTAAATTCTTGTACATGATTGTGATCACAAGATTAAGGTTTTATTTGACTGAATCCAGATGGTTACTTCTCTATGTGCAACACTCTCAGCTACAGTGCAATACAAATGTTTCAATACAAATGAAACAAAGGAGCAAACAGGAAAACGCAGCCAAGGCATTTGAAAATGTGTAGTTTTTAATTTTGCTCCCTTGGGGTGGGGTGCGAGTTTTCAGGTCTGAGTGAGGAATGAAGGCAGAGAATCACATCAATCCATGACACGATTTCATTTATCATCTTAAATACCATTATGTGCAATCATTCATACAGTACAACACACCAGCTCAGCCTAGAAAACATTGATTGTACACAAATAAAATATCTATTTATAAATCTTGGTTCTCTCTTGGCAACAATCGAAAGACTGCGAGTCAGAGTGACTTTAAATGCTTGTCACACCTTTCCAATTTACAGGAGGTTTTACGACTACAGAGCAAAAAAGAAAAATCCTATTGCCATTCATTTTGGTGTTGGGGTAAGGAATTTGAAAGGGGCAGGTTTGGAAGAGGGGTCACATTTTGTTAATATTGCTGTGTGGCGGTCAAACAGACCAGGAGCTTACCAGAGAGATTGCAATTTTAGCCACAAGTGAGGCCGAGGTCTTAACTGAGTCACTCAAATCAAATCCACTTCCTAACATAATTGCCCCTTAAGAGTGCAGCATTGAATGTAAACCCAAAGTTTGGATTCTGCTTCAGCCAGTTTCGAGATTGAAATTAACAACAGTAAGCACGGCATTATGCAAGTCCACATGAGCTGGCGCACAGAAGGCCGGGAGTAGAGCATCGGTGCATTCACACATATCTGCACCTATACTTTGGATCGCTGCCTGCCATGCAAATACAGAGGAGACAAGAAGCTGGAGGACTAACACATTTAACTGATGGAGATGTCACAGAGCTCTCCCTTGTGTTACTAGAGACTCTCATGAGTTAAATGCAACATGGTAAAACATGACAATCATTACACGAAAACACTTTCAATCGATTGACATATTTGGAGTGTATCAATTACAGATTTGGTTCGCCTGAGGCATAATTTCTTGATAGTGTGTAGTGTTGTCATCTGCAAAATGCCATTAATGCCATACTCATGAACTTGGTAACTTGCACAAACTGTTAGTTTCAGTGTACAATATGCTGATTCCAACACATAAGATGAACATAATAAATACAGTGATGCATTAAAAAAAACAAAAAAAACATTACATATGTAGTACCATGCCTATGTCTTATGATAATACCTTGTCTTAATTGTCAACAATTGGTGATTGTTTCCTATCATTACACCCAGACAATGTTTCTGTTAAAAAGGAGATTAAAAACAAATGATGAATCATTAGTGTAACTCCAAACCACACCTACTAAATTACGAGATTTTATGTTGAAATATAAGAATTAGTCATGTTAGATAGCTAATCTTCAGTGTGAAGAAAGGTAAACATTCGCAAATATATTCTGCTTTAGTAGGGACTGAAATAAATGATCCTAGATGGTCTTAATGTCAAAAACATACTTCAACAATGCATCACTGTGACATCTGTCCTTCTACCAAAAAACAAGAAAAAAAAAAAGAAGATAATTTCTTTTAAATACAGTCATTAAAACAGTTAAATAATGGAATTAATCCATTCAAGTTTGTCAGATCATGACTGACTGGTATACACATCCTACATACAGTACCAGTTAAAAGTTTGGACACACTTACGTGGAGGTGTATCCCAACTCCAGACTGGTACTGTTGGTCAACTGTCACTCAACAGTACACAGTGAGGTCATAATCCAACAAACACCTCTTTCAATTCTCTTTGGGTAAATAAAATACAATTAGTAAAAGACCCAAACCAGTATAACTTTGGGAAGCTGTGGCATTGCTTGTTAAATGATCACTGCATATACCAGCTGAAGTCAAAAGAATTTTCAAGTTGCATTTCTGACAAATACAGACTAAGCACTGCAGTACTTGCAGTCTAAAACACCAGCACATATGGCCCAAACAGTATCTTGTCCATAGCTGTGAAGCACAGGACATACAGCTGACTACAACTGATATAATAGGGAAATAAAGAGATGACAAATTAAGGAAAACTAAACTAAAACACAACACTTGTGTTTTTTTTATAAACTACAAAACAATTACATAATGTATTTCAAAAGTGAAACAGTACTTAATTTTAAATGTACATTGATTTGAAATGTCTGGACATTCCTTTCCAGTGTACCATACAAATCCCCTTCATATGTAGAGTTTGAAATCTTTTTCAGAACTTATCTTTATTCCTCCAGGCCACGTGTTCATTTAGTACATTAGCTCATATATAAGGAGGCACACAAGGAGAGGGATAAGGTCTGGAAGAGTTTTGATGTAGTGTTTGGTTACATCTGTGTGTGTTATAATGGTTTTCTACCATTTTGCCTGTTCTCATCTGTCTCTGTTACTAAGATGGTGTTGGGTTGAAGTTGAACTCAGAGCACTGGGAGCACTTGAGGAGTACAATAATGGCCATAAACATGACTAACACAAGCTCACACAGCAAAACAGTGTTGAGATACAAGGGGGTCAAGTCAAATAGGAGAAAGAGAGGAGGGAGAGATGAACAGTCTCTCTGGGAACAAAGCACAAATAGGATTAGAGTGAAAAAAAGGGAGTTGGTAGGAGAGGCACTAAAAGCCCCCTGACTGTTCATGAAACTGGCCACTTGTTTTCCTTCTGCATTTGGCCCATTTATCAATAATACCCTGCAATTCATCTGTTCAATCATACAGTCACACGCTCATCTCATCTCTTCTTCCACCCAGTGATCTATACGTTTCCCTCTGTAGTGGTCCTCTGTAAGTTGGGGGTTTCAACAGGTAACAGGTGGAGGTGGTCGAAAAAGAGGACTGCAGGAGGTCCAGCAGGCACTCTCACTGCTCCTCTAACCAGGAGGGCTTGTCGGCCCCTGGAGGCCTCAACTTTATGTTGAACTGCTTCAGCGTCTGCTCCAGCTGCTGCTGGTTGCCAGCAAAGTATGCCGAGATGGCATTATGGAAGAGGAGGAGCTGCTTATGCATCACCTTCACCTGTGTGAGACAAAGGGAGACGGGGCAGCTTAGAGTTTTGTTTATGCGTACTATCACAAAGAAATGTGAACACATTGAGTCAACCTGGATGTATATATTTCCCCCCCCCCCACTTACAAGGCTGCTGCTGATGATGATGCAGCCCTTCCCTGCCAACTAACCTTATTCTCCTCCAAGAACTTGAGTTTAATGGTGACATCTGAGCGGAGCCGTTCGTACTTGTCCTTATGGACTTGGTACTGTTGCTGAGCAGCATCTATGCGGGCCATGGCTACGGCGTCTCTTGGACCCAAACTCAGTTCCTCCAGGTCTGACCTGTATGCGTCAAACTCCAATCTATACAAAAAAAAAGGAGGGGAGGGAATATATGAGGTTATACTTCAAAGATCCAGACAGGATAATGATTTCTAAACATAATAATAAAAAAAAGGTGGTTGCATTAAATACTCATTTTAGCTTATACAGATGGAAACAATTATTTGTCTTATATTTCAGGACTAATATCATCTTTTTGGGAAATACAAAGCACACCAACGCTGCCTGGACCCTATGTGTGCACACTATAAATCAATTTAATGAAATTATAGCGTGCACAATGACAACATCAATATTTCTGTGCTTATTTTTGGTGTATCCCTTTGCTAATCCTGCTGTAAAAAAAGGGTTTATTCAGTCTCTTAGATGAAAAGATTCATTAATATACTGTCTTTACCTGGCATTCTCATACATCTTGATCGTCATCAGGGTGTCCTCCATGGTCTTGTTGACCAGTGTGTTGATGCTGGACACAAAGAAGTTAATGGCACCAAGTAGAGTCTCTCCATTCTTACACAGCAACTTCTGAGTCTCTGCATTGTAGCCAAACTCATCCTATAAAGGGCGAAGAAATCGTTAATGCACACAACAGAATGTGGATGGTATTAATTCTTTTAAAATGTCAGCATAAATCTAACCTAAAGCTACATGGATAGATTTTAAGGCCTCACCCGTAGCTCTGGGGATTTCTGACTGAGATCAGCGAAGGTGTCACCCAGCGCATGCTGCGTCTGCACCATGTTGTAGAAGTGGTTGGTCAGCGCTCTGGCCAATCGCAGCACATTCTCATATTTCCGTTTCGTGTCTCTCAGCACCTCGATCTGGGCCTCCAGCTCCAGGTCCACAGTCCTGGAACCCCGACCGAAACGCTCCGAGATCATTTGCTTTGTACACTAAAACAATGAAGGAAGACACACAAGGACATTAGCAAAACAATTTTAAGGCACTAAAATAAAATCACCAAGTAGCTCTTTATCATATAATGATAATCTATTGGCAGTTTTACTTGTTAGTCAGCATTACATAACCTCATGTACCTTGTAAGTGTTGAGACCCCACTTCTTCACTGTTTCTATTTTCTCCACAGCAACACCTCGGGTTGTTTCCTCTGCCGTCATTGAAGAGCTGCTGCTGCTGTGGTGCATGTTGGAACCTGAGTGATAAAACCCAAATGTAGAGACAGAAGAAGATGGTAAATAACAAATGAAAGCAAAGAAACACTCACAGGTAAACAAAGGAATATTAACCCCAGCAAAGAGTAGACCAAACAGAGAATATTTAACTACTAAAGTGTGTTCAAAATGTGCTGCATTTAATAAAGACCAAACTGAGGATGGTTTCTGAAATCTGTCATTTATCTTCCAACCCATGCCCATCACCACTAGCCTTTAAACCAGTATAATATCATGCATAGCAGTGAATGAATGAGTAAAAGGCAGAAAAATGCAGAGGATGAAACAAAGAGGAAATAGTGAGACAGCCTTGTGTTGCGGACACAATTTATTGTTGTCCTGGAGGTGTGATAAAAGGTGCAAACAGACTGCAGAGTCAGTGCTAAAATTTCAATCTCATTAATTCATATAGAGTCCGTCGAGTGTTCAACTTTTTTTCCCAGTACCTTGGTATTCATGTGATTGGCTTGCTATGTGGTGGATGACAGTGCTGCTTGGGGGGACGCTACCGCGCCTGGCCTTCATACGCAGGTCTGTGACAACGGGTGGGTGGTTGTAAGGGAGGGTTTGCATGAAGGAATGGTTCGGCGTAAGTATGGATTAGAGTAGAGGTGGGGATTTAAATGGGTTTTTCGGGTTTTTTGGGTCAAATTGTGGGAACGATTTTGTTTAGGATCAGGTGTATACAGGAAGTAATTATCAAGGTTGAGCAAGTGTGCCAAAAATGGAATGATAATGCAGAAAGGTAGAGTAGGAGAAAAATTGGGAGGAGGAGCAGGGAGATGCAGAAAAGACAGAAAAGTAAGATGACAAAAGGGAGAGGAAGAGGAGGGTGAAGAACATGTAGGAGGGGATGGTGAAAAGGATGTGGAGGACAAAGACAGACAGTACAAAGATGAAAAAGACAACATTTAGTGCATGACAATCAGTGAACAATGCAAATGAGTGAAGATGGAAGACGGGGGCAGTTTGAATTGCAGCAGCACTACAATAGTGCGATACTAAAGACGAATCAATCTTTCATTGCCGTCGATATTCAAGGTTTTAAAAACAAATACACTTTGTGATAAACTTGAAGATGGTTGCTGTTTCGCTACAGAGAAGTTCAGAGATCAGTTTATTCTGGGAAAAACAAAAAAAGCAAAGACCCATTAGATGATGTGCTTAAAATCCCAAGAGACACCAACCTGACAGGAGAATACGTAAAAGAAAGGCAGTGATAGAAAAAAAAGGCACAATATGTCCAAGAAAAAGAGCAGCAGGTAAAAATATGTGTAGGTACTGTCCTTCTCTACCCTGAAAAACAGACAAATTGATGAAGATGAGAGGGACAGAGAAGCTGCTTCCCAGCTGTCTAAAACTAATTCAGAAAGTATAAAGAGCGTCTTTCCAAAATGAGATATGAGAAATATCCACTAAAAAAAAAAAAGAAAAGTAGAAAATCATGATGTCTCTTTTTAAAGGATTACAGTTAACAGAAAAAGTTATTGCTTGATGATTCTGAACGACTATATTTACACGCTGGATGTGTTCCATCATCTAGAAACATCCCCCATCTCTCTGAAAAATGGTTATATCACATTTTGGAAATTGGCTCTACGTTATTAAAAATAATTAGGTCTAAGGAGCAACCTAATCCTGTAACTGGGATCCTTTTGTTAAACTCTGCATTGTAGCGCACAGCGGGGCCTGAGAGAGAGAGAGAGAGAGGGAGAGAGGGAGAGTGTAACAAAGATGAAGAAACATTAGTCTCAAAAAAGCAGCAATGAGAGTGTCATTGTTTCCCTCTGAAACTGTAATGCTTTGAACTTGAAAATTGCATTAATCTCTCAGTGGAGCCTCTGTTATCACACAACAAATGAAGGAAGTTTTGTTTATTTGTTTAGCATGGTATTTCTGGTATGTCTTTTTTTTTTTTTTTAAATACAAAGTTTGGGACTAAAGTCAGTCAAAACATTACATAACACTTTAGTACTCACAGGCTGTTTTTTTTTTTTATCAGCAATATATTTCATCATTCATTCTGCCACCCTGCTTTCTAAGGCACATTTTCAGATACAGTGGAGGTCTATGCTAGTGATGAATGAAAATCATTGAATCAGTGATGAATCAGAGCAAATTGACCACCAGTTATCGCAAATTAATGGCTTGCGTGATCTCACGGGAAGATGATATGAGGCCCCAGAAGTCAAACACTTCATTGTCCTCTGAATAAACTCACTCAGTGAGTCCAGAGTCGGGAGACGCGGCGCAGAGTCAACAGAAGAAGTCAAAATGAGAGAGCTGAGAAAAGACTGAAAAGATGTCAGAGACAAAGAGTGAACTCTACCTTTGATTGAGCTGGTGGGGATGATACCCTCTGCTGTTCCTCCATACCCCCCAGATACAATGCTGGTCTCGTTGAGATTCGGACCCGATACCATCACCTGCTGTAGGTCCTGCAAAGTTTAAACGGGGGAATAAAAAAAAAAAGAACAAAAAAAAGGGAAGAACGGAGGGGTGAGGGTTAGGGTTGGGGTATGTAGACAAGGATATTATGACTTGAGTATTAAATTAAGGCAGTGTAGACAATGTATGTTAAAGATTTATTCACTAGAGGGAGACAAACACTACTATGTTAGGAAGGTTAGTCAGTACACACAGTCATCAAGCAGTGTCTAACTTTGACGACTTATCTGGGAGTCAACAGGGAAAACTCTGAAGTGTGTGAAAGACAGAAAACACACCGCTAAAGTTCCCAATCAATAATTAACCCAGCTACGACTTGAGCTGAATCTCCCGCTACGCTGCTGTTGGGAGCAAGCACAAAGAACTACTACACCATGGCAAGCAAGCAGTGACTTTAATGATCTATGCAGCAGAAAACGCTCAAGCAAACTATTTTCTCCTTCCAAAATGACGACCATCGTTTTCCTTAATTTAACTCACTGTTTTCCTCTGTTTGCCTCCCTGCTCGTGTGTCAGCTAGTAAAGAAAAAACAGTTGTGAGGGATTTATGGGAAAAGGAAAATCTGGCCTGAACAGATTTTTCACTTTGGCGAAGCATATGTGGAGCCCAGGTTCCTCCAACAAATAGGTTTTAATTTTACTCATGCGTGTAGCCGTGAGCAAACCTCTCATTTCATTTGTTGTTTAACACTACACAGAAAAGTCTGGGCAAAGACCCATATTGTCCATCATAAAATACAAAGGGGAGCATAATATATAGGACACTTCCTGAAGCCTGGAGCTCAGAGTCAAAGTAAGACTGTGATAAGGAAAGTTCAGACGAATGCTCTGGGGGGGTGAGGAAGCAGTTTCCTTTTTATAAACAAACGCAAAGAGTATGTTTGATACTAGCAAAAGGAAGTGAAAAAGAATGTTGCTGTGATTTGTGTCGTTGGAGGTTAAACAGTGTTCACTGTGGGAGATGAGTATCTTCTTACGAATGTATCTAGGCTCTGCTTCGGGGCCTTATCTGTTTGTCGACACAGACCTACAGCAGTAGTCAAGGACAAACCCTCTCTTTCTCTTTGCTTTCTTGCCAGAACACATTTCTCATTACGACTGAAACATCAAAACAGAGCAAGTGAAGCCAATTCACATCAACATTACAGTATTAGTATGACACGATGATTATTAGTGTGACACCCTGTTTTGTCAAACGACACCAGCTAAAATTAAAGGAATTACACTCACACATCACATCAAGTGCACACACACACACACACAGATAATCTACACTATGTTAGCTCGCTCAAGACAACACACACTGGATCGTTTTGAACCTAAAAGATCAAATGAAAACAGATTTTAATGTTGAGACCCAAATGTTTTGTTTTGTTAACACTCCTTCCAGCTAGAGTTAGTAGGAGCCAAATAGCCGGCAGTACAATTCAAACTGCACAGTGGTTTGCCATAAAAATGAAATATTGTATCTGACATTTAGTGAAATATACCAATATAGTGATGTGAGGCAATTTAAAGCTTTATAAAGTCAAACCACTGAACAGTACTAACACACCAACATAAACACACATAAATGCACAAATGGCCTGCTCACCCTGGTGCCTCTGGAGCTCCCTACCTTCTCATCTAAGCTCCACTGCAGCTTTGCAGCCTGCACAGAGATGGAGGAGGGGGGAGGGGAGGGGGGTCAACATACACACACACACACACAACAACAACAACAAAAAAAAGAAGGAACAAATAGAAAAAGGAAAAGGAGACAAAAAGAAAAAATCCATAACTGAAATCATGAAACAAGATACAAGGATGTAAAAGAAATCCCAGAAAAAAAATCATTGTAATGTCCACAGACAGCAGTGATGTAGGATGAAGAGCAGTGATGACTGATATCACAGCAGGTCAGCTCAGGATTCACTTTTTGAGCTGGTTTATGTTAAAAGTTAGTGGATCATCCAGTTAACTGGAAGAACATATTTTTCTTATTTTAGCTCATTTTCCATCTTTGATGTGTTACCACAGCTCTGCTATGATATTATGACATCACTGTCTAGACAAAGAAAATACTGATTTCTGATCCAACAGTGCAAACATGAAGATATTTATTTACAAGACATTTACAGACATTAAAAGCGACATCCCAGTAACATTAGGGGGGAAAAGTAACACTGGGGGGAAAAAAACTTAAGAAGGAAATGATGTGTATGCACAAAAAACATCCACATAAAACACAAAATTTAAGTGGCCAGACTCCAGTTGGAAAACTTTGATTGCTGGGAAAGAAAATTCTCTATTTTACCGACTGATTTGAGGTCATGTCAGGAGTAACATGGTCCTCATCACAGCAACAGTGCAATGACCATTTTAAACATTTAGCCTCTTGCAAAGATGGATATTTAAATGAACCATAACAGCAAACAACTTAAAAACATATGAAACACAACGGCAAAGCTTGTTTAATTACATTTTCTACATTATCTCTCTCTCTCACTAGAGATCTGCCTCATGCTGTGGCATCTGTTCAATGTGGGAGAAAGCTGACGCAGAAACGTGTCCCTCCCTCCACGCTTTGTTGACACAGCGCCTGTTCCCAGAGATGAAGGAAACTATGGCAGCTTTAAGACATCATAAAGTAATCTGGTTGTCATATCCTAACACTGACGTATGAAAATGTGATGAAGGTTTATCTACAGATGTTGTACCACAAACAGATGCCGTGGCATGATAGGTGCTGGCTCGATAGCAAAGGCTCTGTTCTAAAATGCCACAAGCCGTTATTTTCAAAATAACTAAGCTGCTTTGAGATTCAACAATATAATTACGTTATCCGCAAATTAAAAGCACAAGTGGACACCTATGAGAAATTGAGTATAACAATATGAGGATCTTAAAATTCTGTTGATTCTCAGCGTAGACACCAGTGAGTCACTGCGATGCATCTGATGTTTTTGCCAGGATGCTGCTGGCAGTCGAATCTCTCTGTCACTCTGTCAAGAAAGCTGCCAGTCACATTCACTGCTCTGACACACACGAGGACACAATGCTACAACATCTGAAACCAGACATCTTCTCCTCTTTAACCTGCCAATCTTCATCTCTCTGTGCACGAGCGATACTGACTGCACAGCAGATATCAATCTGATTTCAGAGGGCTTTCACCCAAGGACAAAGCACAGCCAGTTTCAGATTAATTGCAGAGTTGCTATGACAACTGGTTAATATTCAGCACTAAACAGCGCAGCTTAAGCACTTCTCACAACACAAACTGAGGAAGCCACACCAAACGGTTGAATACTTGCTTCAACCATGCAAGCTTACTGAGAAGGTAGGATTTTCTTTTACAGCTCTGAGTGGAGCCACATAGTTTGTTTAGCAAATAACACAATTAACTGCCAGTGCTTCCTCCAGGATCTTCAGTCTATTTGTCCAACAAGGTGTGGCTTTGGTATGCAGAAGAATGACAACGTGTTCCACCTGACTTACTCTACAACTCCACAGTTATCATACTACCTGACCCTGACAAAACACACTCCTGTAAATGCTGGAGATGAAATGTTGCAGCTAAACCAGCACAGTGTCTTTTACCTTCAACTCATGGCCCACGAGTGCTTATTTGTTCTGTAAGCAAACAGTCCCCACCTGGAGGGCAACAACTACATCTGAGAGTTTAGCATTTCAATTCAACACCTAGTGTTAAGGTTAATACACAGGAGATGTGTCTGCAACCATGAACAAGAGGCCACGTGATCTGTTAACGGGAACAACTGGTTCCCAAGGAGACAGCTGGACTCCTACACCTGATTTCCCAGCAGGATCTCTCTCATGTAGCTAGGCAAGCTAAGCAACACAAAGACTTCTAAAAGAGTTATACAGGCAATTCTAATACAATAATAGTTGAACCCAGGAAGAAAACAATATTTAAGTATTAGAATACAACTTCTGAACGATCGCTCTGCTCTGAGCAGTTGAACACAGGTACTTTAAGGTGAAGTGAGAAAGAATAACAGTGAATGACCACGTGCATACAGCCAGTGTTCAGGACTGACAACTGAGAAGAATGAGTCCTGAACTGCACTGTACATATTACCGCAGAGCAGAGTGGTACTATGGTGTGAATGGCATGGAAAGAGCCAGCTCCCTTAGCTAATCTCGTGATAGCGAAGAACAATACCCATAACAATAATGTCAAACCTCAAAACAACCAAAGGCACACATTTATCCGTCACACTGTGAGAAACTCAAGAATGTGGGTTTGATTTTTGTCATGTGAATGATTTTAAACCTTCAGGGATAATACTGTATTACTGGATATATATCAACGAGTTTGAGGCTATTATTGGAAGGTCCCTTAGGAGAAAAACTCAGGCACAACAAAACAATAATTGGGTGCCTGAAGAAAGGTCACTGAAGATTTTATAAGAAAGTACAGCATAACATATAAAAATTAAAAGGTACGTTTAAAATACATTGTCTCTTTTTGTTAACAAATAAACATGTTTCATGACTAAACTAACTATAACAGCAAACAAAAAAAAAATCAAATCATCACTGCTGTAAAAACACACTTTGATGCAACAGTATATATGTGATGTACCAGCTGTAAAGGGCCAATGAGCCAAAGCATCAGAGTAAGAAGCTAAGTAATAGGTCTAGCAGGAGATTCAGTATGGGAGATTTGCTTTTATTTAGTGGAAAATACAGTGAAAGAGGATGTCTAACAAGGAAATGGAAAAATAAATGGCTCTGTCTCTGCACCCTCTTCTGTTTGCTGCAGTCTGGCTTTCAGTATGCAAATGATCTTTAGTCAGCTCAGGATTGCAAAGTGGGTAAACACAAACCCTGTGTAATAGCTTTTAAAATAACAACACAGGGCAGTCTCAAGACGTTAAGAGTACACTGTCGACAGATCCAGTAGCTGTGACCCACCTGTTCAAGGCTGTCGTCTTCTGCTAGTGTCCCCGTGTCGCCGTTACTGTTGATAGGAATCTCCATCGTGGCAGCTTTACTCATAATGCTGTCTGTCATAATGCACTGTGTCTGTGAGAAAGACAAAAAAAAAAATAGACAGAGAGAGACAAAGTGTGGATGCAGCAAAGTGTGAGAATAGAGTGAAAAAGGCAGGGATGGATAAACAGTAAGGCCTAAATGCTGCTTTGAAGAGGACGGACCAAATAGCGTAGTCAAAACAGCCAAATCATTAAGCAGATGGGAATATAATTGCTGCGAACAAGCGGAGGGGCTGTTTTCAAAGAGCAAGGCTACCGCTCGGCATTAAAAAAAAAAAAAAAAAAACACCTATGAAAGCTCAACGCACAGGAGCCCGCCGCTACAATGAGCTGTCTTGTTGAAGTGGCCACTCTACTCTCCAGCTCAATTACAGGACTGTATGTTAGCCGCGCCCGCTCGCTTCAAACCCCGACTAGAGGGGCGACGGCAAAATGTTTACATCAACATAGTCTATAGTTATTCAAATACCTGAAACTGATTTGGTCTGCACCTAGTCGCACACTGAAGTTGTACGAACACGTGCAAAACAACATTTGCAAAAAAAAAAAATACCGGACAAGAAGTCATATAGCTCCTATTTTTGGATAGTAAATGAATTCACAGCTAAATGAATTCACTCGCACGAACACTAATGAGGGGTCTGTTTGTATGTGTGTGTGTGTGTGTGTCACGTGGCCACAGATGATGATGATGATGCAAAATGAGGGTCAATTTGAGGGCCTGCAGATGTGAAAGAGGCTCATCAGAGGTTTTGACATTGCAGAGCAGGTTGTCGGTTAAACATTTAGCTAAATGTCACACCTGGATGAACTCCAGCATGCACGCTAGCTCTACACAAAGAGATAAGCCCATAATACTGCAAGTGAGTCATTATGCACTGGTGTGTATTATGAGTTATATATGTACATTCGATCAAATGGATGGAGAACAATCGGCTGGTCTGTTGTTGACTATGTGAGTTTAAATCATTGCAGTTCATAAAGAAGGGAAACAAAGTCTGGCAGGTAACAGAAATAAATGCATCAGTGTCAAAATAGTCCTTTACTTCCACTCTGATTGGTAAATAACACATTAACAAACTAACTCACTAAATTATCATTCTTATTTCAACATATGTGTCACAATGTATTCAGAATACTCTGCATTTAATTGATGGTTAAATGTTGATGGAAGATCATGATTAATATGTATATTAGGCTTTTCAAACCTACTTGATGTGTAATCTCAGATGCATTTTAATTACTTCACATCTAATTAATGACACTGTGCAAATCAGTTTTACAGGATATAACTCATATGCAGTAAATATAGCTATTATAATGAGGCTTAGTGTCCTAACTTGAAGGTAATTGTAAGGCAAGTTTGTGGGAGTTAGATCACTTGCTGGCACCGATGTCACAGATGATGTTTGAAGGGAGGAGTGCTGCTTGTTTACATTTGCTCTGACCTCACCTAAGAGGTCTTTTCCATTATAAAAGCACACTTTGCCATGCCCAGTCCATTTCCTGAGGAATGACACTTCTGTTGACTTTACGCATTAGAACTTGTGTTTATCTTGGCCAAAAATACTATTACGCAAAAACACTCCTTTAAGACAGCTCACTGCACTTAAGTCAGAGCTTCTGGGTTAAACTAAAAACAACACGACATCTTCTTCATATTAATACAAACTGTTCCACCCTATAGTGTCCTATACTGGTAATCCAAAGAAAAGTCTGCTTACTGAACTGAGATTTTAAATTCGAAGTACAAGACACTGAGCTAAGCACTTTTTTATCAGAGACTAAAGGTCTCCATAGAGCAACCAGGTCGTCTGCTTTTCATAATACCTGCAGTACATCTGGAGGAGGCCCTGATTCAGCTACAACGTTTAGTCTTCACTAAGTGTCTCCATCTACTATGTTTTGCCTGTCAGTCAAGTCCCTCACTTCAAATCGATGTGAAACATCAGACTACTGCACCTAGGCTCAGTGATGAACTTAACTATTAGTTATTGACAGTCTATTATTGAAAATGAGCAGCTTCCACAATAACTTGAAATGTGCATTTTGCAGCGCTAAATGTGCTACAAAAGAGACTATCCACTGTGTTTCATTTTGTATGAATTTCTGATATCTAGTTTCCTTTATAAATCTAATAACTAATAGAAATAAATAAACTAAATGAACAATAGAAGGGGGGTAAACACTGTTAAGATTTTTTTTCTTTATTAACCTACGTCATTAACGTAGAATGAGTGCATTTTTGCGAAAAGAACATTAGGTTAAACAGTTAAAAATCCTAAAATTAACAATTGAAGGAGGAGACCAGGCTCAGGGTCCATATCACACACGGCTGGGAACTTTAACAGGTGCAGCTGCACAGGTGCACAGCTGTTCTCTCTCCGGCAGGTAACGCTGGCTGGCAGGAGGCCTCCGGTGGGTTCAATCTGTCCAACGCGGTGGGGGTTTATTCAGGCCGTGAAAAACAACCGATTATAATCGCTATTTGACGAGAGTGTGCAATAGACAGAGGCATATTTTTTTTTTAATGAAATTAATTTTCTTTCTGGAAAAGGCCTACTTGCAGTTCTCTACATGCAGCTGCAGAAGCTGCTTCAATATGTGAGTTCACTGTGCGTAGCTGGCAGGTTAAAAAATGTAGAAATGTAAAATCCCAAACCCAGACATAAAGCAGTATTGTGGTTAACAAACAGTGACGGACTGTCTTACCGGTGTGTCGGGTCCCCGTCGTAAAAAACAGAGCTGTTCGGTAAAGCTAACGAGCAAGCTAATAACCGGCTAACGCCAGTGCATCCCAGACCACTGGCGGAGATTAGCGGAGACTGATGTGTCTTTTGTCAGTCCAAGGAAAAACTGCCAGTAGGAAAAAATGCAGTGTTCTTAATTAGGAATATTTTAATGACATAGCCGGGTTAAGTCTTGTTCTAACTGCGTTTCTCTTCAGAGTCTTCGTAAATAATCCTCTATCTTCTTTTTTAATGAATGCAGGAGGGACGCTTTACGGAACTGACGACACCGTGGAATTCATTTTGCAGACGCGCTCCGACTCAAAGAGCGTCTATTGTTGAGAGGATGAATCACTCGTTACGAATCCAAAAACCTGCCACGGTGTCTAATCAGCGCTAACTTCCACCTCCTGCAATGTTAAGCTATGAAGATTGCAAAACAGTTTGTAACATTCAAGTCATTTCTGTTAGCATTTTCATGTATTTATAAATATTTAAAATTATGATATTTATTTAAAATTACACACATTTATAATATGTATAATATATCTAAATAAAGTTATATTCGAAAACAGAGATTAAAGGATGGGTTAAAGATTGTCCTAAAACAATGGTTAGGTGCCCAAATGAACGCTGACACATGTTTTTCTTGCTGTAATCATCCCTCCTATTCATATTGACCAGTAAGAGATGCTGAGATGATTCTGTCCAAAATGTATTTAAAAGTTTGCTGAGGCTCAGCCATCAATATTAATCAAATAAAATCAATATCTTTCAAAATTACAGTCTTGTTACGCTCCTTCCACTGCAGCTGAACAGGAAAACGCTGTCTATCAAGAGGGAATTGTTTACTAAAAAAGACTAATTTTGGAAAGATATCACCTTTTATCTTCTTTATTTGACTAACTCGATGGCTGAAGCCTCATATTATGTTCAGATAAACTTTTAAATGCATTTTTGCTCAAAACATTTGGTTAAACTAATGTATTCACTCAGTGTTTGTGATTTTCAAAAAAAAAATTCATCAAACAGTTGAGACACAGACAGAGAGGTCACCGTAACAATCAGTTTCCAGACATCTTTGAAGCTTTTGACATAGCATAGCATATTTATAAGCGTTTCCCCATCACACTTCAGAATGATGTTTATTGTACCTGAAAATGGCAACGAAGTGAGAGGTCTTCATTTTTCCTCTCCTCGGTTACAACAAATCTTCGGGAGCACCCTGCAGGTGATGTGTAGATTTCACCACGCCACTGATCACTATACATTAACCCAGGTAAGTGTGAGTTGTACGGGTCCTTTTAATTTCCCCTCTCCATAAGAAATGCTGCTGCACGTAATCATAGCCCTGTGAATCCTACGGTTGAATACACGAAACTCAATTCATTTCAAGAAACCCTGCCCTCTGTGGGGCTGCAACTGCAAGCTCACTTTTATTATACTGTAATTGTGGCCTCTTGTACCTCATCTGAGCTTATTTGAAATAAATCTTGAAGAAATATGAGTGGTACAAATGCAATAGAAATAGTACAAAAAAGGGTTTTTTTGTTGATTTTTTTTCATAGCCACAAACAGGGAAATACTGTGTAGAATTTTTTTTAGATATTTTACATTGTGTGTAGGCTGATGGAAAATGGGGGGGAAAGTTGTAAGTATTATCTTCTCAGGGGACAGCTAGGAAAAAGTTTTTAAAGTTATGTGACATTTTGATGCACTAAATTGTGCTACACCATACACCTGAACCTTGAAAAGGTCTAAATGCATGATATAACAGCAACGGGTAAGACAAAGTTTGGTTAGTAGTGTGAAACAGAGAATACCTATTGTATGGGAACAAACATGCAAACGCCCACTACAGTCAGCCTGTCATTAACATACAGCAGCTTGATACAATGGGACAGTGTGGGGGTAAACAACAGGAATGCTCTTACATGCCCCCAAATGCATTTCTAGCATTTCACACACTTTTCCACGTATAAGATATTATTTTCATATAACATCGTAACTGATTTTCAGACACGTTGGTGAGGCTTTAATGAAACCTGACTGTACATTTCTCCAGTGAGGTTTTAGGTCACTAACTTGTCATCACTTGTGTGGTACTAGTCTTCATCCAGCCTGTTACTTCCAATACCTTGGCTGCAGTGAGAGCACAAAGTAGCTACTATACTGCCCCCTGTGGGTACATTTTAGTATGAGGTAATGTCCTGAAAGAAGACACTACTATCTTGTGGAAATTCAATGGATTTTAAAAAAAATATTAATTATATCTTGATTATATATTATTATATTTATTTCAACTTGAGAATCCACTGTAATCCACTACAACAAAACAACAGAAACATTTCAGTTTATTCACACAATTTGAATTAGCAAACTAATTTTGTCAGAGGATTTTGTTATCACAAGGAATTAAAGCTAATCTGTCATGTTTGAATAAAAGGATGACAACAGCCAATATGTATATAAATGTACCTTTGACCCAGTAACAGTAAGGATCTCATGTTAGAGAACAATATGTTAAAAAACAGTTTAACAGAAGCTGAACAGTAAAACCAATAATAACAGAACAAACCTCAAGCACAAGGGATCCTCACAGGCACTGTTTTATTCAGGCTTGTTTGATGACAGAAACAGTGAAGGTTTGAGCACAGCACAAGCACATACAGCATATACTTCTTGCACTCGAGCTAAAGTATGTATGAACCACTTCCTCCGACCAATGTTAACAGCGCTGGATGAGAGCCTACCAACACTAACGGGCAGAAGAACTTCTGCAGTCAATCAGAGTCTGAGAAAACGGTGGAAAGTGAAAGCGGGGGAAAGAGTGAACATTTCATTAATGAATATATGGGACGTTGAAAGGAGTGTGGAGCCAAAAGAAACTCCCATGGTATTTTTTTGGAAGGGGCGTGAAACGCCATATGGAAATGTTCTACTAATGGAACTGTGCCGGAGTACAAGTTTTCCAGCTGTCGGTGTGTTTTTTGGTGCCAGTTTGTGTCTCTACCTGCTCAGGGAACATGGTGTGGTGTTTTGTGCAGTTTCTTGCAAATGTCTATCCTAAATAATTTAAAAATAACAAAAAAATGTTTTATATCTTGTGGTCATGTGAACGATATAATCACATGCAACCTGATGAGCTACAGCAGCTGCTACTGCAGTTGTGTGTGTGTGTACAGTGCTGTCCACCCAGATTACAGCCTATAGCAGTCATACTCCCACTCAAGATTGGCCCGTGACCATCACTTTCTTCAAATTATAATAATGATTCATTTTTAATGTCTCTAGAATCTTGATTTATTGGATCGAGAGGATTTATTGACTCTTTTCCTATATATGCAATAATTACATTAGTTCCATTTGTTTTAAAGTGGAAAGGAAGATGACAAAATGATGGGCAAGCAAGATTTTTTTTTCTCCAACAGAGGCATGCTATGAAAACAGCTGTATTTTACATCAATATATCAAAGCATATGGTGTAAAGGAGAGTTGCTTCCACAGAGGTTTGGGTTTAAAATTATTGTCTTTACAGTAAACCGTGGACCATAATTCATGGCTGCTTTTTACTTTTCTGTGCTCAGTCTCATGAGCTTTTTGCTTTCTTGTAGAAGTGAAGCAAATTTCACTGCATATTCATGTAGAACAAGCACTTCAAACAAATTCACACTTGCTGTAAAATCACAGCAAAATGTGTGCTTGTGTGACCAAACAGTATGAAAATGAACGGTAGGGATAGCATGTACATATTTGTATGGAACCAAACTCACTTACCCAGTGGCTTGTGACCACTCATTGTTATTATGGAAACTGCAGAGTTAGCAGAATGAAGCACGGAGGAGGGCGAGCATATTTTTCTGTTAAATGTCATGGTTGTAGAGAGCAATGGAGAAAGTTTTTTGATCTCTGGGTTAGTTGGCGACCACATAAAGCATGAGTTTGGCTGTAGAGCGACTAGTTACTGGAATCAGGGGATGTTATTCTTTAGTCATTGATTAGTGTGCAGACTCACCTGCTGACTCATGTGAAGGCTCACGCAAATAAAGGAAAAGTCACGTGCATCCACCACCCATGCAGACACTTTCTCCACTAACTGTGAGCATAACAAATCAAAAAAATCTGTGCATTTTCACGTTTTAACTTGTGCCAGCCTTATATATATATATATAAATATATTGTAAATGCAACACAGACACTGTACTGCCTGTTTTTCTATGGATACTTACATTTTTGGTCCATTCTATACCTGACATCTCCTCATGATGGCACCAAATCCCAAACTTAAATATAGCCAAATGAGAATTGCATCTACAGCATATAAACACACAAATAAGCTGACTCCATGTCAGCCGCTGCAGACAAAAAAAGATGCTTTTGCTTTCATCATCAAAGAGACAACTCAGTTCGACAGCTGAAGAAGCTCTTTTCAATTCTGTCTGTCCCTGTGAGGAAAAATGATGTGGCCACATGGTGATGACTACAGCAGCTTTTATGATCGTTTCATGATCTACTGGATGACTAACAGCCCTCTCAGAGCCACTTGAGATCATCTGCTGACTTCACATATGGGCTTCTTAGCGTATTGTAAACAGGATACTTAATGAACATGCCAATCACCACCAAGTCTTGAGCAAATGACATTGATGTATATTCTCAAAGAGAGCGCACCAGCCTTGATTGCTTTTGTTCATCAGCTAATCAGAAAGGCTGCTAATAGACTGATGTTCTCTTCGAAGTGTTTATGTTGTGGAGAGACACCCCACCCTCTTTTCAAACAGAGTGTCTGACCTCACAGTGGTTGTTTGACACTGAAGCTGTGTGTAGCTATTCTGTAGACAAATTCCTGTGAAGCAGCCACAGATAAACACAAACACACTTTTCTCATATGTATTTTAAGGTCATATCATTGGTAAATATTTTTCTTTGACCACAAGGCTACTGTATGCCGGGTGCTTCAATTTTCAACAGTAAGAAAAAAAAAAAAAGTTCCAACAAGTCATCCTCATCTGTTCTGCATCAGGAGCAACAAAAACATCTGCCTCTGCCCTGAGGTGTGCAGGGCCTTCTATAGCTGCGAGTGAGCCGTTCAAGAGTCAACATAGGTAAATATTACAGGTCATTTCACCTCCGTTTGAGGTTTTTCTTTTTCCTTGTGGAGTGTCGTGCTGTTGTTTTTGAAAAGCGTGTGTTGTTGAGTTATAATATTGTCACAGGAGCTTTCAGAGCCCAGTGGTGAACATCTTTTCCTTCCGTTTTTTCATTGAAGAGAGACTGCGTTTTTATTCAAACAGTAACATTGGCATGGAAACAATACACAAAATGTCCAGAAGAATTACTCTCCGTATTTTTGTAATTCCCATATCTAAATCTTGGCTAAATGTAGTTAAGTATAGTTTAACCATAATTATATGAAAAAAGCTGTTTTGGGGAACTTTCAACCACATCTTCCGGGCTTCTTTCAGCAGATGGCGTTTCTTCAGTTGTTATGGAGATAGAGCTGCCTCTGTGACTATCTCCATGACAACCTGAACAAACTCTATTGACTGAGGAACACCATGAAATGTGGTTGAACGCTGTGGCAAAACGAGTAAGTGGCCCTTGAGTTTTTGTCAATACTGATTTGTCACTCAACAATTACTTATATTTACATCTGTATGAGGTTTAAAGAATAAGATAAACTAGCTGAGAAGTGAGGATTGCATGTTTCAAACAGTAAAAAAAAAACAACAGATATTTAATTATGTAACTCGAAATCTCTAGTATTTTCTTTAAATTGAGGAGGCAGTTGGAAGCTCATAGTGTTACTAATGCAAAATATCTTATTTTGACATTAGTGTCAAAAAATAATCAAACAAATAAAAATTGCCACAATATCAAAAAATCTAAATAGCTACTTCCTTCATGCAAAAAGATGTAATTATATCTGTACATGTCTAACATATCTATTGGCAATAGTAGAGTTATTGCGCACACATCACTGTTTATCCATTTCATTAATCTAATGAGAAAGAAAAATGACAAAATCCCCTAATCTTAATCACATGATTGTTACTGTAACCATGGCGATGAAAGTCCCCTAATGTAAAGGAAGTAATCATTTTCACCAGCTATTCATGAGCCTTGATGAACTATTAATTATGAATAAAACACTTGGATTGTCAAATGTTTGAACTCAATTTCAATTAATTAACCTCACTTAATTGTCCACTTCTAGTGCTTAACATAAAATTGACTGACTACAGTTAGTCGCTATGCAGTTACTTCATGAGGAACCCTTAGGCCAAAGTTGTGTTTTACTTTTAAAACTCAACTTGCAATCTAGTGATAATGTTTCATTTTAACACTGATTAAGTTACTCATATGAGTATTAGGAGTATTAATTATATTAATAAGTATTAATACTGATGCATGTTGAGCATTACATTGCTGTAGTTTGTTTTGCCACTAAAGATCTAGCAACTCATATGGCGGCTTTTTTGTTATGTTGGAAGCATTTAATGTTGCTGTGTGGGCCAGAGATGTTATTAATGCTTCCTGAGTTTATTTTGTTTTTGAAATCAGCTACCTGTACTTGGCAGAACACACCGTAGCTTGTTAAGAACCACACAAATGAACAATGTACACTCACATAATGGGACACACACGCACAGATGTGTGCAAATGAGCAAGACGTGATCAGAAGTGTTTGCTTTAGTTGCCAAGAGTGGTGTTTTACAGCTGCATTCGTTCCTGAATCTGCTGGTTTATGGTGCACTCTAGGTCACGCACTACATCTAAACACTGAGGGAGTAAAAAGGGGGCTTGCATGTACCCCCTCACCTCAACCCTGCCACACACACACAGGAGTGAGAGGCCTGCCCACACACACTAGGCAGGGCACAACCCACATCAAAGCAAACACACTAATCCCAGCAGGAAAAAGGGGATCCAAAGGCCTAATCATGAAAAGGAGAAAAAAATGCATATGAAATGAAAATAAATAAGCGCTATCTCCTAAACATTTACACCAGCTGCAGTTAATCAGTGGTTAATGAGTTAGCATTTTTTTCCTCAACTGTTAAGTGATTGTCTTCAAAAATATTCTCCCAATAGTCATCCCTATCAGATTAGTAAACTCATGCTGGAATCATCTCCAATGAGAATAAAAAGAAAAACAGGATTGACATGCATATATAGTGGTCTAGCGAAAACAAATTGACCATCCAAGCTCTTTAAAAAATATGGCTGTGATTTATGTCTACACGAGCAAGTTACAAACACAAAACGTGGGTTTTCTTATTTGTATAATCTACATTTTTGTTCACAATGAATTTATACATGTGCAGAGTTGAGAAAAATGATCAACTAAGGCCATTGACCAGCGTTATTCAAAAACTTGAATCTGGGGATTCCATACAAACCAATATTTCAATGCGATGTTTAGGAGCTTTGAGGACCTCCAACAAACTGTGTACTCTGAGGAATCCTTTTTCCAATCAAGGAGCTTAAAGTCACCTCTTTGATCTTTTTTTGTATGTCCCAGTGTTCTTTGAAACCATTCTCACGAAGCCATAATTTTCACAGAAAAAGCCCCTAAACTAACGTCAGCGCCTTCAGGAGGTTTGAGCACTGCAGGACCGCAGTTAGTTTGGTTTACAGAGGAGAGCTGGGCAGCCACCTGGTGGGGCTGTAATCAAACAAGCTGCCGCAGAAACACCAAGCATGCACTGGGTTTATGAGGCAGTCACATCCAGTCGACCACTAACAATGAGCGAGGAAACACCTTTTTTCACATACATTCCATGTTGTGCTTTGTCTTAAAAATGTGTTTTACTGTTGGTTGCCTGTTATGAAACTACAATGAGAGTTTAGCATCAGTTTTGCTTATTGGTAACAGAAAGTGATACATTTATACATTTCAGGGAATGAATGAACCGCATTTTTGTGGAGGAGGGATCAAGGTGAGCTATCATTGCTGCATAGCTCAATATTTAATGAATCATACACTTCTGAGAACAGTACCAGCTTTGTTCCAATATAATCTCCTCACCCACACTCACACACTAGCCCTCCTGGTTTTATCTGTGGTTGTCTGAGCTCCTTTACATTATTCAGACTTAGACCCAGGCTGCCTGCACTGCTTATTGAGTCCAGTCTGGTTTGGTGTGGAGTTTTCCATTACGCTGGTCATGGAACTGTTGGATGATGCTTGTGGGGGGAAAAAAAGAGCTGAAGACAGAAATGGGACAGATGAACAATAGTGGAAATAGAGACTTTGGTAAATGAGGTATGAGAGCTTAAAGTTTTGTGTGAATCTTTCTGAATGTTTTGCAGTCTTGGATGCATCCCAACACCTAAAAGACATACTACTGTAAATGCATGACCTCTACCATAGTGGAAGTAAATCTATTGCTACATGCCAACAGTGAATAATAATAATAACAATAACTGTATGAAATTATCTGGCAAGGACAAAGAGAGCAACTGAACTTAAAGTCAACATTTACTCCTTTAAAAGCAGTCAAATGATACTCCTTCCTACACTGCAGCCACATTTAAAGTTAAATCCAAAGCTGTATTAAGTAATGTGCCCGAAATGCCAAGAATGTGTCTGTTTACCAGGCAACGGCACAATATGAGCCTCAGTGGAGCATATGTCTTAGAAGGTAATATCCAAATTTATGTCAAACAGACCACTGACAGGCCCAATGTGATTATAGGTATTACAGCTATTAACAGGCAAGGATACAACTGCACAGATATAGTATGTACATAAATAATGACTAAGTATCCTACTTTTCTTCAGAAAGACAGAATGAACCACATATTATGTGCAACTAAATCTTCACAAATTTATTGAGACTTCAGAAAATCTGCGCAGAGAAAAAAGAAGAAAGAAACCACAGAACAGTTGTATGGCTCTGTGATGTATAAGACCTCATCTCTTGCCCCCAGAATACGCCATTTCTTACCCTCTCACCCCTCTGTACCTCCAGCTATAACAGTAGTGCAGTAGGCCAGATGTGTTGGACATAGAGGTGCAGAGAGAGATCCATCCCCAGAGATTCCCAGGTCCATTTGGTCCTCATATTTCAGACCGGGCTGTCAACCCCAGTGCCAGGCTCCGTGTGACAGAGACCCGGCGGACAGACTGCTGTCACTATGCAGTGACGGCTAGCGTAAATGATTTAGAGGGTGATTTGTGCGTGGTCTCCTGACATCAATTTATTTTCCATTGCTATCTCTCTTTTTTTGACTTTTTCTTTTGCTATACAGCATATCTTTCATTCTTTCTTTCTTTCACACACATGCACATGGACTTTTGGATGGATCTTGGAGTCTTTCTTGCTCTAGAGACATGTTAGTCTTCCGGCGATGGCGTAATACTAGAAATATATACTGTTTATGTCCACGTACAGCATATGCACATGCTCACAAAATCACAAGAGATGGATCTAAATGCATTTAGGCATGGTAAAGGAGTCTCTATTAATTTATTTGAGGTTTAACAGAAGCTGCGCAGTTAATACACCCACAATTTGCTCACATGCAACATTGTTCTGCAGTGCGAAGAGCAGAATATACTATATTATACACTAACTACAAGTATTTATAAGTATCTGTGAGTCTAAAGAGTGATTACTAAATTGTGCTTTGTGTTTTGTTCTATAAAAACACAAGATCACACACTCCTTTAACCTCCGATGAGTGCATTAAAATGTATTGTAATGGGATATTACTGATATGGAGTATATCCCTTCTTGATGTCAGAATAATGGAAATTCCATTGTGATATTTACTTTTTATATTTACTGAGTACTATATATATATATTTATATACATATATACTATTTTATTTTCCCTTGTGTACTGGGGCATATCTGTTGGACTTTGTGAAATCAGTCACAGGGTGGAATTGGTCCACCCCTCTTGGGACCACCTCCCCTCCCCAAAATGCGTGGAGAAAAAGATAGATGCTTCCGCCCATTTTAAGCCATTAAGAAGGTGAGCAAACATCCCCTTGAAACCCTTTAAAATGAGAAATCCACCCCCACCCATGCAAAAAAAAAAACAAAAAACAAATAATCTCCCACTTACTTTCCTCATCTTTCTCTCCTCCAATTTCAGTTGGAACATCTTGAAGATGATAACACATAAAGTAAAAGCCAGTCTGTGACCTCTGGCTCCAAGCTGCTGTTGAAGAGATTGTATAGACAGAAACTGACTTCGCTGACATCCATCTGCAGACACAGGATGCGGTGTTAACGGTTTTGAAATCATCCAATCCAGAGAATCAACAATGATCCTAAAAGAAGAAAAATCAATCATGATCACTTTACTGGCCAAATGCTACAAATATACAGGAATTTGGCGGCACCGGCGTAGAATCATACAGTATAAATTGACAGAGTTCATTTGAAAAGTTGTGATGGGGGACAGCAGGACCTCACATACATTTTAAAGAGACTGTGGAAGACATCCAAGCTCTTCTGGAAGTGAGTTCCTCAAGGGGGTTAATTTATAGAGAGTTTATAAGGATTTAGGAATGCAGGGGGCCATAGCCACCCAAATAGCCACTTCCTAAGCCTCTCTGCTGTGGATTAGAGTATTCATCACAATGAACTTACCTGTCAAATCTTTTAAAATTGGAGGTCAACAAAGGGGCAGACTGAAAACTCGACCCTGCATTCCAAAGATCCTCCACTTCCAAAACTGTGGCCTCTGTATCTATGTCTTCTGTCTCTGTCTGTCTCTCCTGGATGAATTTCAGGGTGCGCATATTCATGACCCTTTGCACCCTCAGCGTGAGGTGTAAGTGAGTCAGGTTTGGCACAGTATGCCGCGATCCTGAGTTTTACTGGTCAGATGTGAGCGCTCGGCCCACCTGCTTTCTCTCCCACTTGCAGATTTTACACTTTCTCGATTTCCCTCGATTTTCCCCTCCTCTATTTCTTGCATTCCCTCCAAACCCAATTCCATGTTTTGTCTCTGGGCTCCTCTAAGAAACAGTGAGCGTAGAGGATCCAGAAAAGCTTCTAATAGATGAGAAATCATAGCATTTTTGGAACATTACAGCATTATTCCGACATATCTGGATAGGGAGCACCACATGTGACATTGTAAAATGAAAGAGTTTTATCGTACTAAGAGTTTTCATCGTTTCCTTTTTGAGCACTCAGGCAGAGTCTGAGGATTTACTCCAGTGTTGTGTTTGGGAAAGTGACAGGACATCGCAAATGGCAAGTCAGGGAAAACAGAAATAAAGTTGTTGTGGTGAAATATATTGTTTAGAGAGAGTAAATTGGAGAAATGCACAGGAGCCAGCTATATGATATGTATATCGTTGCTAGAATGACTGGTTGTCAGGCAAATGTTCTTGTGTGTGTGAAAGAAAATGGCAACGACTAAAGGAAGCAAACTGAAGGCTGGCTGCCAGTGATTTGTTTGAGCACTAGCTCAAACAGAGGCCCCACCATCGGCCACCCCAAACGATATTAGTCAAAGATGTTCTTGCTCAAGTTTTGTTGTTTGCGGTTGGTCCAAAAAAGAAACAAATCGTGACGTAGTTGGCTCTACAGCTCTAAACAAAAGACAAGTAGGCAAACAGGTGTAGGCTCTCTGTCAGTCCAACAGTAGCTGAACTGAAACCTAATCCTATTTCTAGCCTTAACCTTAAAGCCTCATCTTAACCCTAAAACTGCCTTTTGAAGAAGTGCAAGTGTTCTTACTTTCCAACAATATCCTCACTCTCAAGGTCTACAAATCAGTAAGAATTACAAGAGCACACGCACACAGACACGCACACACACAGCTGCATTTGAGATTGCAGATCAGCAGACATAATGTCCTTATATGGTTATGGTGTAATTCTCTCTCTCTCTTTCTCTCTCTTTCTCAGGTCTGTTGGCTGGACTTTGTTTAGAGAACGAGTTTATGAAAACCTGTGAACATGAGAACGTAGAGGAGCAAAATAGACCGCAGCTCTTTCTAGTGAATTTTTGTAGCCACTGTGATGATTGCAGACCTGTTGTGTGTCACTTGAGCTCATGCAGGCTTATGGTCATTCAGATGATCAAACCTGTGTTGATTTCTTATTTAAGTCATGGTTAGTTCTTCTTTCTTAAAAAAAAAAAAAAAAAAGGCTTACATCAGGCAAGTGCAAGCCTCAATTGTGATTTTGTGAACTCTACTTGTTGAAGACCTCTAGTGTAATGGTTGTTCTTGTTACACTTCTCTGTTGAGGTCTTGCGATTAGTGGTTTTTGTATGACTTGTATGAGCAATTTTCAACAAGCTCTGAATTTCTCCCTCGCTCTCCTGGCATCTTCTAAAAGCCCACGAAGACAGGATGTTCATCGTTTCAACTCTAGAGATTAAACCAATCAAAACTAGCCATAAAACCAGAGTGATCCCCACATTCTCCTACAAATCCGGATCCTACTAAAGAAAAAAAAAAAAAAAAAGTTCAAGAAAACAGCCTTCAACTTCATTCTGGTCAAGTGCAGCTTATAACACCGCTCATCGTCGGCGTCTCAGAGCCTTTCATTGTGGCTTACTGTAAAAGCAGCTCATCTTAGCCTTGCAATTGCTGCTGATGTTACTGAGACATCTGTCCTTCACAGTTAAGAAATATGTTCAGCTTACTGTTTATTGTGCCCGCCAGTCACATCCACCTCCTCTAAAAGTATGTACAGTATATCTAGGGTAAAGCAGAAAAGGGTCTTACCATTGTATATCCATCTGTGAAGGCTTAAGAACCAGTTTAATACCTTTGACTGCCTGAAGCTCAGCTAGGTTTAGACTGCCAGTATTGAGCCACTGCAAAGAGGTTTTCTATCCTGAATTATAACCAGGATGTACAAAGTAAACTTTAATGTCCTCTTTTCAAGCCCCCCCCCCTCACCATGAACTCTCTCTTACTCTTAACTCCCATTCTCAGAAATGGGTCAAATGGCCAAAAGAAAAAAAAAAAACCTGAATATATATGATTGGCTGTGTATGACTAATGACCGTTAACTGTGGAAGAGGTTGACAAGCTTGTTGCATGTGAAAGCAGTCATGTTTCTTGGTAAATTAAAGCATGTCTACTCCTTGCAGAGAATCTTGGGGCTTTCCACTTATTGTGTGTCATCATCCATCTGTTCATACTTTTGAGTTGGATCTTCATCCATTCTCCTTCCTCTGCGTCCTGTTTTGGAGTTTGACAAACGTATCATGGGAAACACAAGTGCAGACACAAAGTGACATATTTGTCAGTGACAGAGATTTGTGATGCACGAATCGCAGCCAACGCAAGTTTTTCTTCCCCAACTGGCTGGATGTCATGAATAAGTTTAGAAAAACAAGTTGTGTTTTGAGTCACACTTTCCAAAGACATCTCACCAAAAATAGATGAACACATGTTGACTGAAAGGCCTCTTTTTGGTATGAATGTATGTTAGGATGTGTGAAACACGTGCACATACACACCCATACCACACACCAGAAGCATATCCACATGTTTTGCTATAACTTTGATTTACTCCCTCCTGTCTGCATGATTGTGTATTCTATTCTTGTCTCTTCCTGCCAAGCTCATATAAGCTTTTGCTTGTTCTTGATTTTTGACTGAAATTTTGTTTTGTTGCTTGTCATTATATGTAAAATGTGATCTGTTGAATGACAGCAGGCCAGCGAATGTTTAGACAAATAAAATCACATAGGAGGAGGAGAGCGTAATTGGACACGAAGGGCCGGAGAAATAAATACAGCTCTGACTTTTTTTTTTCCTTGGTGAATCAAGTTTTGACATTGTCTCAGCTAATATGATTATGTCACATTCTTTCTCTCTAACTGAAGAGGCTGTAAATGGTTATGAACCCAACAATGAATTGTTGTTTTCTTGTATATGGAAACACTGCTCAGCATCTGGATTCAGATGGTAATGTGTATCTGTTTTATGTTTGACAAAATCTAATGATGGCTTCAAAGATGTCACAGACATGTCAAAGCCAACACTAATCTAACAAAGTCTCTTCATTGTCATTATTTTCAGGTTTTTGCTTAATTGGGTATAAGATTAGCCTGGAGACTAAGTGGAAGCAACATACATGATAAAGGAAAAAGCCAGGTGTGTGAGGTTTGCTGTGGTATGTGATGTAAAAAAAAAAGAATATACTGGGGCAATATTTCTTCTTTTCAGTCATGCTGCATTATGAGCTTTAAGTTGGATAATGCTTTTTTGACTTTCTGCGCAATTTTACATAAATTAGTTCCAAGGGGCATCAAGTTACCATTTTAGTTTGTTTTCTTTTTTCTCATAGTCAATCATCCCTGAAGCCTTTCTCACCCCTCTTAAGTACTTTGTATTTTGACCTTTGACCTCTATACCCACACCATGGAGATCTTGTTCTCTGGGGGCTGGCCAAGACCCAGACTGAAATATAAAACACAGAGCAGCAAACAGACATTAACAATTCAAAGGAACACAGTGCCTCAATAAATAAATGGAACAAAAAGTAGCATGCATCTTTCACTTTCTTCTTCTTTGCTTTGAATCGACTCGGTTGGCCAGAGCTTGGCTCACTGTAGCCAACTGAGAACCCCACAGAGAAATCATCCTCACTCCCATGGGGCTAACATACAAACAAGTAAATCAATAGATGAATAGATTGTCCTCTTCACCACAAGAGGACCCAAAGGAGAGATAGAAGAGGGAGAAGGAAAAGGGCAATGTGCAGCTCTTAAACGAAAAGTGGTCCTGAGCCAAAGAGGCACAGACTCTAGTTTCGCTTTAACGAAGAGAGGTTCTCTTTCTGAATTTAAACAAGCTAGAAGCAGAGAGAAAGAAAGCTAAGATAGCAATGAGAATGAGGAGTGTCACCTCAGACAAAAACATGGCTGTACTTCATGACTTATTCATGCACCCTGTGTGGCTGGTTAGAGTCCCATGGGAAGAATTAGATAGACGGGAGAAGGAGCGCTCTGCCTGTCGATGTCTCCGGCACCACGAGCCAAGGTCACGTGACGCCGCTAGTAGGCAGAAGCTCTTTGAGCACAATCTGCCCTCCAATGACCTGTATTACCAAACCCGAGACAGCATCAGTAAACAGAATTACATCCACATAAATATACAGTAAATGTCTCTATGGGGTAGCCATGAATTTATTCTCCTCTCTTTGTTCAACAGATGCCTCTCCAGATCTGTGTGGACTTAAAGGAGCACTTTATTCATTTTATGAATTATTTGTACGGATGAACAAGTCTTTGTTCAATGCCCAACAACTCCATTCCCTCCCTTTGGTGTCTGTTCTCTGAAACTCAAACAAACCTAACATCAAAAATGAACAGTGTTTGTTTAGACAAACAAAAACATGGCCTCCATTGGCTACGGGTTGCAGGCACGCATGCCTGGGAGTTAGCCCAGTGATTGCATTGGCTGCCGAGTGTGACAATCCAAACCATACAACGCTGGGAGAGGCAGGGGAAGGCAGCATGCTGGAATGACATTAGCAGATGGATATAATTCACTGTGTAGCAGCTCCCATGGTCGACGCTGAACACACAGACACTTAAACGTGGATTCAAACGGCTTTTGGTCTACCTCCAGCAGCACTAGAGCTGCAGTGCTTTTTGACCCAGTGAGAATTTAATGGGACTCAGAACTGTGGTGTTGACTCAGTCGGATTGCCTTGGTTTAGCGTGGTAACCATTCATTATGGTAGGGCCCTATGAACGCAGACTGCACTCAACAATTCTGTTTGTTGAATTGATTGGAATATTTGATGCTGCTGTGCTACTCTGGGGTTGTTTGGACTGCTGGGGAGAGAAGAAAGTTAAAAACAAAGATGTCTTTGATAAGTGTCTTCTTGGCCCCAGAGACAAGCATTTATTTGATGCAACCTCAGAAAACAGTGAGGAGAATCGTACTTAATCAAATGATGATCTTCAAGACATTTAAAAGAAGGGACGGTAAATCATGCCTTTGTCCTATAAATGTTTCTTTGTTCCTTGTGACACAGACATAATAGTAATAACAGACAAAAAACATATTTAGTGGTTCCTTAGGCATCTGTCTCTTAGTGCATCCCCATAAAACAACAACTGTACAAACAAATGAAAGTATGAAATGAATAATATAATTTGCCATTTAATGAGCAGGATGTCGAGTCTTTAAATGCAGATAAAAAATGACAGCAAGATCAAGGATGTAACAAGACAGAAATGTGCTATCCCAAAGAAGAAAAAGACACCTTATTCTAGTATGAAATTACCTTTAAAAGGACTTTTGAATTTTCAGAAAAGTATTTTCTTTGATCCATTAATATGATCCAACTGTTCGGTTTTTTAAATATTCTTTTTTTCACACTATCAGACTCTATCATATACATTTGTTGTCAGATTGTTGAAGCTGTATGATGTTTACGCTGAGTAAAACATTCAAACCCAAGACTCCATGTTTTTATGGCTGCATTATTCCATAAAATGCAAATATTGTATGTCTTTGTCTTTGCATTGTTTAAACTAATTTCCCCAATATCCCCCTTTACATATTTGGTATGTCTATGAGTTTTTAAAGTAAAATTATGTGGGTTTGAACAATGTTTGGCTGAACAGCATGAGTTGGTAATGAATGACCCACTGGCAAGCTGCTGCTTAGTAATGGTCTAACAATTTGAGTCATAATTATTTTTCTCAAAAAAAAAAACAAAAAAACAAAAAAAGGAGCATTCAGTTCACACTGGACAGGCAACAACTGAGTAACATTTAATTCCAAACAGAAAATAAACTTTAGCAAGAGAAACAGGCATAATGTGCCTATAACAACAAGAAGACTGAAACAACATCTGAGATGAGAAGAAGGTAACAATAAGTTCAGTACACATCAGTAAAAAACAAACCCAAGTGTTGCATATGAGAGGGATCGTATACTGGGGACATTTTAACTCATAACACCACGGGACAGTTTTATTCGTAACCAGAGAGAGAGCGAAAGAGAGAGGGGAGTAAATGTAGCCCACTCACATTGGAGTAAACTCTCTGAAAGTCACACAAAGTAACAATAAAGAGAATCTGCGCAAGGGATAGGAGACACAGAGAAAAGACTAGGACGAGAAAGAAGGATGGATAGAAAGAGAGGGGCAATAAAAGTGTTCAGGAGGGATCTTTATTTAGTTTAGGACTCAGACTCTAAAGTGAAAGCAGATGGGACTTTAGTCTGGAATAGTTTCCACTTGAAGTCTTGGACTTGTGTTTGCTCTGCTCGCTGTTTCGGAGCCCTTTCCAGCTTTCGTCAACCTGTGTTCTGGGCCTCCAACAAGAGCTTTTGAACCACAGATTGAAGCATATACACAAATCCTGCCTGCGCTTCCAAGAATGTAGATATGCGTACTTGTGCACAGACATCTGAACATTCCCTGCAATGCGTACGGAGATGTGCAGTGAGCATAATGCCTCATAACCGAGCCAGAGCTGGCCGTGTAAGGTCAGCTGAATCGTATAGCAAAGACCCTCCACAGTGACAGGGTGAGCATGAGAGAAACCCCAAAAGCAAAAACAATGAGATCTCTGGCTCCACACCGCAGCTAAACAATGCTGAATGAGGTTCTTGAGAGGTCAGTTGATAGTGTTGCTGGACTGGCACACAATAACTTACAGTAACAGTTTACAATGCTGAGGCAGTTTATTTTTTCCCCTTTAGATGACAAGAATGATGTTTGTAACATGCACATCTGTAATATGACCCTGAGAAGCAAAGTCAGGAGGCAAATAACCAACCGTGGTATTTATTTTCACGTAATGCACTTTGGCACCAAGCCAAACAAAGCGTGCGAGCCGATGCGTGTGAGTGTGATCTCAGCTCAAAGAGAGTACCAAAAAACAAGAGGTTTAAAATGTGAGTATCTGTGATATGTCATCTGTCTGCATCCTCCATCTGACAGGCAAGCCACACTGCCATTCATTTGACAGGCATGAGAGTGAAGAGCGCCTTTGGTTTTGAGTTTACTGTAAAAAGATCTGTATTTGTATTTACAGCTGATTGTAAATAAAGATGCAATCAGAGCCTGTTGGGTTCTCAAAACATACACAGGCTGGGCAATGAGTGATAGTCTGGCTATACAGTTTGGCTCTTTGAAACACACTTACGTATGTGCATTGTATAGCCATATGCACACACAGGCATACACACACACAGGCACATACACAGTGTAGGGAATGATCAAGCTGTTTTTAACATTTCTAGCTGGTCTCTCTAGAGAGTCACTGTTTTGGTCACCTTCTCCATCACTTAGAGCGTGCTTGTGTAACTTTTATTTTTAGCCGGTGATTAATAGCACAAGCTATTCTTTTGTAAACAGTCTCCCATACGCTCATTATTCAGTGGAAAACAAGAGCACAAAAATAGAATAATTTTGCTGTGTGTCTGAATTCATGATGAATAACTCTTTTCAAGCACGATACCGTTCTATAACGTTCCCAAGGTTGGTCGACTTGGATCTAGTTCAAGTGTCAACCTCATGGCATGCATTTTTCAAAGTCTGAACCCAGGAGTCTGCTACCCTGAGGATTACATTGTCCTCCACCCTCAACCTTTTTTCCAAGTCAGTGGCCATAATTTAAGTATGTGATGTCCAACCTTGGTTTTGGTTGTTCTTTGCACCTCTGCCAATTTAAAAGATGCAACAGCGTAACTCACTTTAAGACTCTGTAAGACACTATAAGACATAAATTAAAGAGGCAGGTTAGCAGGTTCGATCTGAAGCAAATACACTTTATTACTTTTGTTACTAAAGTAGTACATGATTTGTAAAGTACATTTTAAGAACTGTGTATCTGGACTTCAATTATACACAGGGGTTTTAACCTAACCTTGACCTTGTAGTGTCTTTCTCTCTTTCTGTCAAAATGTGGTCAGGGAGAAGTTATTATTTTTTAATAACTGATTTTCTTTGGCCATCGATCAGCAGAAACAAACCACAACCATACTGTAATACTAATATAATAACATTTTAAGTCAATATGGGGAGCTTGACAGTTCCCTTCTTACACATTCACTAGATATGAACAATAGTATTCATTGGAAGTCTTGTTTTTCGCCACCTATCAAATGTAAGTTCAATATTGACACCATTTTTACCTTTGTTTTTAGTCTCTACTAACTCCTGGGAGAAATATCTGGTTGCCTGCTAAATGCTTTTCTATGTTCTCTGGCTTGTTGTCAGCTGTGTGGTGTCTGTTGCTGGGCAGGTACAGTAGTGTACAGTGTGTTTTTGGAACTTTTTCTCACTAAAAACAGCTGTCTGATGAGTAAACGAAAACAGTAAAGAGCTGAATGACACTGTGATGCTCTGTAGAGCTGAGGGAAACTGATGATTCTCTGAGTTTATCACTAAGAGTGACTCTTTTCACATACAAGTAGTCATGTGATCCATTGTTGTTATAAAAATATTGATTATAGCCATTTTAAGTACACATTAGTAAGTTAGGTATACATGCAGGGACCTCAGCTACATTTGCAGCATATTAACAACCCTCAAATTAAAACTGTATTTTGAAAAAGTAAATGGAAGCACACAATATATACCAAAAAGCACATTGCAAGTGTTATGGCATATGGGTTTATTTACAATATACTACTTTAGACATACTTCATATATATATATGTATGTATATATATATATGTATATATATATATATATATATATATATATATATATATATATATATATATATCATTTTTCACTTTTCAACATAGACCTGCCCAGGATATACACAATCAAAATGTCATGGACTCATGGTTTTTGGACTCTTTGTGTGTTTGTTCTCTTGGTTACACTTCTGTTGTCCAGTCCTTTTGGTCATATGGTTTTGATCGTTTATAATTTGGGTTGTAGGTTTAAAGGACTGTCTTGCATTATTAGTAAGCTTATGGGTTTGTGTACTTGGGCTTATATTCATGCGTATTCTTGGATGGGTTAATGTATGCTGGGTTGTATTAACAGTATTGTGTTTTCTGGGTTTTGGTTTTCACTTTGCTCTGTTTCCCTTCTGTGTTCCTGCACTCCTCCCTAACACGTTTTTCCCTCCACACCTGCCCTGCATCATGTTCACTAGCACTGCCCTGCTCTCAGTGTCTTTCCAGCCAATCAACTCCTAGCCGACCCATGTGTCTAGTCACCTGTTCCCCATTCCCTTATTAGTTCTGTCTGCATTTAAGTCTTGGTTTGGAGTTCAGTTTTGTTGGATCATCTGTTCTTTTGGGTTGAGTTTGTGCTGGGCTGTTCAGCCTGTTCAGTCGTGTCCTGTATTCAGTTCTGCTCAGCTCAGCCAGCTTTTGTGTTTTGCCTGCCCAGTCTCATTTGGGTCCACCTGCTCTGATATTCATGACACAAAATACATCAAAATACCAAAAAGGAGATTCAAACCAGTAACACTCCACTTATAAATTTTTGCATCACTTCCCCCCCAAAAAGCAGTTCTATTGTGCAACTATTGATCCCATAGAGTCTATTCGTTGCCAAATCAGTATGCTTGTATTGGCAAGGTTAACATGCATTTATATCTGTGGTGTGTTTGTACCTGCTATGATTACTTGCTATTTTCTGCAATACTGAAGTTATGCTGTCATGAACCTGGCCAGTGACCCAAATGTCTGAACAAAAATTTAGCCATAGAGAGATAAAAGCTCCTTTCATTTTTCAAGGCAAATGAATCATGAATAAAGGTGCATATGTCTGGAATGAATAGTTTATTCAGTCAGATATTTGTGTAGTCAGTTATTTGCTCTACATTTCAAGGGGAGGTTCAATTCAGCTCTCTGTGTTCAAACTGAAACAAAGGCATCAATATTGCTCATATTAATATTTAATATAAGCCTTACAAAAACTTCAGTTTCCAATTATATGTGGCCAAACCTACTTTACTAGCTTCTTAACACTAAAAGTCATTACAAACATCAGCCAATGGACACCTTCAGATACACAGCACATCAGTTGCGGCTGATTAAAACAGTGGAATCGCCTGATGGTGAAACACAGCTGCTGATTTAGTTGTTCACTACCTGCAGATGTGGAAAAGTATTCATGGTAAGCAGAAAATTCTTTATGTCAAAAGAGTAGAAAAGAAACTAAGCTGGTTAGCTCTGACCGGCTTCTGTAATGAAATGGAATTTTCACCTCATCCATCTTATTCCAGCACACAATCTCCAGGGCTTGTTTCTTTCCCCCCTCTCGCTCCCTCATTCACTCATGCTCGCTGGCCTTGACAGCTTACTGTTCCTCCGAGTGACATGCCACGCTACCAGGAATTCTGGTCATCTGAGCTATGTGCAACCGCAAAACGTATCTTTTACAACCTGGACAAGTCGCACAGTAGGGGCCACGAGAAGCGAGAGAAGGAGGAGGATTGAGGTTTAACACTAAGGAGGGGTGAACCAGTCAAAGCAAATTCCATGTAGTTTTCCTGAGTTTAGGGGGGTAGTTTTTTTTTCATTTACTTCCACTTTCTGTGAAATCTAGTATACCTACAAACAGTAACTGCATGTGTTGTAAATAACCACCCAAAGAAAGCTGTGAAGACTGTCACAAGGCTGACAAATGATCTGATTTAGCCAAATCAATTGATTTTCAACATCATGGTGTGCTCTCACTTGTCTGTGCAATATAGAGCAGGTCACCATGAAGGGGCTGGTAAATGTTGTTTTGTGGTTTGCAAGAGACCTTTCTTTGGACCTTTCAACTCAGTGACAGATCAATTATTTCTGACACCTTGAGTTTTTACAACTTTTCTATAGACAAATATGAACAGGAGTCAAGTTTTATCATGTAAAATCCGGACCAAATTTCAATTTGCAAAAGTTATTTACAAAGTTACAAAGTCTTTTAACTGTCAAGTTGTAATTATTTTAAAAGTCTTAGTTTGTCCCTAACTTCTGAAGACTGAGATTGTGACAATAAAGCAGGATCCTTGATGCAACTGTTTTTTCTCACATGAGAAAGAATTCGGTTTGTCAGCTGAGTAAATTTAGAGTGTTCTTCTACTTTTCTCCATGTCAGTATGACCTGCAAAATGGTTTAATCAAGTATAAAATTGATACATGGACCCCTGTGCTCTGTGGATCCATTCCCCTGGCACTTAGTCATGTTTATACGTTACTATTAACGATTTAGCCAACAAAGCCCACATCCAAATCTCCCCCGTCCCTCCAGGGGAAAGAATGACTGTGTGGCCATCTTTCATACTGACACTCCTGGAATATGAACCTTGAAGCACTGACCAGTGCCATGTTTCATTGTGTAAAGTCTTGAAAATAAAATGCCAGTGATAAGAAACCAACCAGTGTCAACGCTGCAGTGAAAAAGGGGATAATAATAGATCAAAACATCAGCAGCAGCAGACTTACAGTGACTTGCAAAAATGCCTCCATCTTTCTCATTACATTTTTTCCATCCTTCCCTCACGCCGCTCTCAGCCAGCACCTGTTTTTTCTCAATCAGCAAGTGTTTAAGCCTGTTTATCCTCACCAGATATAATTAAAAATGACAGTGCACTGTAAGTATGATAGAAAAGTGCTTTGGAAAGGTGCAAGACCCTGATGCATCTATCTAAATCTTTATGACTATCAGAGTTTTGGAAGAGGGGAGGTAAAGGGAGTTAGCAGGAGAGGACACAGTAGGGGAGGTGGCAGTGATGAGAGTGAACTCTCATGCTGAGGTTATGGAGGGAGTCTCCTTTATGGACATGACAGGAAATGTGGGGGCCAAGGAGGACACCTCGAAGATATCCACACTGCCCCCATACATCTTCATCATTCACAGCTCACTGTGCCTGATATCTATATTATGTGGTCTATGGCTGTCATCGGTTAAGAAGCCAAAACAATCCTTCCAGTTTCCAACCATTCATTATGAGAGTAAAACAGAAAACAACCTCATTCAGATGTGACTCTTTGGCTGGACCACAACAGCGGTGCCAGCCCTACAAATGCAAATGAGTGACTGAGTGATGAAATTACACCATTGGTTGGCTGAAGGCGGCTGATGCTAAGTATCCCAGAAAGCATTACACACCAACTGGCAGCAATGGTGATTAAGCTGTTGTAATTTTTGCTGTGGGACTGTTACTATGTCATGTATTAGGTTTTAATATTTTCCCAGGTGAGAAATTAACCATTTAGATTCCCAATATGTGGTCAGTCTATCCAAATAATGCCTGTTTGGAAATTTGCTGCAATGTTTGCAGAGATGTGAAGGGGCCGCTGGCTGGGTGAGACCAGATGTTGTCATTGATACAGTCATGTGGTGCAGTCACATGATGCGGTCACATGACTATCTTGCTTGAGTATACTTTAGTGTGAATAGTCTGCTGGTATTGGCAGACTTAATTGTTCATTGAGTATGTAGTTGGCAGTACGTTTAGTATGCGATTCCAAACACAGCCAATTGGCTTCAGTCAAAGCCTGGCGCACTTCCTGGGGGCTTGGTCGCCACGTGTCGGCCCTTCCTGTATCCGTCATTTTAAATTAAAAGCCCTCTACCGTTTCATACACGGTCCAGCCACATACTAGGTTTTGACAGTCCTGTTTTATCTACAGCTACACCACCCACTGTTACTGGGACAATCCGTTCTGATCTTTTGACCTTTCAAGCACATAAATGGCTGTGCAATAAGCATCATGCAAAGCTTAACGCTGCGTTAAATCACTTAAAGTAATCCAGGTTTTTATCATCCAGAAAACAACATTTTGGGAGTAGCAAAACCTAAACCATGTTAATTTATATGATTTCACATCCCTGCAGTGCCTCGATCCTTCTCTCACTCTCTCCTTTCCGTGCAAGGGAGAAGAAATGTGGTTTCATTACTCATGTGGGCCAAAACAGATTGTCCTCTTTTTTTTTTTCTTATTTTCTTCGCAGAAACAGCCTGTGAGAGACACCCTGGGAGACATGTGGAGTCCTGAGACATGGGGTTATAATCAAACACAGGAGCCACGTATCCTGACTCAGCTACTACTACTACTGGCAGCTGCGGTGACTCAGTCTTTTCAAAGAAATACTTTACAGTAATGATTTATCATATAATTTGCATCCTGGATCACTCGGTTTCCCTGCTGATTTTCTTAAAGGTGGTGCCACATCTCACTGCATCATCAGTCTTACCTGCATCAATACTATAATGTCAAAAGAATGACAATAGAAACAATATGTTCAACAACTTTGTGTTTGCTATTACTCACCAGACGTTGCCTGGGTTCAGTGCCCATGAGTCATGACCACACCTACTTTACAGCCTTACAATTGGCAAGTCTGAAATGCCTACAAGAGATTTTTTTGCTATTTTTTAACTTTTTTTTTAACTGCCTTTTTCCCTGACTTTGTTGTGGACGACATGAATTGTCGACAACACAGAATATGACAAGCAGGTCACAAAAATTGCAGAAATGGTAAAATGTAGTGATTATACTGTTAGCATGCCAAGTCACGCATTGTCAGCTTTGTAGAAATCTGAGGAAGCAACAATAGTTTTACAAATGAGTAATATACCAGTTTAAAAACCTTTGTTTAATGGTGTCTTCTGCTTTTTTGAATTAATTCGATTTTTTGTTTCTTGTGAGTCTTGTGATTGGTTCAACACTATCCGGTCCATTGAGACAAGCAATGACAACGATAAAATATGAGGCAGAATGTGATTCATAATGATAAAAAACTTTGATGGAATACAAAATGATTTATAGATAAATGTAAGAAGGTTTATCCTTTTCTTATATTTATGTGCTTTACATTTAATTTGTATCTGTACACATACACAAACACCATCACTGTTATTATAACCTATGTACTTTTTAATATGTAAACCACATAAATCACAATATAGTATTTGAACCACAGAAGAGGTAAAAGAAAGTAGCCATGTCATGCCATTAAGCCAGATCAGTCCTAGTCTCCTCAGCTGTCAACTCAATCACTCTGCAGAGCAGCATGGTGCTTCTACTTGTGTCTTTCAACTTATTTAAGTGCAAATAATGTGGATATAAGCCATGCTGCTTAGCATTATTTTTTTCCCTCCAACTTAATCTAAACAAAGTGTTGAACTTTTTTTTTCTGTGCCTAGAGTACTTAAGCAGTCCAACGCTTAAAGCTGAAACGACAAGCAGTTGGCTTGTCTCAATGATAAGCCTGATCCACGTCTCTTCTTGGCCCAAAACTCCATACAACTGATCTCCCTCTTACTGTAAATACTCCCTAATTCCCTGTTTTACTTCTCCACTTTGGGCATATTCATCTGAAGCTAAAACTTGTCCGTACTCAAGACAGAAAGATGGAACGGTTCTTCTTCTATCAGCCACCGGAGGGTTTTCTTTTTTAGCTCTAAAGAGAGACAGGGTGAAGGAGAGAGAGAGTGTGGAAACACATCTGATCTGAAAAGTGTCAAAACAACAATTATTCATTTTGTGACAGGAGAAAGATGTAGAATTTCTACATAAATGTTGCTGTTATTAACACAGAAAGGACACCTGTTAAAATAAAATAAAACTGAAATTACAACGTGGTTTCATGGACTTCAATAATTATTTCATTTGCGTGAAAGATAAAAGGGTCAATTCACCAAAATCGCAAAGAAATCTGAATCTGTGCAACATACCTGATCTTTGGTTTGGTACACCTCCAAATCTTAAAACATCACACTACTTCCTGCATTGGCACTGAATTCCACCATTGAGTGTAAATCTGCTGCTGCAGAATAGTTGCATATGAGCGTAATTCATAGGAGACATGGTTTGGAGGAAGACAGGAGAGGGAGGGAAAAATTTAAGTGTAGAAAATGAAGCGAGGGAGAGAAAACATCTGCTCCAATGGGGACCTGACCAACTCAGCTGTAAAGTGTAGTGAGTAAATGTGAATGCAAATCATCATAAACACAAGTTAGTTTCGTAGCTAAGCATCATGTGGTTTGATGTGAAGCAGCATCTCTGTAGCCTAAGCAGACTGTGCTGATTTTGAAATATTTGAAAGTCAGAGTTAATAAAAGTAAAGAACGGTATGGGGGTTGCACCACATGCTTTATTAAGAGAGCTGCCTTTCGTTGTCCTCTGCCTAATACCCATTATGGTCTGTATCAAGGAATATTTATTGCGAATTATGATGATTACAGGGGAGCTACTGGCTATGTCTCTCTGGTAATCTAACATTTGACTGTTGCCCTATTTGAACACTTGCGCTATGATCCAAGCTATAAAAAAGCTCCACTCTTAACATTCTCCTGGAGAGGCTCTTGCATCAGGCTGACGGGCACATCCAGGCCAGGCAGTAAATTTACAAATTCAGAGAGAGAGAAACTGTTTGCAAATGCCAGCAAATAAATCGAGTATTTAGAGAAGATTCATAATAGAACCAAGTGAACAGAACTTGCTGTGAAAAAACTGGTTCACTACTGGAAACTAATTATTCATGACTAGGGTTTCTCTGAATAAATTATTTTCAGATAACAGTCATGGGAGATTAGAATAAAATGGGAAATTAATTAAAGGGGAACTTGCAGAGAACACTGTGACTTTGGGAAACTATTTCTGCTAGTTCTTTCCCTGTGTGTGTGTGTGTGTGTGTGTGGACAAAATGCAAAACAATCGGTGGATTCTCTGAGATCGGATGTCTCAGCTGATTTGCTCTGCTCTTATTGAATCCATTATGAAGGTTATATGCGTGAGATTTTGCTCAGGAGCGAGCAGCAGACGAATAATCTGGATGGAATGCTGGTTGTAACCCCTCAAGAAAAGCTTGTCGTTATTGTTTTTATTTGAAAACTCTGCAGGGGATAATGCCTGATGTTTCCTTGACAGTGAGGGGTCAGTGACCTACACCTCCTTACAGAGCTTTGGGGTTATGCTCCACACACAGTGGAAAAACATCAGGTGCACACGTGATAGGCAGAACCACGGGGGAAATAAATGGGCAACTGTGGTGTTTTAAAATGCTGAAAATGCTCAGCGCGGTGTTGTAGATTGAATTTTTCCATCTTAGAAAAAGTTTGACTCTCAGTCTATCAATCTATCAATCATAAATCAGTATAATGGTTTGTAATGTGAAACATATTTTGCTTCCACCACAATTCCAATTTTTCCCTTTTAAAGGCTTTTTTGTTTCCAGTACTGAAAAGAAGTGGTTTTGTTGTTGTTTTTGCTTTTTTCACTGCCTACGGTGTTGCTTTAACCTCCCTGATTGAGGGCAAAGAGTGTTTTCTTTGCCCTCAATATCGTGTTCCATATCTTTGTCAGACCTTTGGCTCACATCTTGGACAAAGAGGGCAAAGAAGAAATTAAGGTGCAGGATGGAAGTAAAAAAAATAGAAGGGGATGGATTTTGTGACAGTGGGATGGATAGAGGAGAAGTAAGTGGAGAAATGGTGAGATTTCGCAACTGACACATGAACGTGGAGAAAACACAGGACGCAAAACACATTAAATGAAGAAAAAAGGCAATTCAGGACTCCAAACCTTACACTGAACTGAGCTGCCGCTGACATTCTGACAATCCTCACTTACTAAGGCTGACAGGCAGTCGGAACAGGACCAGCTGCAGTCGCCTACTGTAGAAACACAGAGCAAGAGAGGGAAGGGCTGAGGGAGAGAGAGAGGTATGGAGTCCATTAGGACTTTTGCAGCACAGGGAAGATTGAATAATCCTGGCAAACTCACACTCAACTTCCCTCCCTTTTCCTCTGTGCTTTCCAACTGGGTGCCATCCACACGACCTTTGAACCCCGTCTTAAGCATGGCCTGTAATATATGCAAATAAAGAATTAACTAAATAGAAAGGCACCCCACCCTACTTAATGTGTTGGCTGGAGTCAACACAACCTGTGCAGGGTTGAATAGCCCATTCAGGCTCAGAGAATGAGATCATGAATAAATGGGTTACCGCTTTTCATTCTTCACAATCAGTAAAGGCACTGGATGTTTACCAGATTGTCATATCAAATGTTTAATCTATTTAGAATTTTGCTGCAATGTACCAGATTTTGTAAGTGATCCTATTTCCACAGTAACCATCCAATTTACGTCCACGGAGAACTCTGAAAATTTGCAAATATAATCTATATATTTTTAGCAATAATGTAAATAAACTTTACCCAGGAAACAACAAGCTTAGTAGCACAAGATTATCTAAAATGCTACCAATCAGAAATGTGATAAAGTTCCTCTTATCAGCAGAGGCAGAGAGTGATAACAAATAATTTCTTCAGACTCAATATCTCAGGATCACTCCAGTAATCATCCTGTTATCTCATGTAAGAATTGGTGCTCAAATTTAGTTTAATAAACTTATTGTCTGTCCAAGTCTTTCTCATCATGTAGTAATTGCTTTCAGCCTCAGAAATGATGCAGCCCCGAAGGGAGCAAAGAAAAAATGTATCCGCATAGTGCACAATGTTGCTGTCACGTTTGTTATCTGAAGATAACAAGATATATTTTTTGCCCAGCATAACAGTTTGAAAAACTACAAAATTAGAACTAATCTTGAGAAGATCAAATATGTCAAGTCTTGATCATGATAACTTGTTTTAGGATAATATTTAAGATATTTAACTCTCAAGATTATTTTTAGAAATAATAATACTTAAACACACCCGTGCTGAAGTCAATGCAGGGATTTTTGCAGCTACGCCCCACAGATGTATTAAGAGAAAGTAAAAAAGTCCTCACTTATATTATGAAATGCAAATGTTTTATCACTGCGCTAAGCAAATAATAATTTGCAAAGTGTAAATAAGTTTCAGCCTTATTTGTAGTAAATTGAAATGTAATTTGGTTTGTCATATCAGTCTCTGCGTGTCGAGCCGTTTGAACTCAGTACCCTGCTAATGTCAATGATACTAATTACAAAAGACAAGGGCCGATTCATTGGACCATAGCCTAACCTTTTGTTGGGGAAACCACACAAATAGTACAAAAAGTTGCTTAAAACATCTCAAGCTGCCCCACAGATTTTTACTTGCCCAAGCGAATACATAGAGGACTGTAAAGCATTTCTAAATGTATATTTTGGTGCCCAAGATTACACAACATTAAGCTACAGTAGCTTGGCAGTGTAGCATTTCCCAACCTGAAGATGAGATGGCTAAAATGTAAAGCAGTCTGTCATTGTTGTTGATATTTACAGATACACTCCAACTAATTTAAGTATTATATGTTTTAGCTTCTTGGTGATGCTCTAAACAACAACGTAAATGCTAGAGTCTCATCATAGCTTCAACAGACATTTGTAAAGAATTCTTGGAACAATTTGTGCATAGTTCATATTTCATGAATTGCCCGAGGTTCTTTCAGCCTTCTAAAAGCCAACAGATTGATAAACTGACATGTTTTCGCTCTCACTAGAGTATTTGACACTTGTACACTCACACGGAAACATTCAGGAGCTGTGGGAAATGAGTATATTTGAAATACACATTGCATTTTTCATACATCCATACTTTGGTTTATGGACTGATTGTTCTGTGCGGCAATCCAGAGAAGAATTTATTTTTTTAGTATTGAAACACTTGATTAATGTCGCTATTTTTAAACAATGTACAAACAATGTACATTAAACAATTAGTCAAAGTGGCAATTAGCAAAGAACAAAACCGCACCGAACTCTCAGTGGAATTATTTCCTACAATTCTCACAATTTCTCTCTAATTAACAACATAACAGAGTTCAAACACCAGCCTGTTATTTTGGCTCTATAAGACAGAGTCTTGATTGTCCAGAAAAACACTGTGATAAACTACAGTATGTTTTGTTTTTCCCTGCCATCCCTACTTCCCTCCATTTCTCTCTCCATCCCTCCTGCAGCGTGAAGTGTGAGTGACAATAGTGAAGGGAGTCCTGTAACGCAGGGTCAGCACAAATGAGAAACAGCCTCACACTGACTCAGCTGGCTCCCTTCTCCTGTCATTTTTTTCCCTGCTTGACGCCACAGAAAAAAAGTGAAAACTCCCTAAAAATAGCAATTCAGAGGCCATGAGCCAAAGAGCCGCAGTGACTGTTTTTCCTCCCTTGAATCCTGTTGGTCACACAAGTGGCACAGCACAAAAGAGAGGCAGAAATGAACACTGTACTGATTAAAGTTACGTTTTTGCTAAAGCTGAAGTTATAAGCTGAAGTAATAAGCTAACCATGACGGCATCAATGTGTACAAAACTTATAAAAAAATCATAGAACTTGTGCACAAACATCATACCCTCTCCAAACACACATGTGTACAGAACAGCCTCACACACATTTTCCTAGCAGCATAGCAATGGAAAACAGCAAGAAGCTTTTCCTTTGCCAGCGGAGATAACAACTGATAAACAGCATGAAACTGGATCTTGGCACCAGAGGTTCGGGTGTGAGCCTTTTAACGTCAGTGTGTAGGGATGTATGTGTTCAGGGTAATTTCCTGGGGTGGGTGATACCAGAGAGGGTGAACAGATTCACTGGGGCCCGCCTGACCTTGGAGCAGAAGTTGCTCCAGCCAACCTCCGCAGGTCCTGTTTGTAGCTCTGGGACTCTGTTCAAAATGATTTCCGGGTGAATAGGAGACCATGAAAAGATTTTTGAACAGATATTCTTATCTAACCTTGCATGGAACCTCACACTGTTGACTCAAATAAAGTCATGCATAATGATGAAATCAGAAAAGGCAGTCAGTCAAGTTTGAACTATTCATTTCATGAAACATTTAAACATTTTTTGTGGGACGGATTTTTAATGAGGTATTCCAGTGATTTAATATCACACTTCCATAAAGTCGGGGGGACACGAGACAAATTTTAAAGATAACGGACAAAATCAGCACACCAGAATCTGAGATATCCTGACTTGTATACCTGAGTATGAGTCAAGCAGAAATAAAGCTGGATCATACATTTCCAGTAATGCAAATAGACCCTCCTCGCCTCCTAAATGTCTACTTCTTACAAAACCCACATCCTATTTGAAATGCAGCCTGTCTGTTAAACATTTGAAATCTCATGCCCAAGCAGAGACAATTAGCCTGGCGTCGCCAGACCAACTCGCAAATGCGAATTAGTCTGGAACCTCTCATTTAATTTTCAATGTCCAAAGAGTGTTATCGACAGGCGCAAACCAAAATGCCAACTGGATAGACGTACAACCAATCAGAGCCACGAAATGTGTGATATAGCACTGAGCGATGGAAAAATGTATACAGAATACAGTGTAATGTAGAGCATTTATAAATCTTTCTTATCAACAAAAGCTTGTAGAGCAGTTGTTTTTTATGCCTTTATTTGATAGTGATAGTGGAGAGAGACAGGAAATGTGGGGAAAGAGACTAGGGAAGTGACATGCAGCAAACAGTCTGGCCAACCAGGAATCAAGCCGGGGACTCCCCCCATGTGGCATGAACCCTAACCACTCAGCTATCAGGTCACCCAGCTTCAAGTGCAGTTGTTTGTTCTTCTTTTAGAGAAAATATACTGTCCAGTTTGTTTTAATTCTGTCACAATAGCAGATTCAACAGATCGTTCCACATCAGCGTCAGCCATCTTGGTTGTTTACAAAAATGCCTCAACGGCGCTCTTCAGTACAGCCAACATATCAAACCCGCCCAATATTAGATAAATGAGTGTGATTGGCCCAGCCCGGGCCAGGTCGGCTGGAAATCTGTCTGAACGGGAGGGGGGCCAGACGCATCTGCCAGAGCTAATAAAACATGAGCTTGCAGATTCGTCTGGTTCCCAGGCTAAGAGATAACATTAACACAACATAATATTTTATTTGATTATATATATTTTAAGATATACCTACAGTACCAGTCAAAAATATATGTGCTTGTGACTTTTTTGATGAAATAAGAGAACAGGTATTAGCCATATCCTCATGCATGCCAGATTTATTCAGTTTCTATTGAGGCATGTGGAGAATAAAGTTAATGAGTAAGAAGCACATATGAAAACACAAACATGTAGTGGAGTGGAATCCAATACTATATGCCTTACCATCAGTGTAACTGCTAACCTGACATTGGCTTGACTTCTCTCATTTTTCAATATACTTTTTAAAGTGTCTAAATTAGTTTATATCAAGTTACAATACAACATTAACCAGCCATCCAAGATAAGCTCTAGAAGAATTAAAATAAAAAACAGACTTTAGTTTAAAAAGCAACCGGCATTTTTTTTTTTCATTAGTGATAAATCCATATTAATGAAATTTAAGCATCATGGGGATCCTCCAGGCAAAATTATTAATATATGTCAGATGTTTTCATCCTTTTTCTCACAATAACATCAAACACACACACAATATGGCTATTGCACAATATGGCATTTGGGTCTTATTTTAACAACAGTTTTTCATTAATGTCTCTTAATGGAAATTTTACTTTTTCTCAGACAAACAGCAGTTGCTGCAGGACTTCAAGAACAGTTAAAAGTTACAATACAGATTGTTGTACTTTGAGAGCAGTTCCTATGTGTGTTCTTTTTTTTCTTTGTTCGTCTTTGTTGGTTTTCTTTTGCTCTCTCTCTCTCTCTCTCTGTGCACTGACCTACATTCATGAATACTGTATGTACTGGTGCAGTGCATCAGGTATCTTTCACTAATATATGGTATATAATACTTCATACTTCACAGCTGCATGCATATTTTGTGTTTTAGTAGCTGCACATTTATGTGCACATACTCATTCATCACTTAATGAAGCTGAACTGATCAAAGTCAGAATGAAAAGCACCTGGATACTAACTACAGCGTGGGCCAAGTCTAATACGATGTTTACAGGCTTGATTCCCAGAGAGTGCAGCTGCAGATTGCTCCAGTCAGCTGGAAAGAAAACATGGTCTTCAACATACTGTGCTTACTTGGAATGCTTATTTCAAGACTGACATTTGTGGGGAACAAGATTTATCAAAGTGCATAATTGTGTTTCTACAAAGCCTTCACTTCGACTCCAAAGCTCTCGTGATGACTTTTACAATCAAACTGAATTCCAAAAACTATCAATGCAAGTGATCCTTTCTTAACAATCAAGGGTCGCATTAAAAAACAATGTGTGTATATACTCATGTGCAATTGTGAAATTGTGAGTGAAACTGTTAACTGTAGTTGTGCATTAAACTCTGGATATTTAGTGAAGGATTAATGGTATATGTTTTTGTTTTAGCATGTCTTAACTGTGTTAAATCTCTTTAGTTAAATTGGGTGAAATTGTCCTAATAGGCCATTTCAAATGTTAGCTTTCTCTGATCCTATATCAAATATACTAAATTAGTGAGGGTAAAGATGGATAGTGAGTATACTGGGTGCACCTTTTGATAAATTAATCTTTTCATTGATAACACATTCATTTCAAGGTTCAAAAGCACTGTTTTAGTTGTTGGTGATTATTAATTTAACACATGACATATGGGATTTGTGACTGTACCGTGCCTTTCTAACACATATCACAATTCTTTGTAATAACACACAGACACACAAACACAAATATTATACTATGGTTTCATATTGGGCTTACACCTTCTCCATGGAATAGAGGTCTGCTCGAGAAAGATTTCTCCCAGATTTTGTAGCTAAAAAACCTGCCAAGTATGTGCCTGCAGGAGCTGGATCCCAGCCAATGTCAGCTGGGGAGATTGTTGTGGGCCATGTGTGTCACTGTGTGTAGCAGCCCCCATTTATGTGTGCGCTAGTGATTATTTGGAGTTGTGTGAAGCTAGTGTGGGAGCAGGCTGCAAAAGCAGTGTTGGGATAACAGGCTATAAACACAGCTGTGTGTTGAGGTGAACCTGTAAGTGGGGGCAACAAGCTTTTTTTTTTTTTTTTTTTGCAGACCAGACTATAGTTTAGAGATAGTATCTTTGTAAATTCGCCAGCTGAGCTAGAACTGTCTGTATAATAAAGACTTAATATATATATGTCAAATGATCCTGTGAATTCATACAATTGTAGCTCATATGACTGCTAATATTCAAAATATAAATAACACAACAGTATGTCAACATTCAAATACAGTTAGTTTGTATTTCAAATATGCAATTCATCATCACCTCTCATTTCACAAGAAATTTTGCATGTCTCACTTGTACCACAGGAGCTTCTGTCTCTGGCTCTGTCTTTTGCAGCTTGTCAAAATCCATGTTTCTGTACATAACAATAACACAGTAACACTGCATGGCTGTGTGTGATGACCAAATGAGGCAGAAATCCCCAGCAGCTATGCAAACATGTCTGTGCTCCATATGAAATAAACATTTTGCAATTATTCAGCTACATCAACATCTTATGCCTTTATATGAGCTGGAAGAACTGAATCCAGCTTTGACTGGATCTTGGCTGAGGTTTGGGTGGTACCACTAAGGATTGACGTTACCTTGTTAAAGAAAAATACTTAAAATACTTTTGTTTGGTGAGAATTTTTCAGCTTGGGAAATCACAATTTGATGTAACATTTTATGGGATATAAAAGTGAAATCAAATGTCATAACTGTATACTGATTTATTGGTATATCTGTGATATTGAGTATTCACATTTTGTCAAGTGTGCAGATGATCTCAGTCTATTTGGTGTCATTCTGTAATGTCATCATAAAACAGATTTTTGTTATGGTTGTATTTTACTGATATATTTTATATATCATTGTGATACATGCATCTCTTCATTGTCCACCTAGAAAATTATTAATTGTGTGTTATGTCCTCCTTATATGTTGTGGTGCTGATAATGTGTACTGAACGTGTTTTCCATGCCGTACATAAAACAAATTTCACTAACCCTGGTCGAATGGCCATCAGAACTGAAGTAAACATACCTTTTCTTTTTTCTTTTTTTTTTACACTTTTATGTCTTGGTTTTTAACATCTAGGAACCATGTTGGAAATCAGTGTTCTCAGCTTCTTAGCCTTTTGATTCAAAATGTGATTCATAATATGCAATTCAACTAGATTCATTACATTAAAAAAACAAACAAAAAACCCAACATAAAAACCATACTGTCGATATGTGGTTATACTGTATGTAGAGCTACTGTTTTCTTTTATCTACTGGGGAATATCTGCTGTTTTTGAAGGACAGATGGTGACCATAATGAAAATACGGCTCTGTCTCCTGGCCCTCTGTTCTCATAAGGTCCACTGAGATTCTGCCCAAAGCCAAGATTGCCCCTCCCTTTTAGTAATAACCTTCTCCTAAATGACTGAATATAACTCCATTTATTCACAGTTACCATGCACAGCCCATATAAACTGGGACACTGTTGAACTTTAATTACTTTTCAGTTCTTCCATCCAAGTCTGAAAAAGATGAAGTCTGACTCCAGTTTGTCAAAAGAGATCAGTAGGAATTTATTTGCTTTAAATACATGTACAGCTCTTTTTTGCTGCCATTGCTCCAATGATCAGTCACTGGCAGTCATCTCAAACTGAACTCCAAATGGAGGTCCTCCAACACGAAAATGTTTCTAAGACAGCATGATTGTGAGTTGAGAGCATGTTGTGCTGGAGTTAGGCTCATGGCATGTGTAGCTTTTTGCTGAACCAGTGCCAGCTTTGCATGAGGCGATTTGTAGGGTTATGTTGAACAAAGAACAGAGGTAGAAGCCATCTCTTGAAAACAAGAGGACATCCAATCACTGCAGCTACCCCAAAAAATTAAAAACAGGCCGTAAGAATAAATACATATGGAAGAATGAAGAAGACACTGAAAGCCTTTTGCCTCTTGTTACACTAGCAGATTGCTAAAAGTGGATCTGAACAATGAGAGAAAAGAGAGTAGGTACAGATGATGAGTTTAACACATTGAACCTGAAAACACCTCATCATGTCGGTGACAATCTCGATGTGTGAATCATAGAAATATAATGTATGGAACAGAGAGGTAACATGGAAAATAAATACTGTACTGGTTGCTAAATCCTTGTACATTCATCAGGGCTGATGCATTTAGGCTTTTGCTCCCCACTTGTCTGGCTCATGTGCTACATTCGCCAAGTTATGCCACTTTCCTATGAGAATCCCAGCCTTTTTGTTGCATGATATTTCCCTTGTGCTGAGATGAACAACTTCACAGTAAAATGCATTTAAGTTAATGACAGATGTAGAAGACTGTAGGAAGCACTTTTCTTTCAAAGACACAGAGGTGACCAGCAAATTGAGTTGTCCCTGAATAACAAAGGGAGTGTGTTGTTGCGCATAACTGCACGCCACAACAGAGTGCTGAACTGCTGGAGAAGCAGGCATTCAGATTGATCACAGGTTTTCATCCAGTTGCTGTTTTGAATTTGGGATGATCTACAATTTGACAAAAAAAAGAAAACTTTTAAGGTAACAACACAGCATAGTGTGAGCTGCACTTGGTTTCCTACTGTCGAAATGTGGCAGCAAGTCCTCTTTTCATATAAATAATGCTAAAAACACAAAAGTCTCCCTCTCACTCACATAAGAACTGTCACAAGAGTCTCTAAAAACCTAGGAGACACATACATACAGTACATAGCGTAGCCTGCATACATACAAATATACATATATGCAAATACACAAACACAATAACCTCTCCATGTGGAATAATGGCATTTCTGGGTCTGAAATCATAATTTTATATAAAAATATATAAAAATAAAAGAAATCATAAGATGTGTCATCTGAATTGGTGAGAAAAACAATAATCTCCATTGCTGTTCCACTGTGTGATGCATTGGCAATTCAATGAACCAAAGTCTTTGTGAACACACACAAGTGTAGTCTGTCATGGGATTCACACACATGTCCAGAGGCCATTTTAAAAGCAGCCACTAGATGAGTTTAATACTGGAGTGTAAAAATGTCCACAGACACAAAGAGAGGAACAAGGTCCTTAGCTCTCTGGCCAGCCAGCGAGGTAACATGAGAACTACACATTTATCTATCTACACACTAAGGGATCTCTGACTGAAGGGCCTCATAAGTGCACACCTTTTCACCTTCATCAGTTCATCGAGACCTGCGTCACTGTGGACATGGGGGGTGGGCTGGTCCTGTCAACCCAGGCACATGTTCCACCTTTGTGTATTAATACAACACCGGCGACCAATGGAAGTTCTTTAAAGAATGCAAATAATCTACCAGGAGAAGATTAAGAACGTCTTTATGGGTGTGTTTATTGTCCAAACAAATGTCAGTATTTGGACCTTCATTCTTACGATAAAACCATAATTTTTGAGAATGACAGTACAACTGACACCTCCACTTGCTTTCTTTCGTTCCATGAAAAAGAACAGCGAAAGTGTTCTGTCATGCTTTGTTCAGGTTGTCTGTCTTACAGTTCTTCCTTAAATAGTTTTCTAATTTTGCCATCATATTCTCATCTCATGATCCGGACTCTGGTCCAGTGAGGGCTCCCTGGTGCTGATCATGGATGCTGAGGGCCCTTGGTTGACTCCAAAGGGAGAAACAGCTGGAGATCGAGCTGCCAGCGGAGACAGAGAAGGAGAGAAGCTGGGGGACATTGCTGCTGATGAAATGGAGCCCTCATGACTGATAGGAGACCTGCGGAGTGAGGCCAAGTGGGGGAATGTCCGTCCTATCACAGGGACCTTGGGGGGAACTGACATGGCTCCTGGGTGGGCCACTGATGTGATGAGGGGGGGAGGGTCAATTCTAGGTTTGGGATCCATTTTGGGCTTGGGCTGGAAGGGCTGGCGAGGGTTCTGGTTCTGCTGGGCTGTTTCATCTTTCAGCCTTGCAATCTCTGTGAAGACATTAGCCAGAGGCTGGAACTGAGGGCACCAGTTCAGCAGGTAATCCCAGTTATAGCTTCCACGAAGCTCCTCATCACTGGCAACAATAGCTGTGAGGGAACCATCCACTGAAGGTTTACCATCCTCAGGGAAGGCGTAATCTTTGGGGAGGGAAATGTTGAGGCCACGGCCTACTCCCAGGTACCCACCTCCCTCGTCCCTGTAGACTGGGAGCTGGCCAGAGAGCAAAGTCCCACTGAGACTGCCTCCCAGTTTCTTTCCTTTGAACCAGGTACTGCCCTCCAAAGCTGCAGGCTCACAGGAGATATCAGAGAGCTGGTCAGCATCCTGTTGAATGCCAGAGTCTGGCCCCCTGGCTGAGATGTGCTCCTGCATGGATGAAGTGATGGAGGCAACACGGGGGTATTCGTTTATCATCCTGATTTCATCGTCCTCCGCAGCCTCAGCTGATCCTCTTCCACTGGAGTGAGAAGGATCCAGAGAGCCTCCTCTTGTGTAGGGACCCCCACCTGCCCCACCCTGATCTCCAGCATAGCCTGGCAAAGCCTGGTGGTAGATCCTCTCGCCCCCTGGTCCTGGGTTGCAGTCATCCAATTTCTGCAGAGCAGTTCCCGAGGCAACAGTTCTGTTTCCTGTATCCTGGCCTTTCTTCCTCCTGCGTGACTTGACTAGGAACACCACGACGGCCATGACCACAAGCAATACAATGACACCAAGGGACACAGCAATGATGCTAATCAGCAGAACGTTGACGTCAGGGGCCAGACCAAAGTTGGTGTTGGTGACATCAATGGAGACCTGGGCTGTGGTGGTGCGAGATGTATCCAGAGGACTGTGAGCTTTCACATCCAGGGTCATCAGTCTGGCCTCCCGTTTGTTCCGACCAGACCCGCTGCTACTACTACTACCAGAACTGTCCAACTTGAGGTAAACTACTCCAGTTGTTTTGTTTACATCAAAGTATGGAGAGCTGTCAGGAAGAGAATAGAGAACAATACCATCCACACCTTCATCCTCATCTTTTGCGTGGACCTGGCCGATGCTCTGGCCTTTTTTGGCTCCCTCTGGAACTTCAAAGGAGAAATCAGAGGATGTGAAGAGTGGGTCATACTCATCCTCACCTGTGACAAACACCTGTACAGTCACAGTGGCTGAGTGGTTTCCTGAATCTACTGCCAATGCTACAAAGTTAAAGGAATTGATCTTCTCAAAGTCAAAGGGAATTCTGCTTCTGATTTCTCCAGAGTTCTGGTCCACAGCAAAGCTGTCTTTTCCCACCCCAGACCGCTCCACCATGTAGTACTTCAGCTGGCCAAAGACGCCTGTGTCGTGGTCTATGGCATGGAGAACAGTCACCGCTGAATTGGCTGGTTGGTTTTCTCTGATACTAGCTGTCAAGATTTCCACAGGGAAGAAAGGATGATTGTCATTCACATCTTTGACCTCCACAATGACTGGAGCTAGTGCGAAGTGACCCTGTCCGTCTGTAGCCTGGATGATGACAGTGTGAGTGGACTGATGCTCACGGTCAAGTGCTTGCTGAAGCCGCAAGGCTCCAGTCCATTGGTCCATAGTAAATAAGTTAACCTCATCACCAGAGCTGATAGTGTACTGGACCTCAGCATTGGGAGTTGAATCGGGGTCTGGAAAGAAGACAACAACAGAGTACAATGAATACATTTAAAGACAAAGTAAGAAATACTGAGAAAAGGAGAGAAACAGAGAGATAACTGGCCAAAAATAGAAGACTTTTGCCCACCTGTGGCAGTCAGTCGTATGATCTCAGTCCCAGCAGCAGCTCCCTCACTCAGTGACACAGAGTATTCTGCTCTGCTGAATACTGGAGGGTTATCATTCACATCACCAATGGTAATCACTGCAGCAACATTAGAGCTCCTCTGGGGCACACCACGGTCTGACACTACCACAGTGAGGTTGTAAAGTGGCTTGATTTCAAAGTCAAGGGCCTCAGCCAACAGTAGTGTCCCGACAGTTTGGAAGCCTCGCCCCTCAAGGAACCGCACACTGCTTTCAATCTGGAACGCATTCCCTTCATTTCCATTGGCAATAGCAAAGTCAAAGCCACAGTTTTCTCGAGAGAGGTCACTGTCAAAGGCCTCAAAAGTCAGAACTGTTGATCCTGGGATGGTGTCCTCAGAAACGGTAGCCCTGCAGACAGAGAACATTACCTATGTAACAACAGGTATTGATGTTACACCATGATAGATTAGGAATCTAATGAATGTAGACTGACCTATACTCTGATTGGTGGAACACAGGAGCGTTGTCATTGATGTCAGAGATTTGAACCTGGACAGTAGTGAGGGAGGAGAGTGAAGGCGAGCCTCCATCACGAGCTTCAATGACAATACTGACTGATGGACGTTCAGGGTCAAACTCAGCTCTGTGATTGATGAACAGGGTTCCTTGATACGGAGAGAAATGAGAAGTTACTTCAAGGTTGCTTTGCAAGTTACTTTCAAAATTATACACTAATTATGATATTATTATATTATATTATTTCATATTATTGAAACTGTAAACTGATGTAGTCAGTTAAAATTTGTCACATAGGAAGCCAAGATTGTCTACCATTGTTGGGGTCAATGTAGAAACCCTCCTGAGTTGATGACATCACTTTGTAGCTGATCTTCCCATTCTCTCCAGAGTCCCTGTCGGTTGCTGTTACCGTGACAACTGCACTCCCCGGCGGCGTGTGCTCAGGCAGAGTTACCTGGGGTGAAAAAATATTAATAACAACACTTAAGCATCAGGGTAAAAGTAACATATAAGCCAACAACTGAACACATAAATACTGTAATAAACTCAAAAAGGGGAAAATTGCATTTTATATCATAGTTCCTGTTTTTCCTGAGTTTGTGCTAATGTTGAGGTCATTTCCTTAGACAGAGTAATAAATATTATATTGGCTCATCTCTGCAACCTTTCTCCAATGAATATTAGGCAGTTAACTTTTATCACCCCCACTGTGTGCATGTTGGGAATGTACATATGTGTGTTTTATAGTATGTGTACTGTACATGTTTACAAGTGCAGTTTCTTTTTCTTTTATGAAGAAATAGTAAACCTAAGAGCAATAATTTCTGAAGTGCATTTAAACCCTTATCAAATTTTATGGGGCGTTGAGACATTAGAAATTTAAACAAACATATTCAATATTAATATTCATTTCAATATAACACTATTAATAATTTCTTCAACAATGCATTTCCTCACGTCGCAAGATGTCAAATACTCATGGATAGGAATAACTGTCAAGCCACTATATGAGCTGTATGATTTTGTGGGAAACAGTAAGCAATTGAAGTCCGCAATTGTAACAATCATGTTTTACCATGAGCATACTTCAAGTTGATAAATAAAAAAAAAAAAAAAAAAAGAAAATCAACTTAATTTAGAGGCAATCCTACCTGATAGAGATCATGGGTGAATGTAGGTGCATTGTCATTAACATCCTCCACCAATATGGTAATGTTAGCCTCAGTTTGGTGCTGGCTGTCTGTGGCTCTGACAGTCAGGGTGTACCAGGTCTTCTCCTCAAAGTCTAGAGGGGCAGTGAGGGACACACCTCCGCTGTAGCGGTGAATCCCAAACTTGCCTAAGGCTGTTGGGTCCAGCTGCAAGGAGTAGGAGAGGGCAGGACTGGAGTCGACATCGTTACCCGTCACAAGAGTGATCTCTGTGCCGATCAGAGTATCTGATAGAAAGAGAATGAACAGAAACCTGTTAGTTGCAATTACCTTTGTGTGGGCAAAATATTTTTTGTAGTTGTTATACTTCTACCATGATGAACAACTAAACATATTTAGGCTTGCACATGGTTTGTCTGGTCAAAAGCATTTGTTTTGTAAATTTAATGAATTTTCTATAAACTGGCTGCATACGATACATAACAAGAAAACGAAAAAAATCCTGTATATTAAAAGCACTTACTCTCTGGGATACGAACTTCCTGGGGCAAGGGAATAGTGGGACTGTTGTCATTCTGGTCCACAATGATTACTGTCAATGTAGCCGAACCAGCCAATCGAGGACTTCCTCTATCAGTTGCTGTAACTACTAGCCTGTGGGTGGGCAGGAAAAAAAAAAGTTTTCAGGTCATGCTACTTTTAGAAAGAAAATACGTCATTTTACTTTTTTATCTTTGGTCACACATTCTCAAATTGTTACAAAAGAAACACACAAAAAGTTATGAAAATGTTGTAGTGAATAGCAGTTGATTTACAGAGTTTGAAATTGCTTTGCTATGTGATACATCTGGCATGCAGATATGGGATTGTACTGGTGCTTGTATCGTCAGCAAACTGTCGGCTTCCTCACCAGCTATCTAAACACAAACTAGGTGAGTGAATATGATTCATGATGTGTTTTTCTTCATACATATTTACCTGCATGTAATGGTCTTTTTCTGTACACCGCCATGCAGTGGCTCAAACAGTTATTATGAGCTAAATATATATCAATCCACAAAACATGCACATTAAAAGCCTCTTGGTGAGTTTTATTCAACCGCAGATCTGTTCTCACTTGGTCTGGGTAAAGATCTCACGGTCCATGATGGCTGCTGTGGTGATGCTTCCTGTCATCGGGTCGATCTTGAACAGGCCGCTCATTCCTGATGACTGGATGGAGTAGGTCACCTGACCATTTTGGCCCTGGTCCACATCCTCAGCCACCACCTGGGAGTAGGTGGAGGGGAGAGAAGAAACAGTGAGAAGGATGAGGACTTATTTTTAACCTTAGCGAATCTCCAGTAGACCAAAAACCTGTATGACTTTGTATTGTTTATTGTGCAGTTTCCATATTTGGAAGCACCTGTATGATAGGCATTTCATATCCCTGTGCTTCTCTCATGTAGGCCACATAATTCTGCAGCTGGAAGCGAGGAAGGTTGTCATTGACATCTTGCAGAATCAAGTTGATAGCCATGAAAGACGTGGAGGACACAGTTTCAGCCTTCACTACTAGACGGAGTCTGGGGGTGTCTTCAAAGTCCAGCCCAAAGGAGCTCTGCACCCAGATTTCACCTGGCAGACAGATGAAGAAAGATGAGATTGGAAATATAGGAGCAGGAGATTATTAAATGAGGGATTGATCCACTATGGATGTTTGTATGTGCTGTTTTTTTTATCCTGTTAACAATCTGTAAGTCAAACCTGAATTCACATCTTGTGGCACATCACTTAAAAAACATTGTGAGTTATTGTGAATTTCACCTGTTGAGGAACTGATGCTGAAGGCCTGCTTTCTGTTCCCACTGAAGAGACTGTAGCTGATACCCTTACGTGTGCCATCTGGGTGTTGAGCCTGAGTCTGAACCACAGCTGTGCCTGAATTGTGGAAGAAGAGCAGAGAAAATCATTCCTTACAATGACAGCAGAGAAATCCTCAAAGCAGAGAGATGATTACTGTAATCCCTAATAGTACTGTATTAATGTCTGACCTTTTTCAGCATTCTCCTGTATATTGACATCTCTAGCATTCCTAGAGAAGCGGATGCCGTTGTACTCCACCTCCTTCACGTATATCACCACCACCCCCTGTGCAGACTGGGCTGGGCTGCCCTGGTCCATGGCCTCCACAATCAGCGTCCTCTGAGCCTGGGTCAGATCTCCAATTGGCTCAGTGGCCTGTATCTCCCCAGTCAGGGAATTGATGCTGAAGCCCTTCACTGGGGTGGCAAAACGGTAAAACACAGAGCCATTAGCTCCAAAGTCCTTGTCCTCAGCCTTCATGGTGGCCAGAACCCGCTGGGATCGCCTGCTGGACACTTCGATGATCAACGGATCCTGGATGAAGAAGGGAGTGTTGTCGTTCACATCTAGGATAGTGACTGTCACCTGGAGAGGAGAGTTCGCAGATGGGTTAAGAGCAAAAGTTATTGTAATCATTGTAAAAAATGACTATTCAAAGAAACCTTCTATATTAACATGTGAATCATAAATTCAAGGCTTTTTTCAAACATCAGTTGACCCTCATTTACCTGAGCAGAGGTGTTTCTGGGTGCAGCAGGTGAAAGGTCAACAGCAAACACGTGGAAGCTGTATGACGCCGTTTTTTCCCGGTCCAGAGGTGCCGATGTGGTAATACGACCGGTGTTCTCATCCACAGAGAATGCTCCGTGCGCCTCTTGGCTGAGGAAATACAGAACCTTCCCATTCTGATTCTCATCAGCATCTGTGGCTGTCACCTGGAAATAGATCAATACATGTTTATGATTAAATGATGATTTTGTTTTAAAAAAAGTGAGAAACATGTCAAGCGACATGATTGCACAAAATTAAAACAAAATAAGATGTTCTTCAAGGATAGCAGGTTAAGTAACAAGTTATTGATTTAAGGTTATCCTATACAACAATTGTACATGTGGGATGGGAAATTCCTGATAATCTTAGTTCCAATTTCTGCTTACCTTCAGAACTTGGGACCCCTCTGCAGCATCCTCTGACACATCCACAGAGTAGCTGCTGCTGCTGAAAACAGGGCTGTTGTCATTGACATCCAGCACTTTGACTTCCACTGTGACAGTACTGCTGAGAGCCGGGCTGCCTCGGTCCGTGGCTACCACCTCCAGAGTATATTTAGCCCTTGTCTCCCTGTCCAGGCCGCGTGAGGTGGACAGTGCTCCTGTGCTGGCGTCAAGATGGAAATCTCCATCGGGGTCCCCAGCTGGATTGAAGCCGTTCATCAGGCAGAAGAAAGAAAAATCTTTAAAAACTCATGAGTCCACTGTGTATTGAAAGTAAGCAAGAAAGGGGAACATCGGTGCCAACTCTGCACTTAAGTCTGAATGTGCTCCAGAGAGGTAGATGGAATGTACTACTTTTTAAATAAGACAAAATAATGTCAGGAGCGAGACTGGGATCAATGCTGAATGTCTACTTCTACGGCCAAATCTATTCGTCCAAACTGTCAGTACAACTTCAGATGACTTGATAGTTACTTTGAGTGTGCATATTGGCAATAATAAATTCACTATACACAGCTGGGTGTCAGCTGTAATAATCTGTCAACAACCTGTAAATTTAAACTTGACCATTTCAATTACAAAAATCCATTCTCTTTCCAAGGATATTGTTATTTTCACAGCAGAAACACACTGAAACAGCAATTATAGCAATTGTGGTGAACGAAATTGCTCTTTTAAATCCATTCTAATGAAATATTTGGGTTAGACACACAACGCTGTTCTCACCAGTGATCCTGTACTCCAGCTCTCCACCAGGACCTGAGTCAGGGTCCGTGGCCTTGAGAAAGCAGAGCTCTACAGGGGCCTGGTTCTCCGGCACCTCCAGTCCATACCACGGCTTTGCAAAGACCGGAGCGTTGTCGTTCACATCTTGCACCTCCACACGGACAACAGCCTTGGCAAAGTTAGGAGGCAACCCTCCATCCCTTGCGTACACTGGCAAGAGATGAAATTGTCACGCTGATGAGATATATAGATGGATGTTTTATCTGTTCATAAACTGAAGAAAAACCTTGTGTAAGACAGCGGATATAGTAATACCAGTGAGTGTGTAGTGGTCTTGCAGCTCTTTGTCCAGTTCCTTGGTGGTGGTGATGACTCCTGTCACGGGGTTGATGATGAAACCTTCTTCTGTCACACCACCATATGTCACTTGGCCATTAGAACCTGCATTGAAACACAATACAGACATGAATAACAATAAAAGTCTGGGCACACAAAACAAGCAATAAAGCTAATAGGCTACATCCAATGTAATAAGGCAGTACTTTAATTTTAAACAAGGCTATCAAGTCCTGATGAAAGTTCCAGAAATACAAAACTCTGGATGGTGGCTGTGACAACACATTTTCATTAGAAGCTGAATTTGTGGTGTATTATTAAAGTGATTTGGTTTCTGAAAACCATTTACATCTCTGTATTGCTTCTTACTGAAGTCATATGTTTATTACCTCTACTGTTTCATTAATTCTTCCTGCTGTGAATTTTGAAAAATTTCTTCTTTTGATGCTCTCTATAATCTTGAATTCCTACATTTATTAAACAAACAACCTCCCCCCCCAAAAAAAAAAAAAAAAAAAAAATATATATATATATATATATATATGTACACACACACACACATTTTGAATCAGTCTTTTTGCACCTGTAGTTATGTAGTCCCCATGTCCAGTGAGTAATGAATTTACACATATTTAAACCAACCTTGGTCTCGGTCAGTGGCAGTAACTGTAAGCACTGTGGTTCCTGGTCCTTGGTTTTCCATCACCTGGGTCTCAAACTCTGCTCGCTGGAACACTGGAGCTTCATCATTCACATCAATCACCTGCACACACAGCACCTGCGAGGTGGAAAGCTGAGGTATCCCATGATCCTCTGCTATAATGGTCAGATTGAAGACTTCCTGTTCCTCTCGGTCTAAGGCTTTAAGGATGGAGAGCGAGCCTACAGGAGAGAAAAAGATTCAGTGAGCAGTGAAGGATACCTTTCTAAAACCTTCCTAGATTATTTCAGTTAAAAATCCACTTATTTGGTCTTGAAATGTGTGTGTTTGTATCCAAGTGTGTGTGTGTATTTTAGATTATTTTTGAGAACATGTAGTTTTAGTGTACCTGAGAGAGGCAGTATTTGAATGCTTAGAGGACCAGTAAAACAAAACCTTTACAGCTTTGCTTTATGAGAGTTTCCACAGTAAGTTAAAGACCACAGTTACTTCATGCCAGCTATTCAATTCTGCCACGTTGAATGTGCATTTAAATATGAATCAGTGTACTGCAGGGCTTTATTATTGAACGTGTTTGATTATTGCAAAGCACATGTGCATGCACAAACAACCTACTACTACAACCTGGAACTATACAGTAGCTGCCAACTTGAATCAACCTATTACCTCCCCTAAATCAAGGTTATAGTTTTTTCCCTTTCTCCTTACAACATTACAGTATGTGTTACCCTTTAAATCTGTAAGGCATTAACTGGTGTGTGTGTGTGTGTGTGTACGTGTGTTTTATGTGAATCGAGTTGGTTCAGATAGAGATACAGTCTGTGAATCAGACCACCACTTCTCAGGCTCTGGCTTCAGTTACTCTTCTACCTTTTATGTCTACACCCTACACCCCTGTCATCACCATGACTACAAGGAGGGTCAGCCAAAGTGAGGGAAAATATGAAATGTTTGTGTGTGTGTGTGTGTGTATTGTTCACAGCAATCAATAAGTTTATCTGGCATACAGTACCCGAGAGACGAACGTAATTTATATGTGCCACAACATGCCAAACACATATATTGCGTGTTGACTGAAGTTTCTGTGAGGTTTTGCAAGTTCCCATTCAGCCAAATACAGACAGATGCAAAACATTTACTGTTTCACCCTGCCCTGTAGCCAATTTAGTGTTAATGATACAGTATCAACCTTATAGTATGATAAGGGTGCTATTACTTTCTCTGGACTAACTTTACTCAAACACATGGAACTTTATTTTATTTTAATTCTACTCAAGATTTCAAGGTTTCCAAAGAAGCAAAATATGTCATACTGAATTTCAGGGTAATGGGCACGATATAATGCACAAAAAAGACAGATTTTTTTTCCATTTAATGCAATAGTGCAGCCATAAAAATGGTGTCTAGCATTTGAGTACTTTACTTTAATACATGTAATTGTCTGACATAGCTTTAGAAACAAGTAGATATAGAATATAAAATGTTATGTTCTCAAACAGCATAAATAAAATGTCTATGGATACTTGAGAAGAAATGAAGGGAAATAGAAGAAACATAGCTTTCAAGTGATTAATAAAACTAGCAGTAAAGCAGCGGTGGTGTGAAATAACAGAAAGTCCATGTTGGCAGAGCAGACATATAATTTATAAGTGGTAATCAGGCTAATGATACCCCCCATATTAGCCAGGTAGTTTGGTAAATGTCTTTGCAATACAATTCTAATCTGCTATTACAGCTATTATTAACCAAAAGCTTAACACCACATAGGCTGAGAAACAAACCAGAAGTGAAATCAACCTCTGCTAATGCACCAGACACTTGACGGTAATGAAGTAAAGACTTTCTTCCATCTGGAAGCTGCATTAAATGTGAATTCTTATGGTTCCTAATCCCATCTCAGTCACAGCTGAGCACGCCTACACCACCCAGCTCCGATGATGAAGAGATTATACATACACATATATAAGGTATCAAAGGCTGTCCACGTCCCCAGCCCAAATAAAGATTGGTTCCCATGAACAACTCCATCAAGAAAAGAACACCAAAGCAATATTCAAGTGAAATATTGCTCTAAGGCACTGAAAGATCATCTAGTAAAGAAGGTTATGAGGGTTATGAGTATTTTAGCAGTTGAGAGACCTTATAGACGCAGCACTTCAGCGGGTAATTATGGCCTTCTGGAAAATTTTGTTCATCCAGGGGGCTTCCATGGGTGGGATGCTGATTATGTATCAATCATGAAACACCCCCCCAAAAAGGCCACATAGTACTTTTGCTGTGTTAAATCATTCAAAGCAGGATTGTAAACGCTAGAAATGATGTGGTTAATTTTACTCTAATCATGCCTTGATGGAGTGTAAATTGGATATTTATGGGAAATCCCCAGTCTCCCCAGACCCTATTATATTATTGTAACATTATGATATTTTTAGATGCTGTGTAACCGTAAAAATAAGCTTACCAGTATTAGGGTTCAGACTGAAGCGACCAGCACTGTTGCCTGTCTGGATTCTGTATGACACCCTGCCATTTTCTCCTTCATCTTCATCTCGAGCCATCACGTACAAAATCACAAAGCTGTCAATAAAAATAGAAAAATAACAGACATTACAAGCACTTGCTAATTTTAAAATTTACTTTAATGGGCCTCTTGGAAGTTCTTCCTTTGTGGCCTGATGGATGCCAGCTGTCTGACTGAAATGTATGTGATGGTGCCAAAAACAAACAAGCCTACTGTGAGACTTGCCACCCACCCTACAGGCTGATCCTCCATTACGCTGACCGCAGACGGAGAGCTGAAGACAGGAGCATTGTCATTTTCATCTGTCACGAACACTCGGGCAGTGACCGAACTCCAGCGCCGCTGCAAAGGATCCAATGCCTGGTCTGTGGCCCGCACCACAAGATACAGAGAGGGCGTAGACTCACAATCTAACTTCTGCCCCAGGGTCAGTACTCCAGTAATGGGGTCAAGGGCCAGGAGGTCGGGTGTGTTTGGCCAGTAGTGCTCAATGGAGTAACGTAGCTCACTGTTGGGTCCGCTGCCATCCTGAATTCATGAAAATATTGATCAAGTGAGGAACAACATTTAAAATCATGTCTTGAATTATAGGAATAAACACATTATTTCACTGTATGCATCAAAAGCAAATATGAAGAAGTATCAGTTGCATCCAAAGAAGAGAATAGTCTCAGTTTCACACCTGATCCATAGCCTGGAAGGTATATATCGAAGCCCCTGGTTCTACATTCTCTGGGATCACAATGGTAATGGGGTCTTCTGTGAACTGGGGGGCATGATCGTTGCTGTCCTGCACGTTGATATCCAGCTGCACCAGGTGGCTGCTGGGAAACGCCTGGGAGAAGTCCGACACCTCGATGTTCAGCGTATACCTCGACCCCTTCTCATAGTCCAGCTCACGTACCAGGTACACATCGCCCTTTAAATGGTCCACCATGAAAGTCCCATCTCGGTCTGTCCCCCCCACTACCAGGTAGGTCACCTGGCCCTCCAGTAAAGCAGGCTCAAGCTGGTCATGTGGGCGGACAGAGCCAATGATGGAGCCCGGAGAAGCCCCTTCAACTGTGTTCAGTGTCATGGAGAGCACGTTGGGTTTGGGGCTGGACTTAGAGGATCCAAGAACCTGAAGAAAAGGAAAGTAGAGTCAAATAGGCTCATTTTGGCATTAGCTGTAACTTTCTTCACCTAATTGTGATGATTCAGGACTCAATACTAGAATAAGTAAGTGACCTTGCTTCACACAGTGAAACAAACATTTCATACATGCTATTATTTCAACCAAGCGTGGAAGAAAAGTGTCAAGGCAAGTGGGGTGCTGTGTATATTACAGGATCTGACTTCTTGTGGTATTCTGCAGACAATTCAACTATATGGCTCTCACCCCAGCCCATCCCAAAACATAGCCTTGAGCTGTAGTCTGTTTCTGTTTTGTTGTTATTACTATAATAACCCTCACAGGCATTCTCATTGTGAATGAAGACATTATGTACAATCCTTCCAGTAAATATCCTGACATTGTGGCATTCTGGCTTCAAGATGAGAGGCAGAGTTTGTGACCTATGATAAAATAATGAAGGGTGTGATGGGAAGAAAAACTGTAAATGTTCCAATTCAAATAATGTAAAGCAATAAGTGCAGCCTCCATACACCACAGTCCAGTCAGATGGGAAACAAACCTGGCAGATGCCCCCTGGCAGATGGGAAACCTGCCAGGGGGCAGATCAAAGAGCTCAGAAGACAGCAAACATAAGTAGATTTTAACAAGCTCTGGTTTCATCATCATAAAATCCATACCTGCACCATTCCTCCTTTGGTGTTACAAAGATCTGTTGCAATTTACTGCAACCTAAAAGATGATGTGGATTAATGGTGTAATTCAGCACTGCTCTTTAACTGGAAAAAAAAGTCCTACTTTTTGTTTAGTCGATTTGTACTTTTCCCTGTTGTGTCCTAATGCCTTCCTCTATACAAGCCAGCTAGCATGTGCACTGTAGTACTTGTGGTGTACAACAATATCCCTGCATCTGATTTTACCCACAGCTATGTGAAATGTTATCTCAAAAATCATTATGTGGAAATGTTACCTCACGAAGAGTGTTTGAATGTGTCGTTACAGTGAGTGTGTCTGCTTGTGCCTGTGTATCACTGCCTGCTACCGTGTGGTGTATTCTCTTTCTCTCTGTGTGATTCAATGCAGCTGGCTCTCATCAAATCTCATCTGGGAGCATTTGATTCCAAGGTGCCTGTTTCCCCTCTGTCTAATCTCAGTGTCGCACAAGCGGGGCGCAGGCGAAATCTAAGGCAAGCACTCCCTCTGTAATTAGCATCCTTTTCCTTTCTGAAATCACATCACATAAAAACATTGAGCTCAAAGCTCCACAGTAAAAGCAAACCACCACCCTTCTCTGGCTAAATGCCTCTGTGGCGGACCGTTTTCTTTCCTGCTGTTGAATTCCTGATATTGTATGTTGATATGCAGGATTGACCCTCCCGCAGAAAGTTCAGAACAATAACTCAGTCCAGACCAGCTCCCTCCTGCAGCTCGGGGTTTCTCACCTTGGGTTTTGGTTACCCCACTAACCTTTGGAGCAGGAAACACACTCTAGATTTGATAGATGCTTTTGTTTGTACAGGCACAGGTTCAGTTTCTCTCCTTCTCATATTTACCTCCTTTTCCAATTTCTTTGACAGTTATACTGTTCACTTTGTGCACAGTTTGAGGAAATTACTCGCAGCAAGGAATGCAAAAGGATTGAGGTAATGTGTAGCTGTGACAGTTTCAGGTCTGGTCGCCAGATTGGCTTTTGTTTGCCATGACCAGATGCCGTGGAAATGTTTCAGAGGGGCAACAAACGTGTAAGTGTATGTTTACCTGTATCCGAAGCTGGCAGGTGGAGCTGAGGCCTGGCGTTCCGTGGTCGGAAGCAGTCACACTGAAGACGTATTCGGCTCGCTCAGCCCATCTCAGAGGGGAAGCGGTTCGAAGCTCACCACTGGTCGGGTTAAGGGAGAAACGCTCTGCTCTGGAGCCTTCGGAGGAAGCATGCATATGGAGATCAGCTCAAAGTTAAGATAAGATGATAAAACACTAGAGGAATTAAACATATTTTATCAATTGTAGCTTGATTTAAGGAAGTAGATCTATCTGTAAATATAACTGTAAGATAATTTATCACACTCACCTGATAAAGAGTAGTGGATGGTGCCATTTTCTCCCTCATCTGGGTCTTTAGCTGACACTGTACCTAACACTGTCCCAGATGAAAGCCCCTCCATCACCTACAATGAAGGACAAGTGTCATATCTTATGTATATATCTTAATATTATGTGTACAGTATCCTCCTTTCATGTTTATTCCTATTCTGATCTTGACATTTGAAACATATAAATAACTTTCAGAACTAAATTATCACTCATTTTAAAATATTTGGTGAAGAAATCATACAAGAAGGTCACAATAAACATTGCTGCTGTCATGTGAAATTTTTGCTTTGATGACAGTTTTGCTGGGATAAACTTTCTCTATGGTTTGAGGAAAGACTCTTTAAAACCCCACTGGATAAACTTCAAGCTGAAGTGACAGTCAATCATCTTCACCTTTCAGAAGAGCTAGATCTCTTTCTGTCACAACGTGATCTATTTAAATCTTTCCGCATACTCACCTGAAGGAGCAGCTCCCTGTCCGGCCTTGCATGAATGAAAGTGGGGGCGTGGTCATTTTCATCCAGCACAGTGATATGAGCTGTGCCAGTGGCACTGCGAGGGGGCGTGCCGCCATCTTGTATCACCACAACAAGCTGGTAGCTGGACTGCTGCTCTCTGTCCAAGGCGAGGCGGGTGCTGATCTCGCCTTAAGAACAAAGGGAGAGCATAAGAAGTGAAGGCTTTAGCTTTCATTACTTGCAATAATTACAGAGTAAAAACCATGTTCATTTAACTGACAAACAGAAAATCATTAATTCCTCAGGGGAAATCATGCTTGTATTAGTGCTGCTTATGAAGTAGCTGCTAAATCAGTAACTACATTTCATCCAGTTACAACAAACTGCTTCAAGTGTAACATTGCCGCTATTAAATCACACTAAAAAGGCAAACTCATTTTGTTTATCCTCACCTGTCTGGGAGTTGATCTGAAAGTGCCTGTCAGTGTGCAGCAGCCTGTAGGTGAGTCGAGCATTTAGTCCTGCATCCCTATCTGTTGCAGACACTCTGCCAAAGCCTGTCCCTGCCAGCAGGTTCTCTCTGACGGCCAGGAACACCCTCTCCTGGCTCAGTCTGGGAGAATTGTCATTCTCGTCTGTTACCGTCACCCTGACTGTGGCGCTTCCGGTTCTCCCTGCCCCTCCTGGGCCTGAGGTGGCCAGGATAGTCAACAGGTACATGTCCTTAACTTCGCGGTCCAGAGAGCTACGAACAAACAGCCAACCACTATCTGGCATGATTCCAAACCCGGCAGCATCGCCATCAGGCCTGAGGCGGTAAGAAACAGAGGACGAGGAAGATGAAGAGGAACTCCCACCATTCCCAGAAGCCTCTCGGTTGAGTGCTCTAACCTGGAGGAAACGTGTATTAAGAGGTGTGTTTTCCCGCAGCTCCACACGGTAAGTGAGGGTGTCAAAATTGGGACCTTGTGCATCCTGCGCTTGGATGTGAACCACGAGGGTGAAGGTGGAGCTAAGCTGAGGCGCCCCACCATCTTTGGCAACCACCTGAAGGTCATAGCGAGGGACGCTTTCATATGACAGACTCCCAATCAGCCGTACCTCTCCGCTGCCCCGATCAACACCAAATGTCCTCTGACCACTGCTGCCTGCAGCCCCAGCAGAGACCAAGTCGAAGCTGAGCTGACCGTTATGACCGGAGTCCTTGTCAGAGGCCTGGATGCGGTAGATAACAGTCCCCATTTTGGTGATCTCAGGTAAGAGGAGGGACTCTGATGAGGAGGGGAGGAAGGTTGGGGCATTGTCATTGACGTCTGAAATAGTTATGTGTACCCGGCTGGTTCCGTATGCTGGAGGAGAGCCACAGCGCGCCTGGATCTCCAGGTCAAGACTGGAGCACGTCTCATGGTCCAGAGGAAGGGCTGTACGAATGGTACCAGATGCGCTGTCCACAGTGAAGTAACCATCAGGGTCTCCAGAAGATATGGAGTAGAAGACATCCTTAGAAACACCTGGATGAAAGACAGAAAGAGACAGCAAAATAAACAGAATTAGAGTGAAAAAAGGGGACTAGGGCTGTAAAATTTCAGATGAGTAATTAATGCTGTCAAAATTCCCCAGATCCCAGGGTGACACCTTCAAAATTCTTGTTCTTCAGTTTACAATGCTATAAATCACAGAAAAGGAACAAATAGTCACATCTGAGAAGCTGGAACCAGCAAGTATCGAGCATGTTTGCTTGATAAATGACTAACAGCTGTGACTGAAACTGTGGTCAAGTAATTTTCTGTCAAAAGTGGGTTTTTCACCACTAGAACGAACAGAAAGTATTTCAATATGATGTATATAGCCATTAATCCATCCATCCAACACATCAAAATTCATGAATTTTACATTTTTAGTAGACAGCGGATATGGTGTCTTTATTTCAGCTGATATCGTTTGTAAGGCTTAATGAAGGGCTGGATTCACTCAAAGTGGGTTAGAGACCGGACTCACTGAAAACGTTTCACAGCTACACAGACAGAGATAAGTGTGCTTCTGTCCACTACACCACTGAGAACACTTCATTCTGACTCCCACTCAGAATTATAACCCCATCCAAATCCATTTCTCTATCATTAATACCGAGAGAAAATAAAAGTCTGGCCAGAGTGAAAATGATCCCCGTTAAAGCCCACGCTGTGTGATGGATGTGATTTCTTAGTGGAGTGTATGCTCTTGTTGCTTGTGTGTTTGAACAACTACCAAAGTGAGAGGTAAGACATCATACATTCTTGAGCCCATTAGTGCATTTCTGTCCAGGTACTTGTCAGAAAGATGAGAACAGGGTTGTCACATAAAACTGGTGATACATGTAAAGTAAACTGATTAAAGCAAATGGTCGAAGACAGACACACAGTAGAGTAAAGAGAAAATACCTCAACTGAGACATTGAGTCCACATGTGTCCTTACCTGTCTTGGCAGAAGCACGGACCACTCCCACCGCTGTGCCTCTGAGAACATCCTCAGACACGGTGAAGAAATACTGCGCCTGTTCAAACACAGGAGACGCCACCGAGCCTCCTACCACACTCACGTTCACCCTGGCATTGACCGGTGCCGTCAGACCACCGCCGTCCTCAGCTGATATCACCATGGAGATGACAGTGTTGGCTTTGCCATGGAGCGAGCGCGAGAGAGAGATTACACCTGTGAAGATAGATGAATTGATCCTCTGCTTCACAAACACTACATTAGGTCCTCCATGTTATTATTATGTGTGTATAAGTATTCATGCTACACACACATACCTGTGTCCTTGTTGAGGGTGAAGAAAGCGGAGCCTCCTCCGGGTACCGTACGGTAGGTCACCTTGCCGTTTTGCCCAGCATCAGGATCATTGGCTGTCACCTTGACAACGGAGGTTCCCGGAGCACTATGGGTACTGAGGCTGACTGTGTAGAGGACTGGATAGAAGGTGGGCCGGTTGTCATTGATGTCCACCACTGAGACCCTCACATGGGTTACTGAGCTCAGACCACCCTGGAAAGAAAAAAAAAAAAATGAAATAGTTTTGCATTAAAATATAATGTTAACATTGCACGCAAGTTCACATAAGCAATGTTGTAATGATATTACAGACCTTAACTGACTAGTGTATTGAGATAAAGGAGCCTACATCATAATAATAACTATTTTAGCTAAAGCACTTCCTCCCTTCCTGCACAGTATATCCCTGAAGGCAACATTCAATTTGTTTTCCATCCCTTGGTGACAGTCCTGGACTTTCATGTTATGAATCTGTGACAATAGATTTATGTCACACTGTTAAGATGAAGCAGCTGTTAAGGAAGACAGAAAGATGAGTTCTCTGTTGAAGATCCCTGAAATATGGAGCCAATCAACCGCATGCATTTGTCAGCAAGGGGACGGGTTTGTGCTCATTACACTGTATTTGCGGGCTTAGTTTTACGAGACCATTAAAAAACAGGGATAGTCGGGACGAAGGGAACAGACACCAGCTGGATCGAGCTGGGAATGTGCTGAGGGTGGGAGAGAAGATGCATTGTGTGTCTGTGCCTGTGTGTGTGTGTGTCTGTGTGTGTAGGGTGGGGTGGGGGTGCATTGTGAGGTTAGGGAGGTGAATTATAAACTTGAGTTCAATATTTACCTGAATAGGGATAGACAAAGACAATAAAAACATATGAACACTACCACTACTATGTGTATAATAATATGTTTATGTATGGTTATGTATTCTGATATATACGTACTGTATATGTTTTTTCAATGTAACCCAACTACACACAAGAGAATGAATGTTTTATTGCATCTCATGTAGAGTTTCAATGCCTATTTAAGTGCATCTAATGTGATTAATTGACACTTAAAATATGTATGGGTCTATTGGGAAGACAGGCTGCTAGAGCTTGTATAAATGTGGTCACGCAAGTATCCTATTTAACTTAAACAGTATCATCCTAAAAGCTAATTTAAATCGACTTTATGAATGGATATGTTTTCCTACTTCTTTACCTTTTTCCTTCCCCACACTCCCTGATTGCTTTGCCATGCTGTTGCTGCTTCCCCTTGATTTTTTTTTTTTTTGAAGCCACTGCGCGAGGGACAGGATGCTGTCTTCAAAAATGTCCTGCACGTCTGTTTGATCAGATTTATTTGAGTGCAGCTGTACACATCTTTAATTTGCCTTCAGCCTGAAGCTTTGATCACACACTCAGCAGGCAATGTGTTTGGCCTCTTCGAGCTACAGACGTGCTGGTCTGACTTTAGTTTGACTTTTTGGCCCCCTCAGAAGTCTGTTTCAGTTCTAATTTGTCATTCTTTGATCACACAATGGTTGTCAAGGTTAAGAATTGAGTTGACTGCCAAAATGAAAAGGTTACAGACATAACTACTTATTCCAACACTGCATATTAAATCATAGTCAAGGGTAAAAGAGTACTTACTCCATCCGTTGCGGTTACAGTCAAGTCAAACTTGTCCAATCCCACATCCCGGTCCAGAGCCGTGCTGGTGCAAAGCTGGCCAGTCTCCTTGTTTATGGTAAAGTGGCTTGGTGCTGCACCTCCAGAGCCTGAACCCAGGGTGTAGGATATAGCACCATAGGAACCACGATCCTCATCTGTGGCCGACACCTGAGGGAAAAGAGACATGAGGTAAGGCACGGACGGTCGACTGGTACCAAACGGCCCGTGGGACACAAAACGCAGAAAGCAACACACCAACAGACCCAGCAGGTCATGAAATCTGCGTGAAAGAAAACCTACATGTGTCATAAATATTATATACGAGCTGAGGGCCTTTCTGTTATCACAATAATGTCCTATAATACAGTCACCTCACAGCCCCATACATTTGCACTTGTCCAAATATCGCACACCATAGCACTACTTGTTATGATTTCCAGAGTACTATAAAAATCGAGCATCTGTGAGAGCAATTCACTTTTATATATCACAGATATACAGTATGTATAAAAAATCGATCACCCCTGTGGTGTGTTTGAAAAACCGGCAAATGGACAGGTGGTGCAGCATAACCATGGATACAGAGAGAGAAAGAGAGAACTGACAGGTGACCTTTGGAGAAAGACAATGACATCATGAAAAAGGACATGTATAATGGAAAGGAGAGGAGAGGAGAGGAGAGGAAAAGAGAGGAGAGGAGAGTGCTGACAGGGGTTGAGAGTTTGGTTCAGGGGTCAACAGAGGCACTTTAATGGATGTTGGAAGGTCAAGTGACACGAACTGGCTTTCAACTGGAACTTAAATAAGATACAGACTGAAGCACACACACACACTTTGGGGTAGCCACGAATACACACCTCAGACATTAATCCTTACTTCTCCTACAGTGGACTTCAAACTGTTTACAGAAAGACACACAACAGACAGAGGTCTTCAACCTCACCTTGTCTATATATCCTTCTTTTTACTGCACACACACAAACACACACAAATATACATTGTATGCTCCAACTATATCTATTAAAAGACTGAAAAATCCCATAATACAACAAAGATATCCTTGCAAAACACAAAAGGGAAATGTCCTCTATGCTATGAGGTCTTGCCTCAGACTGAAGTTTTACACTGGTCTATAACATTGTTTGGTGGCATTTATGGTGCTTGTTAAAAGTAGCATTCTCCTTCAGATCTCTAAGCCTTGAAGCTGAGCCAAGACCCAGGAGGCCTCATGATATCACTCACATTCTGTCATACAGTCACTTCACATAAGTCAACAGTTGCCTATGACATCTCAAGTGTTTGATTTCCTAGAATATAATATACAATAAAATGCAATGTGTGGTAAGATACAATGTATTATACAATGATCATTATAATTAGAAAAATAAACAAAACCATAAAGATAAAATAGATGGGATAGTTTGTGACACAGCAGCCTGACATGTTATGTTTTTGATTTAAAAATATTGGAGATTTTGAGAATTTTGAGAAGTTGTAATATTATAGGAAATAAAATTGTAAAATACAAGAATTAAATAGTATTATAATAAAAAATGTTTTGGGGAAAAAAAGTCTTAAGTTTGAAATTGTGGCTTAATGAGTTAACAGGTGAGAGAAATTATGACTCATAATCTTTTTCTTGACTATTTTCTTGATGTATTGTTCTAACTTTTTTTTATCAACTTTGACCTCATTCTCTCAGTAGGATTACTACTCTGACAAAGATGACTATATGATGAGTTACGTTGTTCTCAAAATCTAATTTTGTTTTCTTTTTCAAAGTTGACTCTAATATTCTGTCATAATATCATCAAAAAGTGCATACAGGTCTCTTTTTCTGACATACTGTGTTCTAATAATTGATAATAAAAAAATACATCCACTGGTGTTGCCATACTGTAGTGTTTTCCAGCCCAATCAACTTTTCAAAAAGGATTCAAATGGAAAAAGAAATATTTTTTAGCTATGTGTGCTTGTTTTTAATGATTTCATCATACGAGTGGAAGCCTATGAATGTGCCCTGGCCTTGAACCCGACAGAACACAGGACCACCATAGCAGACATCCGGGAACAAACTTCCTTCCGTCCCACCAACACATGTCTTCATCATTACACTTACCTACTGGCCATATCACAGACTGAAACACTACCACCTTAACTCATACTGTTGCTCCTATAGGATATTAAAATGAAAATTAAAACAGCTCCTTCAGGGCTTTTGGCTGCAATGTCACCACAGCTAGACGGCTGTGGTTTTGAGGGGTCATATTGTACTTCTTTCATTGGTCAGTATTTACAACTGGGGATTTTAGATCATTTCTGGGACTTGCTATAGAGTACAGTGTTGAGACTAACACTATCTTTGGGATCTAGGCTCATGGCTGGGTGTTCCTCATATCTTTCTGGCTGTCTGTGATGGATTAGCCACCTGTGGTGATGAGAACTGAACGAAGGTACTCAGACACTTGCATATGACTCCGTCCTTTTCCCTAAATCTAATTAAAGAGGTTTAAACACCATGACCGCCCACCTGGTCATAGGGTGACTTCATCATCACCTCTATCTTTACCCCAAAAAGTCTGTAGATCACCAACTAAGTATGCTCTGCCCTGGATAAGGCAGGAAAGCAGTTTGGTTGGTTTATATGAAATACAGGGGTCGAGCGCATTGTACAGTACATGAGTATGCTGGGAATTAGTCTTTGACTGGTGGGTTGGGTTGGAAAGGACTTGCAGCAAGGCTGGGAACAAGAAGAAGAGCAGGACATTGATTCTCTACATGCTCTAAAATTTGAAAACCCTCAGCAGTATGGTATGGATTCTTCATGCTGGAAAACATATGCAAGACAAACACAAGGTTGCACTAAGAAAACGTCTATGCATCTTTCATGGAAACCTTGGGAGCAATAAAATATAAGATGTAATGATTTGGATTTCTTGTGCTGCAGCACTGTACAGTGGTTATGTGGTTCCAGACTTAAAACACTGAAACGGGAGAAAATAAAAAGGAGGAACATAGAAAAAAAATGCAGAGGGACAACACAGAGACGGACACAAAACTCCAACTCTGCAACACATGACAGTAATGTCAAAGCACAGCAATAATTTTTGAAAGTTTGAAATGTGTGGCAGACGAAAATCATATCAATCCTCTTCCTACGGATCAACTCTGTCATCAGCACATTTCCCTCCTTTCAATCCATCTGACAGCACAGCGCCAATGTTGAGTACACACAATACAGTCCAAGCAGGTTGGATCTAACAGACATGCCGAGCTGATACTGAAAACTCATCTTCCAGTTTGTCGCTGTATTTCCTGCATTTACAGTACTGAAAAAACAGTGGAATACTTTTAAAGCCGCTAATCTAGTAAACACACATGCTTGACATGTCTTTTTAAATCAAGAGATCTGGTAGCCCAGATGAAACTGTTTGCCAGCGCCGGAGCCTGCTCTCTGATCCATGACCAGCCGGCCGGCCAGCCAGCCAGCCTCCACTCCGCACACCTATTCCTCATCATGCTCTCCGGATGTATCCTGCTGTGATAAACATGCAAGTACATGGCAGCACAAACACAGACAGCAGCCCAAACCTTTTAACTTTTAAAGCTCTCTTCCGTTTAAGCTGTGTAATACTTGTCCCTGTGTTTTTTGTGGTTATAACCCCATATGGATCTTCCACATTTACACTGCTTTTGGGACGTGGGTGTTATTCTTAAATTCAAGGACCATAATGATGGTTTTGCAAGTGGATTTTCATATATTATTGGCATGAACTGAAACTATATATGCTGCCTGGAAGGTGGTAAATGTCTGGAGGGTGGTTCACTTTGGAAAATGGTCCACAGTGACGCTATGTGACAAAATTTGTAGTTAATGGGCTAAAACTACAACTGCCAATGTGGTTCTTTTCTGTGGGAGCTCTGATACGCCATCTGACATCATGAAATGCAGAAGTGTTCGGAGAAAACACAGGGAAGATATCTATGACAGCAGGCCAAGGTAAGAAAAAACATGAGTAACAAAAACTGTTCAGTTATTTTCACTCCAGTACAAAGTGAGGTCCTATCCATCAAAGTTTTTCGTAATATTTTTCAGTTTCTTGTTTGACAAAAAACACGCTCAAATGATAGAAACATGGCTAAAAGGACAAGTCAGTCATCAATAACAGCTGCTAATCACTTGTAATATGCATTATCTGGGATACCAGCTGTGCAGTTTCCTTTTCAACTTTGAAGATACATACTGGCCTTTCAAAGCCTTTATCGGTGGAAAAATCATCATGGGCTGCATCAAAAAAACAATCCAACTGCTTCAGTTAAGCATCTGCCAACCATCTGAACTTGTAATACATGAAACATAAATTTATCTAGCATGCCTTCAGTTTCAGCTTTTCATACAGTACCTTGATTTACAGTACACAACGTGTTGTTCATTGACCAACTACTACGTACTGTATCTGTTAAAAGACACAGCCAAAGTTTCACACAGCACATGTCAGCCTGGTTAGGCCTATGTGAAAAACAGTCAGGAAGAGCGTGCCGAGTATCGGATTCGGCCAGGACTCAGGCCTGGAGCTTTTTGTCCAGAGAGAGCCATTCATCCCTGGCTGGGACAGTAGAGGCGCGATCACTCACTGGAGCATTAGTAAAGATCCAGACCTCATCACTCATTTGCCTCACTCTTCCACACAATCTCCCTCTCTCTCTCTCTTCGCTGTCTCTTTGTCTCTCTACCTTTCCACTTATCCTTCCTCTTCGTTTGCTCCTACTGTCGTTCTCTTTCTGATAGAGTGGATGTCTCTCTGAGGGTCCACTTAGATCTCAGACACACATCTCACCCTGTCCTATATGCAACTCAACACTCACACATATCATCCAGACAGCCAACATCTACTCTACCGCACCGCCCACATCTAACCGCCCTCAAGAGGGACAGGTGTGACATCATCAGACTCGTTCCAGCTTTTATTTGCTTTTACTTCTGTACTTCTCTCTTTCACTATACACATTCCTCTCTCCCTTTTGCTGTAGGCCTATCTCCTCTCTCCTTTTGTCTCCTCTATTCTCATTTTCTCCAGATGTGGGCGCTGGTCCAGATGGATCCTGCTGTCCTCTGCATTTTGTCTCTGTAAAACATCAGTTAGTGTCAGAGTGAGTCTGCGCCCAGCCTATCGGACGCAGCTGCAGTTCTGCTGCAGCTCTGGTTTTTATAGCTTCTCATGAAAGTGAGGGAGAGAGAGATTCTATAGACTTCCATAGTCAAACTTGTAAAACACAGAGTTGCCCCGATCTAATCTACTCTTCCTCTGACTGGTGCCAGGCTTGAATGTTTATAAAGCAATCATCATTTCTCAGGTCAAATGGACCCAAAGGAGGCTTAATATTAACTGTTGCCCCACCATATGCAGGGTTAAAGGATAATTCCAGTTTGGGTCTTATTTTAGCTTTTAGTCATCATGATGACACTGTATTTGTAGTCTTGTTTACTTTCTATTTGATCAGATATTTCCTCATTGCAATCACAATTTTGGCATTTGTTTACTATTTACCTTCATTTTCTATTTAAAGTTTGGCAAAACTAGGAGTTTGTTTAAAAGTCTGACTTATTTTTAGTGATGTCACTGCATTCCCAAATCTCAGAAATTAACTTGATGAGCACAATCTTATTATTACTGATATAAATGATAGCAGAAACTATGAAAATTAGACCCGAGTTGCAATAAACTGGAATTATCCTTTAAAGCAGCAGCAGCAGCAATGACCATAAAAGTGCATGATGGACCTGGAGCTTGTGAAAAAAATGCATCATTGCTGGATAATTGTAGACAGGCTTAAGTTATTTACAACAACTGAAATAGGAGTCTGGATTTTAAGGCTGGCTGTGTTCGAGTGTCAGATAGAGCTGAAACATTCATTCAACATTGTTGCCCTTTTTCCACTGACACATTCCTTTACTCTCCAGTGAGCTGCATTCCTCATATCAGGCATTCTCAAGTCTCCAAATCAATTTCTGCTTCTCTGTTAGCAATGAGTTGAGACACTGTGGGTACAATTAAGATATACTGTATGGCAGGGAAGGAGAGAAGGGAGGGAAGGGGTGGGGGAGGGAATGAAGGGGGAGGGAGGGGGTACTTTGGCAAAGGAACAAAAGGCAGGGCTAATGATAACATGAGACCTTGAAATGGGAACGAGGAGGACCGAGGCTTCATCTCGCCTCTCATTTAATCTCCATTCCTACCTTGACCTCCCCTTTCTTTTTTAAATTCTCCCTTCTTTTCTGTCCTCTCCCTCGTTCGTTCTTTCAGCACCCTATTACGGCAAGTGCTTGTTGTCTTTCATACGGAGTTCGCGGCTGGAAATGATTAGGAACATCAAATCACTGAAGGGAAGAGCAGCAGAGAGAGGTGAAAGAGAGGGAGGAAGAGAGATTGACTTCTATATTTGGAAGAAAGAATGCTAATGTTATTAATGAACATAATAAGGGATGATGGTCACCAAAAACTCTTTCTGCCTGTTTCTCTTTCTGTCTCCCACAAATGTGCATACTTGTACAAACAAAAATAGCAAGACACATTTTGTAGATGTTCCACACTCAAAGCTAAGCAGTAAACTACACCATAGAGTCGCAGATTTAGCCCGTGTAGTTTAACATGCAGACATGTGGTGTGTGTTAGGAAGTTTATCTCTGGGCGACATCTCATGTTAAAGGACACGAGGCATGGTTTATCCATGTTGGTTTAACATCATGCTGTCACTCCCAGTGCCTGCTTATACTCCAAGATTAGCAACAAACAAAATGACGGACCTCAGCAGGAATCTGATACTCCGATTAAAGCAACTCGCTCTATCAGTTCGACAGCAGCACGCTCACAGGCAACGTCAAAATCGTAAATCGTAATCATAAAATCGACAGTCGTAAAAGTGTGCATGTTACAAAACTAAAAATGTTAACGATGCAACACAGCATATGCGTTCTAGTTCTAATATCTAGCGCTGTAGTAAAGACCAAAACAAATCAATAGTTTTGTGGCCTGTTTTTCCATGTGTGGATACTGAAAGTAACTCACTTTACAGAAATATAAAACAGAGAAAAGCAGAGAAGAGAATGTAATCTTGGGACAATCCTTTGAATTTGAATGTGTAACTGGAAAATGAAATCACCAGTGGTGCAATCTGGTCCAAACTGGAAGTCTTCAGCACTACAACCCAGCTATTATACGAGGTCTGTAACCATTAAAGCTACAGATCAAGTAGACGTTGTCATCTCTTTTCTGAAAACAGGTAGAGGAAGAAAGGAGAGGGAGGCAACTGTGAATTGACAGCGTGGTCAGAGGGAGATAAAATGCTAGTTACAGCGAAGGACAGAGGGATAGAGGAGCACAATGAGGGATGACATCACCTTACTGGACTCTGAAGAGTGATAAGAGACGCTGGGGATTTTGATACTATCTTGCGCAAAGCCCTGCAATGTGGCAACTCTTAAGCCGGGTGTGCAATTTTGTGTGTGTGTGCCTGTGTACTGTATGTGAATGTCAGCGCCTCCCTGCCCCCTTTTAAAGATTCTTTTTAAAGTGAATCCGGTGGGCCCTAACTGACAGCTGGCCTAATCAATGCAGAAATCAGCCCTATTTTTTACTTACTGTTAAATATTTATAGCCATTTAAACCCTGTCTCTCTGTCTGTGTCCGAGGCCTTGGTGAGGCTCACTCCGGCTGGCGCAGCTGCCACTTGCAACAGATCTGCATATCTGTGAAATACCAGGGATTTTATTGTTGCTGTCTGCTAACAAGGAAGCTAACGATGCGCTTGAGGTCAGGTGTCAAAGTTGAAGGGCGGATGTGCACGTTCACCACCCACAGAGACAAAAGTAAAATTGCCATAATATATTCAGAGTTGTGGTCATTAAATGGTCTTAAGTCTGCACACTATATGGCAATATGGCCGGCAATTATCAACTCTCTTCAACATCAGCTCAGAATCAGAGCTGTTTTTTTAAAGCATACAGTAATTAGGGAAGTCGACACAGCGCCCTTGTAAATGATCCTTGGTCAGCAATCAAACTCAGACATTTGAGATCTTAATGAGGCTCAACGCTGTTACATTACTAACTAGAAGAGTTGACTCAGTAGAGTGCAGATCTCTGCCAGGTGTGTGCAGTCAAGATGGCGGCGGAGATAACAAAAACGGGGATTTATTCATATCGTATCATGCCTAACTTTAGTAAATCGTAACATATCAGGTATAGAATTAATCTACACATACTCTGGTTCAAACTTTTCTATGGATGTCAGTTTTTCAGCCATGATAAAGGCCAAAATGTGGCCTGCAACAGACTTGGTAAGCCTTGTTTTTAGCTTAGCCGATTGCCGAAAATGCCTTTTGTTATGTTGTAACAAATATCGAAAATGGCGAGGACTGCTGAAACGACAATAATCTAAGCTTTACGATAGGCTCATAAGGAATCTTATTAATATTTATTTGGATTCACAACACAACCCGCTCTCAAGGTATCGAAATTTGGAACCAACTGATTTAACGTGGCAAGAGGGTGATTGATTGGTTGTGCATAATAGAAACAATAACAATATAAGAAGAGTCAATGGCGGTATAAAACAGAGCAGTCAATGGCAGTATAAAAAAGTTTTTTCAAAAATTGTGAAGCACCACAGCATACAGTCATAAATGTGCACAAAAAATATTAGGCTGATGTGTCCAGTAGTGTGCGAGATTAGCTGCGGACAGATACAGATATGGACAAACACACACACACACACGACTGAATGCATGATTCCTTCCAGGCTTACACTTGGCAGAGATAATGAACAATGCAACTGTTCTGTTTTATGTACTCAGAAAATGTCAAAATCCAGCAAATAAGTGAAGCAAAAGCTGTTACAACATGAGAACATAATTCATGAAAGAAAAGTTTTCTCCGGGCCATAATTTTTATTTACACAGTGGGGCCTGTAATATGAAGTGAGCGATGATTATCACTTATTGTCTTCCAGTTGTAATTTTGCTCCGAAGATGAAGAGAAAACAATAATTAAGGAGAGAGAGTACAATGTCGGACTGCAGTTGGATCTCAAACAGGACTGCTGTCTGAGATTGTCTGAGCTGTTGGGTTTTTGGATAAATGAGAGGATGAATGATTGAGAGTGAGTGGCTCACCGTTGCCTCAGGGACACCACTTTAGATAATTTAGAATCCTCTAACTAGCTAAAAGAGCAGTATGTGTTTAGGATGGTGCATCTGTGCTTCTGCTGCAGCATTTCTCCCAGAATGGGTGTAGACATCTGTGTGTATTTTGGGCATTTTGGTGGTTTATCCAATAAAAACATAACAAAGAGACAGAGAGTGTGGAATCTGTTCTGTTTTTTTCCCTCCGCTGGGACGCCACGGGATCTTATTTTCTCTTTGTCAAATGTGTGGCACTCTCAGACCGCTGTTAAGAGTATATCATTGGGAGCTGGCGTTTGGAATTTGAGGGTTAGCATCTTGTTGACTCGTTATTGTTTCCTATTTGTAATTTATGTTCAAAGCATGCCTGCATAAAGAGAGAGGGAGGGTGAGAAGGAGAGAGGATGAAAAGCTAGAAAATTGTTCATGCAATAATGAACTCCATCATCTACTCTGTGAGACATTTTTTCAGTTTGCGGGTGTTGCAATGTGGCAAAATGGTGTGTGTGCGTGTGTATGTGTGTGTGTGTATTTGTGTTATTTGGATAGACACAGTGAGTAGTTCTGATTATGGGTATTGATTAGTCCATCTGTGAGAGCAAAGATCACAGAAAAGAGGAGATCAATAGGTGTGATTTGGACAATCTATCATGCAGACAGCTGCTGAAGGAGTGGAGAAAGTCAATGTCAACTTCCTCCACAGTTAAAATATTCTAAATAAGATACTGACTTCAAAATCTTATCAAAATGAGAAAATGTTTGAAAAATGTTAGCTTGAAGCTTTGAACTGGTAGTAAATTGGGTTCATGCTGCTGAGAATGCCATCTGTTATCTTCTTGTTTAGATTCTGTGGTTGAGTTTGTCCTGATAAAGCTGATGTTTTACAGTCTTAAATAAGCTATATTAACACCATAACTATATTAGTCAGAGATGTTTTGACAAACTGTTTTAAACTCCTGCCCTCGCAATAATATGGTTCAAGTTAATACGCAAATAGACATACACACAATACTTTCTAAACAAGCTACACAAAGGTTCAGGCTTATCCCTGCTGATTGCGCAGCTTCGCTCCACTAAACCAAAATAGTGTCTCTAAGCCTCTGTAGCCCTCCACCCATTTAGTCATACTTCCTGGATGTGATCCCTCAGGCCACAAGACAATTTCACCATGGCCCCATCAGTCACTGTGTCAACAGTGAGCTACACTACTAGGGACAATGGAGGTAAATTAATCAACACCAGACTCCATCCAAATAATGGCAAAGTTTGGTTGTGGGTGGTACATCTTTCTAACAATCACAATGGTGGGTTACCATTACCATTTAGATATCTGAATGAGGTGAAAATCATTTATTGATTTTTAGTGATGATATGATCATAGTGATTTACTGTTTTACAAAGTTCTGCTCTCCACATTAATGATTCCAAGCAAATGGTGATTAAAGACTGAGAAAATTAGTGAAAATTTTGTTTTACACATTTGAGTTTTGTCAGTGCCAAATGAGATGTGAAACACACCATTGGAACCAATTTTAATGCAGCGAACATCAGTTAGATTTTCTAAAATGTGACTGCATAAATTTGACCTGTTTTTATACATGGTATTGGAAAATTGTAATATTGTGATTTTCAAACCTGTTGCCCAGCTCTATAATCTATTGAGAAAATGTAACTGGCTGGTAAAACATCAAAGCCACTTGGGAATTTTTGGATGTATCAATTGACTGTGGCCATATAAACAAAAAAATGGTCTTGAGAGGTTTTTGTGTTCGACGCAAATTCGTTTGAGCAGAAAATGACTCATTGAAAAGCCACAAAAGTCTCTCCACCATTCCCCAGCCTTCACCAAAAGCTCAAAACATGGCAAATAAAAATGACTGACCTCATACAAAAACAAAGGTAAACTACAAAATTCATTCGTCACTGCCACAATGATTCCTTGTATCTTACGCCTACAGCACTGACGTGGTTAGGGCATTTTTGTATGATGCCAGATGGAAGCCTTTAACTCATAGACTTATTACATTATTTATCTATTACTATCTCTGCCCAGGGGCTAAGAATACAATAAATCTAGCCAAACTTGAGGTAAAGGATTCTACACTGACATGTTTCCAATTCAAACTAAATCACGGGTGTATAAAGTAAATCTGATTGAAACCGAGCCCCCCTCTGTGGAGCAGAAGGCTTTTTTTATAGATGCATACAAGCTTCCAGCCTAGTTGAAGCCTGATTTTCTCCTTATAAACATTTATGTTTCAGTGTCATTTTATTTCTCAATCTGTAAACCAACACGCAGCTATGTGGGAGGTTCACACTAATAAGACGGAGTATGTTTATCATTATAAGTAAGCTAGGCTTTATTGGGGACAGACTAAACCACCTTTTTAGCCCTCCAGAAACAGTCATTCAAAGAGCCAAAACTCATCTGACAATATTAGTTTCAGGGATGAGGGTCACTACAAACTGTGTGTCTGTGTGCACGCATGTGTGTGTGGCATGTGTGTGATCAAATCAATGTGAGTCTTAAGGGTCAAAGGTGAACCAAACTTCCAGCTGCGCCTCTCTTTCCTTGACCCCTGGAGACAAGTTTGTGTGTGTGTGTGTGTGTGTGTGTGTGTGTGTAACAAGTCATCCATGATGGTAGATGAATGTGTCACTATCAAAAGAAGGAATAACACCTGTTATCTTTGTACAAAATGTGGCGGCCTTGATTATAGGAAATCAATTTGTATAATTTCTTCATCTAGAGAAAAAATTATATACAAGAATAGTTTTGTGATCAAAGCTTGTGTGATGTGACACTTGAGGAGTATGCAGAGTTAACCTCACTTGCTTTTGAAGAATCCCAGACAGCACACAGAACAGATTTAAGGTTTTGTGTGTGTGTATGTGTGCATTCTTTCCTCTTTGTCTATCACTGCTTTTTACACCTGAATCCCTGGTCTACATCTGTAGTTTCTCCATGTCGCTCCCTCTTGCCCTTATTCTTCCTGAGGTCAGGCAGTTAGCGACCTCCACCTCAGGGAGCTGATAATAGTAAAAGATAGCAGAAAGTGCCTCATGAGCTTTGGGCCTACATCTGGTGTTGGGTTACTGTGATTGTTGTTGACTGCAGAGAGGCGCAGCAGCTCCAAAAACTGAAGAGTCACTATGTGTGTTTGTGCAGTTTTATACAGATACTGCACACTTCAAAACAGTAATAACAATATAGATATGTAATCCCATAGTGTATCAAAGTAGTCACATCTCCAGTAAGAATATATATACCATTATAAGACATGAGAGTGACACTCTGCCAAAAATAAGGAGGAAAACCACTAACAGGCCTGTATAAGACAGCTGCTCTAGTAGCTCACTTTCTCTCTCTGTTCCTGTCTCACACACACACACACACACACACACACACACACACACACATACACACACACACACACAAACAGACAGACATATACATATACACACGATATATACAATGATTTATGTACAAATTGGGAATCTCATAAATGAGAAAAAGGCACATTTCCACCAGTCATCAAAGAGCTAAAGCACACAGAGTTTTGTATAATGTGAGTTATTTAAATAAGCCAAGCAACTTGGCAAATTGACTGGCAAGTAAAATGTTGATGTTCATGTTAACATTAAAATACCATCTATGATATAAGAAACTTCAACAACCACTTATTTCATCTCATCAAGTAGAATTGAACACAATCAGCTTTGTGTTCAACGCTCTGTTGCTGCACCCATTTTCTGGACCAAGTCATCAATTTGCATGTAAGTTATAAGTCAAATGTTTCTCTGCACTATATATTTGGAAGGTGATCTTGGTCCAAAATACATTTGAGATAGTTAAGTCCTTGTTTGGTCCTTTTTAACTGCACACACACAATTTTAAATCGCACTTCAGATTTCCTGTGATTAATCAGTGCTACTCCTCCTTCAGACTGAAGACAGCATGCTGTTTATGCCTCAGTGTTGTTGCTTTTCTGCAGATGTTTGTATTGTGAGTAAATGGAAACATCTGTTACTAATGAGGTGACATTTGTGTGAGACAAGATCCTCACCAGCTAAACAGTCATATTCTATAACCAAATCTAATATTCATTCATGTGTATCTGATGGTGTCTGTTTAGGCTACAGTGCTGTACGTTACTATACATGGCCACAACCTCGTGCATTTTTCTGTAGTCACAGGCATGACAAGGGTCAAACAACAAGCGGCAAAGTGCTGTTAATATTAGACCTCAGACTGACAATAGAGCTAAGTTGATTGTGCAGTTAGGAATAACAGGCAGCTATGATAACTGGATTAGCCTCTTGTTGACCTGGACCTGAACCACAACCAGAGTCAGAGATGGGTCAGCCGCTTAGTGACGGATAAAAGACACATATAGAGGTTGTTCTGTGTGCGTTAATGCTCATTAGCATCAGGGTCGACAGCAAGATGAAACTAAACACGGTTAGCAAATTTAATGCTGAAGGTTAAACTATTTGGGTCCCATACGTGAAACTGAAGGTCACAAACTCCAACGACTACATGTGGTGTGTGTTGGCAATTTAAAGACCGAAATTGTTAAAACACATAATTGTCATTAACACAAACACACTCTCTCTCTCTCTCTCACACACACACATACTTACACACTATGCACTCATACTGACACACAAACTTGGTGTCATTACATTAGGATGTAATAGCTTGCAGTCCAAAGTATTACATCCTAATGAATCCTATTGATTAACTTTGTGCTGCTGAAGGTTCACGAGCCAAAAACTTGTCTGATAGATTCTCTCTCTCTCTCTCACACACACACACACACACACACACACACACATACACGTACCTACAAAGTTGTGCCTATAATTGACCCACAGAGACACAAAGAGCGTCCATGTGTATGTGTGGGGGAAGGATATTAGACACTGTGATTACATATTCATACAGAGCCTGAGGGGGTGAAAAACTAGCTTATCCTCGTTAAATTAATTTCCTGACTCTGCATATGTGAGGTGAATATGAGGAAGTGGTGAGAAACACACTACTGATTCCTAAAGCACCTGTTAAATCAGAGTTCGTGCAGGACCAAAGCCTGATCCCTAGAATTCTGACCGTGCTTAGAAGAGCCAGCCAAGTCATTCTCGGGATAAACTGTTCTGTCTAAAGCAATTTCACTTGGTTAAATCACTGATGTCTTTCTCTGTTGTTTTTCCCTCTATTGGGCCCTCATCAGCTTGTGAGAGAGGATTAAAGTTAATTGTTCTTTTGGGTCAGAAACTTTCCCTCTCATTTGTTTCTCTGTCCCTCTGATTTCAGCACAAACAACAGAGTCAATGTGGACAGTGATGGCTCAGCCAAGCAGCAGGGAACCTATCAGATTAAAGCGAGCACCGGAGGCTTTACAAAGCCCAAAACACACTTGGTAAACCAGGTTGTCAGTGATGTAGAGCATCCATTAAAGACACATTCATGTGCACAGAGGTATACAAGCACACATGTGTGCACCCCCCTTCTCCCCCCCATTATCATCCCAACCTCCAAGGCTATAGCTCAGCCAACTGGAATTTCCAAGAAAAACAGGTTGGCTAGGCATGATGCAGCCCTGGGGTCAGAGACACAGCCAACTCCTGCAGGGAGTGAATCAGGCAGGGATGAAGAAAAGGGGGAAGGAGAGAGAATGTGAGAGAGAAAAAAAAAGAGGCGGGAAAAAGGGGTTAGTATTGCACACCTACAAACGTGTGGAAAGAAGTCTTAAATCAGTTGCACGTCCGCACTTCATCAGTCAGCTCACTGACAAATGACCTCTCAACGCAAAGACCTACTGCAAGCACTGCACAGCACAGTAGTAGCTTCAAACACAAACACTGCACACATGAACTGGGCAGACAGAGCCTGAGCCTCAGATTACTCCATTGTCTCCAATAACAAACTATGAAAGCACACCGCAGGTATTCAAAAGAATGTTGAATGCTTAGGCAGTCGCTTTATCTGAATGTTGGGAAAGTCTTAATTGCTTCAACAGAGGCGAAGAGGCAGAGATAAGCTGGAATGACGATTAATTTAAAGCTGAATAGTCTCCACATAGAGAGACTTTGGCTTCACAGAAAGAAATAATGAGACTCTAGTGACTCTGATTAATTGAGGGGCTTTCTGCAGTATCTTCATCACTCCATCTTGCCTGCTATCTGTATCTCTGCCGCTTTCATTCACGGTGCTGAATCATTACTGCAGTGTCTCTGACATCATTACAGCAAAGGGAAAAAAACTACAGCTGCACTGATTACCTCATCTCTCATGTAGAAAGTTTTAGCTAATTTATGTTCATAGAAAAAGATGTCGTCACACTCTGCAGGATATGTAGAAAATGGTAAAAGTTGGATAGACTTTAATGGCTCTGGCAGGGTGACAAGCAGGGGAAAAAGGACCAACAGCAGCAGAGATGCTGTTTCCAACATCTCAATGCACATAATCAGTTGCACTCTGCGGTGTAAACCATGTTGCACATGTCATTTTCGTCTCAAAGCGGAAGAAAGAGGGAAGTGTAACAGAAGTCAGGAGTAAAAGGGATAAAAGAAAGATTCCGCTAATGGGTATGATACTGAGAGATGAGGTGATGATGTGAAGTGAAAGTGCCGGATACAGTGTTTGTCGGGCGGAGTGGAAATAGTTGGTGTAAGAAGCGTGCATGAAGAAAGGCGGATAACGAGGGGGGGGGGGCTGAACTAATGTGGTGTTTTGGATATGTGAAACAGAAAGTTAAGAAAGACAAAGCTGAGGAGGGAGACAGAAACTCAAAGTGAACGGAGGATAGAAATGATAACAGAGTAGCACAGTATTTACGGTTGAAAATTCTATTTACATGGATCTTTTTTAAACCTCCTTTGTCTTGCTTGGCATCATTTTCACCCCTAAAAGTGGACAGGACAAGCATTAGAGGTTGAGAGGTTTAGCGAGGAGTTAGAGGGGAGATTAGCTCAGAGTCACGGGGTAAACAGACCTCCAACACAGTAAGCCAGGGGGTTCGAGTTAGGAGGCACTGACTAAGATGCACTAAGCCACGCAGTAATGGGAAATGATGGGGTCTCAACTATCACATGGCTGGTCACACCGAGGCTGCCTGGGAGAAGGAGGTAGAGGGGGAGGTGGACTGGGGGTGGTGTAGATTATTACCCAGATCAAAGCTACGTTTGAGTGGATTTGGGTTTGAGAAATGGGAGGGAACGAGAAACAGAGTGAAAGATGAAGGGAGGGCGGAGATCTTAAGATACAGCAAACTGTATTTTAAAGAGATCAAAGTGGCCCAAATCTTGTTTCCCAAATGCCTTCAGCCTTTATGCACCTCGAACCCTTACTATTAAGTAAAATAGGCTCACATGTTCCTCTGTAACTACACCCCTGAACATACAGCATTCACCATTTCTTTCAACATGCACCTGCTATGACAGATTTGCACCCCCACCCCCAATTTCCCAACCCCCACATTATTGCTCTGCTGCCAAAAACAGCTTCTGCCCACACTTCCCTTCTGTTTACTTTACCCTTTAATGTATTTACTTGACCTCCAAGAGGCATCCACACAATGATGTTTTTCTCACCCTCCTCAGCTCGGATAGCAGCATCGTACCTTAGCCAGCAAAGTTCACCATCGCCGGGGTCACATTTAGCTCAGCTCAGCACTTACAAAGGAGAATGACAGGGGGGGACAACTGATACAACTGCAAGAAAAAGTGGTAGAAGGCAAAGAGAGAAAGGGGAAGAGATAGAGGGATGAACAGAGGTATACAAAGCTTGGGGGGTCGTGGGGGGGGTGGGAGGGGTAGGGGTCCCCCCTGTCTTTTAAGTCTTATTGGTTTTCTCTTTCATTACCAGACAATGTGTTGACTCTGCACACTCCCTGCTCCCTGTGGATTAACTATACCGCCTTGATTAACACTGAAGCACTCGTACATATACTGAAACATGCATGAGGTTATATTTGCAAACATGCCTCTATTTTAACATAATATAGCAGTGAATTGGCTTTTTAAAAAAAATCTGATAAAGCAAAAAAAAGTGCTTGTTTCAGCCGTAGAACATCAACACTGACCTGACGTTCCACTTGGTAGCAAACCTGCAGCATGCAGAGATTTGCCTCCATGTGACAAAAGGGTAAATATACCTCCTGTGTCTCTTATGAGTGAAGCATGAAAGGAGAGCGATTGCAGTGAAGGAAAAGACAGCAGCTGCTTGGACGATGTAGAAACAACATGCCCCTTTAAATTTCTATCTCAAACACATTGCTCCCCAAGGGGCCAGTCAAAACAGGCCTGTCAAACCCAGTTAGCAAGCCACTATAGACGCACAATGGCGCCTTGTGTGTGGGGGCCAACCAAAACGTTCCCCAGGTTCCCCCTTGTCGGCCCATCTTTGCACTGACAGGGTATTTCCCTTTAAAACGGTTTCCTTTTTATACCTCTGCTTCCCTTTTCTTCACCGGTTCATTTCCTCCTCTTCTCTTTGTGTCTCTCTTTCGATTCTTGTCACCTCAATCTCATCTTCTTGGCCTCTCTCTGTCTCCACCCCTCATGTCTCCCGACTCTGTTTTATTGACAATTTTCCCCCCACTGGCTTGAGTTCTTAAGGCAACATGTGTAATATTCTTTGCTATGAGTAAAACCTGGAAGGTTGATGGGAAATGGCTTGTTTAACTGCAATGATTTGTTTTCCTTTCCCCCCTTTTCTCTTTTCTTTTATTTAATTTGGTGGCAGTCCATCTCTGCTCTGGAATTGTAGCGCTTCTATCCAACTCCCATCTTCACTTATTCATTTATTTATTCATTCATATAGCAGTACATGCCTCTGCATTTCAGGTATGCGCAATTTTTAAGATTTGCATTTCTTCTGTTTTCAGTTTTGGTAACAGTTTACTGTCCGTTACTTCACAGACAGGGTGTGTCATATTCATTTCTGGATGTTTTTTTGCTACGGTCCACTCTCATTTTGGTTTTGGACCAAGAGGAGAACCTAAAAATATTTCTGGTTGATTTTAATTTTATTTCAGTTACTTTAGAGTGAACTGTGTGTCCTTTGCTATGCATTCATTCAGTGGTGGTGGCACCGCACTGCTGAAGAAGCCCAAGCTGTAAGAAAATCAGACAGATAAGATCCTTATGGAAATCATGATCTTCATTGTCATTGTCTTCCCAGAAAACACATGCAAGAGCACTGTTGTTGTTGTTCTGTGAATTCTTGCGTGTACTTTCATCTTAATAAACATTTAAGTGTGTTTCTGAATTGCAACTAGCTCTGACAGTGGAAATAGGATGGTGATGTGGTTTGTAAATGGACCACAAACCAAAATTGACTCCAACTCCTGCTGTTCCAAAAAGGAAAACACACATGCACCACACACACAAACTGTAAACAATGGAATGTAGGGATGAAGAGATGAAACGTTCAGTTTTGTTTATGATTTTCCAAAAAATTTAGCTTGACTTTGATTTATCCTTCATAAAATGCGGGTTAGATCAAACAGTAGCTTCAGTATAATAGCGGTTATATTTTTGATAGCTCATACAGCTAAAGACTGAAAGAAAAAATGGCCTTGAATCATTTAATCCTTTTATTACATTATCACGGTGACATTGGTCTTATACTTCAATCTATGTACCTTTATGAAGCGAACAACCCAACACTGGTGCAGCTGATACCGTTACTAATGCAAACATTTGCATGTGATATCATCTGGCCCTAATGGATACTAGAACTGCCAAAAAACCCTTTTGAATCAGGAAAACCCCTGTTAAGCCTTCATTCCTTTCTCACTCCTATCCCTGCCAGGTCTTTTTATCCCCAGTGTTTTAAATCTTTGTTTTTCCCTCTTTTGTCTCTCGCTTCCCACTCTCCTCCTCCCGCATTCTCTCTATACTCCCGTCAGTGCCAGCCTCCGCTCCCTTTGTTCTCCACTAGGTGTGGCCGATGACAGAAGGCTAGGGGGCAGTAAACTCGGGCATTGCTCTTACACCGCTTCACTGATTTACTCCTTTGATACTCTCACTAATCTCCAGCACTCTCCGTGGCACATACTGGCACAGAGCTACACAGGCTGTGACTACACACACATGCACACAGGACTGCAAATTCACAACTGCTACGAAGAAGGGATAAGGATATAAAGAGATTCATGCTACAATATTTAAGCGTAAACACAATCACAAACACATACACAGAGTACATATGATAGTGAACATGTCAGGACCATCTTGTGCAAATTCTGAAGCAAAATCTGATCTTCTCATCCACGTAATGCATAGTGAGAAGTCATATTTAGGCTTACAACAGCAGAACACCAGCTGCAATGCACTTAAGAACTGGCTCCATCAGTAGATGCTGTGTTTCCCTCGCTCAGTGTTTCGCCAAAACAGCAAATTGAGCAGTGTCAGGTTCAGAAAACCAACGCACAAAGAATGAACAAAGGATGAGTGAAATCACACACACTGACGTACTTAATTACCTTGCTTAAAGTTACCTATCATCATCATTGTCTCTGATTGGGTCATTTTGCTCTAAAGGCATCACACAAGATAGAACGAGACATACTCTCAGAGTAAGAGTTCACCTTTCTCCTCCTTTAACTCCTATACTGGACAGTATGCCACATATAAAGAGGAATACTAGGTATTGAGTGTGTCTGAGTGTTTAACACCCGCAAATTCAAGAACACGTGGGTGTGGTTTCATCCGATTTGATCCATAGTAGCCTAGCAACATAAGCCAACAATCCCACAACTGTCATCACATTTTGATGCAAATATTGCTAAATCTTGATTGGTGCCCGGAGGTACGTGACATCAAATTTTTCTCAACTGAGTCCCGTCCACTTCAGAACAGAAAGAGAAGCTCAATCACAAATACAGAAATCTGGAAAACAGAACATCTCTAGAAAACTGTTCTAACTTTGACAGAAAAGTGTGTTTTCATGTAGGACCCCATCACTCATAGCAAGAAGCTGATTGAAAATATAGGTTTTCAGGGAGTCTCGAGTCCTCTTAAAGCTGCAGTGTGTAGAATTCAATGGTATCTAGCATTTTAATTAGTGTATAATCACCTGAAAATAAGAATTGTTGTGTTTTTGTTACCTTACAATGAGCCCTTTATGTCTACATAGGGAGCGGGTCCTCTTCCATGGAGACAGCCATGTTGCACCGCCATGTTTCTACAGTAGCCCAGAACAGACAAACCAAACACTCTATAGAGGGCCTTTCGCATTTTTTGTGAGTTTCACGGCCACTGTAGGTTCTCCTACACGCTTGGAAGGGGAGGGATATTCAGTTGGTTGCAACTTGCAACCTCACCGCCAGATGCCACTAAATCCTACACGCTGGTCCTTCAAGACCTTTGCTTACCAAACAGTCCTATTTTTATAGTATTATAGAATCAGCTGAATTCAATTTAATTCAATAAGTGTTTACATTTTTCGTCATATTGCATTTTGGTATCATGTTCTTCTCTTGATTCTGATGAGCCACAGCTTGATCAAGCCAAATGCTCTAAATACAATGAAGTAATTCAACATGTACAATATGCCCAGTTTTATGATGAGCTAAAATCACCCTCTTAGATTACACACAATCAGTGTATCATTGCTAAATGACACTACAAGAATGTTTTCATCAGACAGGGTTCCCAGAAAAGATGAAATGTGAAGTAAGTCCCAGGCACAATATTATAACATTAAGTCATTCCAGCTCAAGTTTAACTTGTCGGTCTTTGTGCTCGTCATTACCCATGGGCTCAGTTTGCTCCGTATAACTGGCATTGGAGTAAGTGTTGGATGAAGAACAGGACTAGATTAACTTGTCAGCTATGTGTTAGTTAGGTCTGTCCTATTCTGACCTGTCTGCATCATGTCCCACAGCACAGCTAGTCTTTGCAACGTTCATCACACTCCGCCGCTGCTATAAACAAGGCTCTGTGCCAGGTATATCAGGTGACTTCCCAGTCAAACCCTACAGAAGGATTCAGCCACGCTGGCATGACTCAATTCAGCAATGATGAAACACAGCTAAGTAGAGCACTATGGTTTTGTCATTGTTGAGTATTCCTGAATGATTGCCTTACATGGACTTTAAAACAAAACCGTATATGAGAGAGAGAGAGACAGAGAGAGAGAGAGAGAGAAAGAGAAAGCAAGCTGTTAAGAGTTGGACAAGAAGATTCATACATTCTTCTGGACACACTAGACCACCCGGCCAGTGACCTTTTGATCCACAAAAATGTGAAGATGGCTGATAATCCCTCTGAAAGCCCACACACACACACACATAAGCAAGCACAACGCTCGTCACAGAGGAGCAAAGTTACCTAGTCATGCGACAGGAGTGTGAGTACTTCATCAGTTGCTCCTGTGTTGTGTGACATTGTATTATTATCATTTTAATGTAACAAATCCTGAAACCCTGTGAAGTCACATATCAAATGTAATATCATCAGCATCTGTGCTAAACCAAAATTTTACTCATCAATTTTACCCATTTTTTCTTTTTTACTCTAAAAAAGAAAAAATGGTAGCTCTCGTATCCCTGTTAGCCAGAAATAAATGACCTAAATTGGTGAATTAAAACACAATTTGACACTGCTACGTGCCCTTTATATGTGAGATACTAGGGAAATTGTTGCAGAATTAGTGTAACATTTTAATTTTATGGGGAACTAACAACATGAAGATGACAGATATTATGTTCCTAGGGCTGAATGTAAGGGAAACAAGGACTTGAGGGCACGTCTTCCTCCAGTTTGTGGAGGAAATAGAACAAATGCTGACTGATGATACAATCACTAATTTAATTTACAAAATCAAATTATCTTTGCTTGCTCCTTCACCTTTTACCCTATCCTTGATTACTGGGTGGATTTCCAGTCTCCCATACCGGACACTGTGGTGTGAGACGCTATTAGAACCAAGACAGGAAATGATGCGATAAACCAGGAAGCTGCCAGTATTGTTAGGGCCAGAAACGGAAGTTCTGCTCAGGACGATATGGTCAGGAACTGGACTTCTATGCAGAAATCACACAAGAAAGGACACGGAGAGACCAAACACAAAAAACAGACATACATCCTCACACACTCTTTCTGAATATAAAGCTAATAATTTAAAAAAAAAGCTCAGGCTGTTTCATCAGAGAAACCTTGAATTTGAATACACACCTGCACAGTTTGTGTATTTGACTGATGAGGAAATGAAAAGATCTGCTGCCACATCTACAACGAAGCTATCCGTTGACATTCAACACACTTTGTAATGTAACAAGGTGGAAACACTGAGGTCATAATACACAAAGCCAACAATGAGTTAATCACCACAAGGGGACAATCTAAAAGCACTTGAGCTCTGACAAAGTATGAATCACATAAAGAAACAAACAAAGAGATGCAAAGAATGCTTTCATAGAAGAGGTAGGCTTGTGATTTCTGGTAAGTCAGTACTGTTTGGTGTCTGTTTTCTTGCTAAAAAAGAAAGAAACTCAATGATGAGCAGGTGACGAACACATGTACTGACAAACTGGAGTTCTCACTTTCTCACACCATACGGTAATTCTTAGAAGGACACAGACACGTAGACAAACAATAATGGCTTTGTTTGCTTTTTAAAACCTCCAGATTCAGGATGACAGCCCGGGCAGTTATTCTGGTCTGACTCAACAATCGCTACAGTTTGCTGACACGCATTTCACACCTCTCATCCAAAGATTCAATTAAACCTTTTTACAGTATCGCCCCAGGAGAGACAGTCACATCCCTCTCCTTTTCAACACACCCCTCCTCCTCTCATCCCTCCTGTTACACACATAAAACGATTGGTGACAGCAGTGTTTCTTCTCTCTTATATCCAAGTCTCTGCATTGCATAGCTTTGATTTACACATCTAATCTATGCTTAAACTCCTTATCATCATCCCCAATTCTCTCACACAGACAGAGAAACAGAAAATACAACTGGCGCATTCAGCGTGGAGCCCTCAAATGGCTTCGAGCAAGTCTGTGTTTAGCTGCACTGAGCATGCTCTCTTTGTGCATCTTTCTCTTTGGCTCTCCTTTGCTCGGTGGTAACTGATCTGCCATTTCTATTAACATGGCAAACTTCATTATGAATAAGGACAAAAAGGATGCTTGTCAATGAAAGCGTGATTAAATGGGATTTTTGCATGCTACCTACAGCGACAGACAGGCTGTGCGCGTGAGAATGTGCTCACACATACGTGAGAATGCATAAATGCATGTATATAAGTGAGCGCCCCGACAGGGACAGCCCGACTGTATGAGGCATCAAGGATTAGGTGTGAAAACCAATCTCAACCAGTCATGACCAAAGCTCTGTAAAATAATAAAGAAGAAAAGCCTTGCAGACAGAGGCTGAGACGAAATGGTCCTTTCGTTCATTGGTTCATTAAGGAAGCCGACTCACAGGAGAACACATCTGGATTACTCATACAGCCTTAATCAAACAGCTGGCTGCAAGTACAACTGGTTCAGAAGACTACAAGGTTAATACATGTCACTGTGATGTTCCCTGTGTGTGTACTTGCATGTGCATCTTGTTTACAGGCACAGCTTCATACTACAATGTGGCTAATTATGTAAAAAATGATGTTTTCAATTATGGTGAAAGTGAATTTGAAGATTGGTTGAGACGGCCCACTGATGTGATCGCCTAAATGTTTGTTGCTATGGCAACATGATAATCACACAGAGCAACCATCCCGCTCACAAAAGCCATGGAAAGGAACTGGGTCAGATACTATTTGCAAATACTTTTCATTTCCTTTAGTTGTTTGTTTTAGCTCAATTAGGTGCCACATGGGTTTAAACAATCTTAGGAAATGTGGGTGTAGAATTCATTCAAGCTGATACAGGATATTTGGTACAACTGAAGAAAGATCGGACACTATTTAAATGACTTTGATGTTATAAACTGTTGATCTTATACTCCAACAAATACAAGTATACAGATATAGGCTCCATACAAGGCCCTCTTCACAGTGTGTGAAGGAATCCTTCCCTCACAATCAATCCTGCTGTTTTTCTATCCCTTGTTGCCTCTTTGTCTTGTTATCCAACAAGACTGTAGAGGTAGTAGATAATATAAACCAACCCTAGTGTTTATTTGCATCCCTTTTTCTCTGTGAGCTCCATTTCCCCGTGGGAAAAAGATTTGATTGTTGTGTTGATAATGCACAGCACAATATACAACAGCTTCTACACTGTATGCGATACTCTTAGACTCCTCCGTCATTTATTCATAGGAACTACGAGGTTGTTTGAGGTTTTGAAACTTTCAAATCAAAGGGGCTCCCTCAGCATAGGGCTTACAAGTGAAGAAATGAGATGCGAAACAGAAATGTAACACAGATTTGATACCAGTAGATGATTTTGAATTTTGGAACAAACAATCCTGCGCAGATAAGGACCATGCTCTGTTTTCCTGCCATCAGTCTCTCAGGGTACAACAAGGATGCTTAATGTTCTTGACAGAAAACCAAAAGTACCTCCTCCGATCAGCGCAGGCAACACAGAGCCAGGAGGAACGGAACGGGTTGATTTGTCACCAGCTAGGGCGAGCGAGTGCTGTCTTTGAAGCAAGGTAATGATTTCCAGAGTGGTTAAGTTCAGAGAGATGGGGAATAATCCTGGTACTCTACATGCCAAGGTTAGAGCTCACCGCAATGTACATGAACTCTGAATAACACAGACATATGCTATACAGCAAGTGGAGACATAGTATAAACATCCAATGTCGGTGCTTTGATGCCATGTGTCTGCTTTTGGGAGGGTGGTCCTCTAAACTGCCCCTTCATACCGGCACATGATCAATAGGCTTGTAAATGTTTTAGCACTGGCGCTACAAGGGGCATAAAATATTGAAGCGAGTGAAACACAACCTCATGGGATGTGGGAGGGATTGTGTGCATGTGTGTGTGTGTATGTGTGTGTGTGTGTGTGTGTGTGTGTGTGTGTGTATGGGGGGGGGTAACATTAGAGAGCCAGTCAGCATTATAAACTACCCTATCAGTCACTCTACACCAGTGTTTGTATGAAGAAGGAGAACGAGAGACAGGAGAGAGAGATTGTAAATGTCAGAGCAATTTAGCTTAAAACTCTCTCCACCAGTTTACATTGATCTTTAAGTTGGCGAGCGATTGGTACCCTGATAAGATGATAAACTGTATTTAGTTTTCACCGTCTCGTCAATAATACTTGTCTCTGAGTAAATACTAAATATCTGTCCTCACATGACTACATTTCACCCTCCGTCTGTCCCCCACATAGTGCGCCAATACACAGAAATATACACAAACATACCCAGGAGATTATCTATAATTTGTATATGTATAAACCATTACATAGCTCAAACTCTGGCTTCCCGTTCAACAACTGCTGACATGAGAGATTACCTTTAACCACTCCTGTTCCACCCTCCCGCGCACTTACAAACACTCAGCTCAGGCTCCACATGATTTACTTGAGTGCATATACACAAAATGAAGTCAAACCCAAACATGCCTGCTTACACATTTACTATATGAACTGTAGACACACACACACACACACACACACACACACACACACATATATATATATATATATATATACAGTACCAGTCCAAAGTTTGAACACAACTTCCCATTCCCTCGAATGAGAAAGTCTGTCCAAACTTTTGATTGGTACTGTACTTCAAATAACTTCCAGTGCAACCAGTTGTGCGGAAACAGAGCTGACCTCAGGCTACTGTGGGTGTTAAATGACAACTGGGCAGGAGTGACTGGAAGTTGGCCCTGAGTCCAACTTTATGACAAGAGGAACTTGATAGGCTGTATTTATGACAAAAGGAACTGATCTCTACTCAATAGGAAGCTGGACAGAAAGATAAAGAGATTAAAATTTGACTATCTCAAGGAAAAATCTGGTTTATTACAACTTTGGGTCTCATTTTTGTAGATTTTAGCCATCTTTTCTATTGGTTGTGATAACGTTTAATCCACCTCAAGCTAGCCAAACAGTAGGCTAAAACTATAAAAATGATATTTGTATCATTGTAATAAAACTGATTTTTCCTTTAACCTGGAAAGTTTTAGCAGAAGTGAGTGAATGAGCAGACAAGTGAGAGTGCGCAAACCCTTTTCAGCTCATGTCCAAGTCCACATTCCATGTTTCTCAATCCTTGAACTTTGCTGCAACCCTTTTAACGTGCGTGACCCTGTGACGCCCTCCAGCAGGGACAACAGAAACACAAGCACATGTTCATCTCCTCAAAGCATTTGAGACACTTCATCCAAAGTGTCAAAATCCCTGTCGAAGTCCATAATTTATCTGACCTTTTTGCTTATTTTTCTACACTTACTGTTTATTTTCCTCACCAGAGCAAGTAGTCTCCGGTCTGCTCCATGCTCATCTTAACGGTGATGACAGATGAAAGCCAACATCTAGGACTTGAAAGATTAAAAAAAAAAAAAAATCACTGATGCCAATGCATGACATCCTGTACAAAAGGGGTTTACACAGGCATTATGGCCATGAAACCTAATCAGCACACAAACTACCGTGTAATGTTTCAATCCAAGAAAAAAAACAGAGTTTCAAACTTTTCCAGTAAACGGCAGCATTATGTAACAGGAGTTTAGTCTTAAGGTTTGAGTCACCCTCACTTTCCTTCCGCATCTGTGTGTGTACATTATGTGAGAGAGACAGGGCTGACAGATGGCTTAGGGTCCCAACTCACCACCTCGCGTGAGTAGCGGGCCTCAGACCCAGCTCTCACCCCAGTCTCTGCCCCGGGCCCAGACCTCAACCCAATCAGAGGGATGGATAAAGCAGACACACATATGTGGATATTTACATACATCTGCTGAATCTATCCCTTAGGGGAGAGAGGATGAGACAGACAGACAAATAGATTGACATAAGGGGTGGAACAAAGACCAAAGAAAGTGGAAGAAAATAATTCGTAAGCAGTCTTGCTCAAGTTTTCTTCTATCCCAAAACTGGATCAAAGTCTCCTCTCCTCTCTTTTCCTCATCCTTGTCCCTTCTTCTATCCTGCAGGTCCCCACAGCAGTTAGTCGTTGCAAATTCAGACCAGTAATTAGACTAATTTCCTCACAGCTGACTCACCCTGGAGGCAGTCAGTATTAAACTGTATGCCAGATGGAGAATACAGCGCTACAGTACTGAGATCATTGTTGATAATTCACTTTTTCCCACCATTCAATACATGATCAGTAACACGGGGTGATGGAACATGTGGGAGTGTTCGTGTGGCTGAGTGTGATTGCTTCCAAGTGTACAAGTAAAAAAACAAAAGAGAAAATGGGACAGAGATGGCCAAAATATTCTGCTACTCATCTCAAATTAGTTTTTTACTTAAAAGGAAAAATTCTCTCCTCAAAAAATAAACCACTGATGCACAGCAAATGGCTAATCCAAATCGTGACAAGTGGAAAAATGGATGTCATGTATGGAAATAATTAGCAGAATAGTGGAATACTGGCATTACGAAACTATTGCCACTGCAGATATACAGCATCCTTAGTTGATATGCAGCCAACATTTAGCTCCACTCCGGATCCTTCATCACACAGAAATTAGGCAAGCATATTCACTATGCTACAACACTGCCAACTTCACCGTGACCAAAATGGTCTGAGGAGTTGCAGTGTGAAAGGAAAGTAGGAGGGTTGAGGAAGGGGGGGGGGGGGGGGGGGGGGGGAGGTGCCTCATGCAATTATAGTAGCTGTAATTGATCAGGACATTGGTCGAGGACGAGGGGGGCACAGAAGTTAAAAACAGGGAGGGGTGGGTTACATGAGATTCTGACCCTAACCTCAGAGACCCTGCAGGGAAATACTACACAGACCCATGTGTGTGCACAGAGACTCTGAAGTTTACTACATGTATAAACACACCACACACTGTACTGTATAGTTTCAGTAATGAATTCATGCATGTGCGTGTCTGGCTCTGTGCACAGGTACAAGAAGACAGACAAAGTGAAGGAGAAGAAAAAAAAAGAAGGAAAAGAACAGACTCGGCGACACAGACAGACAGTGCGGACTATTTGAGACCCATCCATAGTAAATCACAATAATAGTTCTCTTTGAAAATTCCCATAAGAGAGAACCAGCAGAGGGACACCACTGGCCAGCTTAATAGTGCAGATAAAATCTCTATAGCTGGACTATAAACGAACGTCTCTCTGTTTCCATAGGTCTGCCATAGCCTGCATCTCGCATTACCTCTGTCCTGGCTCTGAGGTCTGCTAGCTAACCAAACCTGACTCCTAACTCCTATGTCTTTCCTTGGTAGCGTTTAGCTGAGAGCAGTGGTTCCCAAACTGGGGTCACAGACACCACAAAGGTAGCTTGAGGGGCCACTAAGGGGCCCGTAATCAGATGAAGAATAGATTGTCACATATATTTCAGTCCCTGGAAGTTAGAGCAATATATGAAGATGACTGTTTTAATGATGGATTATGTATATCCCTTGCTGTTATCTCTTCAAATGATTTCCAAGCTTCCAAATTTGGTGTAGCTGCCACAGTCGGAATAGCAGGTCATGTGATGCACTTGGGCCCGAAACACTCTTTCCAAACACAACAATCGCAAAAGAAACATCTTTTAAAATAATGGGGGGAAAAAAGAAAGAAATTATTGTTTGGGCATGAAAATGTGAGGCCTAAGGTCAAATAAAAATGCTCATATGTCATAAACAGCCATATCAGTATGTGATTTGGTTGAGTTGGTCAGCTCAGCCAGAAAAGGGCACATAAAAATTTGGGAACCAAATTCAAAACTAATAAAAAACTAACTACCAAGTTGCACTAAAAAGTGAAATCAGTTCTCACTTGTGTTGAAATGGGATGAATAACTACTGTATACATGTGATTTTCAAAGGCATATGACTGAAAACCATTTATTTATCTATTTGTCTCTGTATATTCATTGCATCCCTTCTATTATCCATAGCTTGCTGAGTACAGCTGAAACAACTCTTCTGTAAGACTAACTTCATTGTTTGGTGACATTTTAAATAAACTTAAGATCTATCTGATATCAGTATATCTTAAATCCTATCCAACGGTGTGTCATGCAAATATAAGATTTACTTTTCAAATGTTGTGTTAATCTGTGTTGACATTAAACCTGGCAACTCCCATATGTCAGTCAAAACGTTGCATACACTCACATATTTCTTTTCACATACACCGGAGTATGACCCTCTTTGTCCAACACGAGTATGAATGTGAGCGGAGATTGCGGCTGAGCCCCGAGGACGGAGCTGTCAGCTGTAATTCTGTCGCAGGTGTTAGGATGTAAATATACCTTTGTTTCAAACACCTGAGAAACCTTAGCACATGAAACAGTCATCCTGTTTTGCTCAGCTGAGCCAAACCCACCCCTCTTCTACTGTAGGTTTCCAAAATATGGGAGCGACTGATCGCTGAGCCAGACAGTATGTTTACGCCCCTGATCCAGGTCTGCGATACCCAGTCTTCCATTGCTCCACCCAACAGTGGAATCCAAAAGAGTCTGTCTCTGCCTGGGGACAACCCTGACAAACAAAGGCGTCTGAACTGTGGCATTTTTGGTACCACAGTTAAGTCACTTCATAAGCCAGCTGCAGGCCATGAAATAAGTGTGTGTGTGTGTGTGTGTGTGTGTGTGTGTGTGTGTGTGTGTGTGTGTGTGTGTGTTTTGTGTGCATGCACCCCAGCCAAGGTGACCTCTGAAAGAACATGATTATAAAAGCCTCTATATTTGCGAGCCTCCATACATATGTATGTGTGTCTATGTGTATGAATGTGTGTGTGTAAGGGTCAGCAGTGTCGGGGTGGGGGTGGGGGGCGTGCACAGAGAGCGCATACATACAAAAATGAGTGAATGACTGATTTATTAGGTGTATAATTGCCACAGTTCTCCCTATCTTGGCTGTATATCTCTGTTGGATGTTCAGTTTGTGTGTGTGTGTGTGTGTGTGGGCAATATGCAACATAGCAGGATTAATGGAACACTCAGCACGCTAACTTCATGCAGACCACCAGCATTGCATTAATCTCATATACCAAGATACTGAGACAGAAAGACCATGAAATCACGTGTATAACCGAATATGAGCCTGTTTGCCAGTCCACCTGCACGCCTGTCCTTCTCATTTTCGTCTCTCAATCCTTCTCTCTTTCTCTTTTTTTGTGTGTGCAAGTGTGGGCTTTTTTTTACCACAATTGAATATTTTAAAACCTCAAAGTTAGATTTTCTACTTGGAGTGGATCAGGATTGCTGCTTTCATCCAGCGTCTTCTTTTTACACTCCCCCATGAAGAGACTCAGGCATAATTTTATCTGTTACCCTGATGACTCAATGTATCTCATTTAGGATTTCAGCCAAATGCTCTCTGGTGTATATCATGCCTCGCTGATGTAAGTCAAAAGAGAGAGAAGCAAAGCTCACACACACACACACACACACACACACACACACACACACACAGTCAACTCTTAGGCGCCTAGAGAGCTGTGCCAGAAGAAATCTTATTCATCAAACCTAACCTTGTGAAAATGTGGATCTGACTACAGCCCTCTAAATCACTGAGATGAAATGGCAAGAAGAAGCCAAATCACTATATTACAGAGCACAAGCTGAGTGGTATTGGAGCCATCACTGAAACCAAAAAGAGATGATGTGAAAAAGGGCGGTTAGGAAAACAGAAAGCTTTCATCCAAAAATAGACAAACTTGCTTTGTTTTAGAATAAATGTACTTCCAACTGAAGGCTTAAAATTAGTTGCACACTGGCAAATGACCTTTGCCAGATTCTACAATTTATTGGTCTTATTTTAACTCAAGATTTTCTTTAACTCCCTGATTCGTCATTTTCCTGCAAAAACCTTTCCCCTACAAAACCCACACCTGCTCCAGAAACACTAAATGAGCCACTGATTGGATGTTAAGCCAAGGTTCAAGTCCTCGCACTTTTGAATCTTAAACCAATAAAGACGGCTCTGAATTCGAAGCCTTAATTATCTGTCTTCGGGGCTGTGCAGCAGGAGGACATTAATTAAGCTAAATGATCCTTCCTCTAGAAAACAGCTTGCAGCATTCATCAGGGAAAAAGCAGGAGAATTGCCCCTGCTGCGTGAAATATAGGTGTGCACTGAATGGAGCCGTGCGGGGCAGCCTGGACAACACTACGGGGTTCACATCCACTCCTCTGTGAGAGAGAGGCAGCTGAAAGAAAGGAAAGGCTAATGTGTAAAATGGAGGGTGTGTGATTGGACCAAGAACAGGACCTCTGCTGCGCAAATAAATATAAAAGAATAATCACCCGCAGGAAATAAAAAAAAGAAAGAAAGAAAGAAAGCACACACTCTATTCCATGTTGTAGTTTTCCATTTTGGGAGGAGGTCTGTCCCTCCTCCTCCTTCATATTTCACAGACAGGGCTGGGATGGATGGGGCTTTCTAGTGGCACTCTGGGATTAGAAACACACACATAAACACATACAGACACACATACGTTCGCTTGTCCGAACATCTACATGCTCATGAGCGTTATGCATACTTACATACACACACACACACACACAAGCCAGAGACTGAGGCAGCCTGTGAGGTGATTGTTACCAGATGAAGGGGTCGTCCATCCAGCCTCACTCTGTGACAGACAAAAGATTGCATCGACTTTTTCTCATCCTCTCCTCATTGTATGTGTGTGCAAGAAAAAGAGATTTTTCAAGCAAGTTTAAGTAGTTTTAGAGGGGGGGGGTAAAAACTAAACCCCCCTTTTCACTATTGGGCGAGCTGGCAGCTGGCATATGTGTGTCCCATTCAAATAGAGTGACATGTTTAATTTGACAATTAAGAAAACAAAGGACTCCATTTAGAGCCACAGTTGGAGGCTGTGTATACTGTGTGTTTAAGTGCGTGCTTGTCAGGATTCTCTGCTGAATTGAAAAAGACAGAAGGGGGAAGCATTGTGGATGCAGAAGCTGAAAAACCTGGAGCAAACCTGAACCGTCACTTTAGATAAGCAAGAAAAGAAAAGAGGCCATGAGTAAAAGCAGGCAAGAACAGATTGAACTTAAACCTGAATTTACTTTTCTGCTAATTCAAACCACTAGGCCTATCCTACTGCTGTGCCAGTCAATCTGGCTCATGCTCAGTATGTTTACAGTTGTGGAAAGCCGGGTAAGCATTACCTCAGTTTACCTCAAAGCAGCGGCAGACCACAGGGATTTAAAGGTGATGCAAATGGTGTTTTTTTTTTTAGCTGGCAAAGGATCGTTAACCACACAGAGAGTCGAACTTTTGGTGTTGAAAAAGCGATTTAAGTATGCACATGCAAACACATTACCTATCTGGCAAATGTGCATGAAATGATACTACTTAAACAAATCACATACAAAACACAGCATGTTTCCTAGATAAGGAAACACTTTATTTTGCTAGGAGGTAAATATAGACGTTTATAGGCTTTTTGGCCAAAAGAATCCACTTTTTTGGCTATTCATAGAAGGCAATGGGAGCTGTTAAAAAAGGTTTTTGCTATTTGTGAAACAATTACATGTAATTCTACATACAGTTTTATGCATAAGGTTTTACAAGCTGAAGGGTATGAGGAACTGCAAACTAATCTGGAGTGACTGTCTTTATCTTAATGTGTGTTACATATGACCCAACCAGCATCAATTCTGTCTGCACAGTTTGCTGTGTTGTTTCTATTCATATTGACACTCAGACTCTGTAATATCAATTTCACTTATTTAACCACATTGTTAAGTCAGCCCTCGTTTATTTTTTTTAAAAATTTGCTTAAAAATTTACTTTGATTTGTCATGTGGTGAGAAAAAACCAAACTGCGTTCCCTTTTGTGGCTCGGTGTGGCCCAGATTTCCATCATCGCTTATCATGAGATACAGACGCCAGCCGCACTCCCCATAATTCCCTCTGTCTCCCTCTCTTTTCCCCCTTCCCTCCTCCTCTTCTCTCGTTCCTCCCTGTGGTCCTGAGAGTCCTGTTACCATAGTTACCACTGAGCGATGGCTCCAACCCTTTGAAAACCATCATGCTTCCCCCACCACACACATGCACGCATACACATGCTATCTGTATGAAGTAATGGCCATCATCCTTCACGTGGGTGAGTGTTCATATGAAGACTGTCTGCCTGGCCCTCTCTGTGCCCAGTTGCAATAACATGACCCCACTCTCCCCCCTGACAGCAATGAAAAATACCTTTGGATAGAAGATCCCCCCCCCCCCTACACATACACACACACACACACACACACACACAGACAGAGAGAGAGAGAGAGAGTCCAATCTGCAGTCACTGGCTGTTGCTAATTTACAAAGACAGATAGATTCTCTTCATTGTGGCCATTATCATGTAATCAATAGAATTTGTAACGCAGTGTCGTGGCATTTCGTGATACAATTCTCATTCTGTCGGTTATAGAAGATAATGTCTTGTAAACAATGAAATGAAGCCAGACTGAGAAGAAATATTTGTCTTCTCTTCTCTTGTTCTTTCAAAGCTGCTCTGCCCACTACTAGTCTGCCCCCCATCCAATTCTCCACTGCACTGCTCTACTTTTTTGTAAATGTGTGTGTAAATGTGTGCGCAAGCAAGGTATGAGAGAGAGAGAAATAGCCTGTTTCAAGGGCGTACTCAGACAGATAGAGGTGAATTCATGCAGTGCACACAAACACACGCACACACTACTGCATACATGCACAAGACTAAGTGGTGATGAATTGGTTCGGCCCCACCTCCCCTGGCCTGCTTCTACATCTCTCATTGTCATGGTAACCATCAGCACCTCTGCTGCATCCTGCATTCATGCTTTCACACCACATGCAGCCATCCTTTTTTATCACACCCCCTTCTCTCTTTTTTGTATCCTCGTTCGCTGCCTAAAATATGCTGAGTCCTGGTCTTTCCAGATCTCTTTATTTCTTTACTATGAATCATATATTCTTCCCCACTTTCAGCTCTTTGAAATACTGAGGTGCTCATGCTGGAATTTCTGGTGATTTTTGTAAATGATTGTACATATTTGTGTGTGTGTCTGTGTGTGTGTGTGTGTGAAAGAGAGAGAGAGACAGTCTGGTCTGCAACAGCACCTACATAGCACACTGACCTCATTGCTGTTGTCTGCTGCATCATTAGTCACTCTCCACAGTCTCAATATCATTATCATATTGCAAATTACGCAATTAGGCCCCACATATGCACTACAATATCTAAACTATTTTACTGCTAGAATACAAAAACTTGTCTGGTATGGTTTTCTCTGACTATCATTCAGCCTTATTACATGTACATGTGTTGGTTTTTTATCTCTACAGGGATCACCGTATCATTTAATGTAGATTAATACAATTGCATTATATGGTAAGGTAACAAACAGCCATGATTTTGATGAGACAAGATCAGACTGGCAATTGATTACAGTCATTGCACGCTTCATTACAACATACAGTGTGTAGTATACATCGCATTACATATTAACGCACAGAGTAAGCAGTATCATCTGTTCTGCACTTCCTGTGATCTCAGTTTCTCCATCTGCATGACTTAAAAGAACCATTCTTTAGATAAGAGGCTTCAGAGGAGAAAATACCCTTCGATGGATTCACATTAGCCCTTGTATCCGGTATTAGAGCGGCAGATCCGGCACTCCAAGATTCTTGCAATCAAGCAGCTCCTCTATAATCGTCCCCTGGAGCAGGACACAACATACTCTCAACAGCCCGCCAGTGGTGTGGGTGTGTACGAATGTGCACGTGGCTATGTGTTTGTTGGAAAGTACGCATGAGCATAAATGGCTGTGTGTGGGTGTGTGTGTGTGTGTGTGTGTATGTGAGCAACACTTGACAATACCAGAATATCAGAAAGCATTTCCAGCTTTCTAAATTGATATTCCTGTACAGAGACCAGAGCGCTGGCCAAGATACCAATGTCTGTCTCTTCTGGAAATAGAGACAGAGAGAGAGACTGTGCATCCCCAAAAGAACAGGATTCCTCCATTAACAACCCAGACTGACACAGTTTTGAGAGAAATGGTTTGTACAATCATTAGTAGACACAGGCACAACTATAGACTGTATTTACACAGTCTTCCACAAACCACACACGCGATACAATGCTATAGACTTGCACTAGTATTTTTGACATTGTGCTATTTTTCTAGTTTCTATTTAATATGTATAATCTACTTTTATTGGTGTTGTTTTGCATGCGTCACCTATGATTGGCAAATTTGTAATGTTTTTTGTGTTTTTCCAATTTCCAGTGTATGAAGGATCAAATTAGTTTACCCTCACGTGATCAATAAATGATCTATTTAGCTTTGAGGTTTGGTTAGCTTTGAGTAGAATAAGTTTAGATGAATCATTAAAGCAATTCCCCTCCTTGCAAACCAAACCTGTTTTCCCTCCTCTCTGTGTGAAAATGAATAAGTGGGATATCAGATTCAATGAAAAATGTATCTTCTTTCATCTTTCAACCAATCCGCTGCTCCTGCTTGCCACATCAGTCTTGCTCTGCTGAACCATGATGTGAAAACATTAAGCTGTGGTGAGTGACAGCACCTAGGACACCAGATGTTGACTTTTAACGATGACTGGTGCAACTCCCCGCTACTTGCTCCGTCGTCTATTCCTTTGATGTCTTCAGTAGTAGCAGAGCAACATCTTCAATCAAGAGCTTGTAGATTGTTTGAATGCTCCAAAATGCAGACTCAGACTTGTGACAGAAATGTATCTTCGTTCTCTTCTGTTTACAGTAATGTATGCCTTGCCTACCTTTCTTTCTCACGTCTGTGCACTTTGGCTTGAGAACATTATCTAGTAGCACTTTTACTGCTAAATTCTGCAAGATGGACGTGTTATTTCAAAACCAAGAGATTTATTCCAAGTAGTATAAAGAGCTTCCTAAACTGCACACTGCACACCAGGGTGTGTTAGGCCGCAGTAAATCTGGTCCAAAACCACAGAGCTGAATTTGGGCCATATGCACCAGAAATGTTGGTTCTCCGAAATTGACATAAAATCTGACACATCTTTACTCTAAAAGTTAAATCACTTACAACAGCAAGACAGAACACAGGCCAAATCAGATGATTTACCTAACCTCAGCCAACACCTATCGCCCAGGCCAAATGCCTGTAAATGTACTCAGTGTGAGGTTAAAACAACATACAGCGACTACTGTTTCATGTCAGATAGATTCATTTTGGAGTCCTTAAGCGACTCCAACACAAACACCTTATGCGTGATCTGACTGCAAGACATTATAAAAAAACTTTCTGTCATAGTCCTTACAAGAGCTTTGTCCAAATTGTAGGGTGGGAATACTGAAAGGCACGGTGACAGGCGAGATGAAAATTCCCTTTCCCTTAATAACGAGTTACAGTACGGTTGGTCAGACAAGGATAGACCACCCTGAAGCAGTTGAGAGTGGCTTGAAGAAAAAGTTGAAATGACCAGCATATGAAACCAGTATGCCTTGTCAAGAATGTTCAAAGTCAAGAGCTTAGGGAAATAATCGAAGCTTAGGGCAATAATCAAAGCCATTATCGATGAACATCCCCATTCTCAGCCCCCGATCACCCAAACTGTCAACCTCTCCCTTTGAGGTTTTCATCAGGTTTTCGTTAAGCACACAGCACTGATGGGATGGGACCTGCTGATGGCAGCTGATGCAGGGTCCCCTTCTCTTCTGATTCTCCTTGACCTGAGTGCTGTGGATCACACTATCCTCTGAGAGCACCTCCACACCACCACTGGACTGTCACTTAAGTGGTTTCAGTCCTACCTTTCCAGTAGGACTGAGTATGTCTCACTGGGAGGATGCAGGTCTAGATCGCTCCCTGTCACCTGTGGTGCTCTGCAGGGATCGGTTCTCGGCCCCATCCTGTTTACACTGTACATGCTCCTCCTTGGATGTGTCACTAGCAGACATGGGATGTCTTTTCATTGCTATGCTGATGATACCCAGCTGTACATCAAAACTGCCCCCAAGCCCTGCAGCCGTGTCACGCCTCAGCACCTGTCTTGAGGAAATAAAGGCCCAAATTTCCTCCAGTTAAACAGCAGCAAAACTGAAGCTCTCCTTATTGGCACTCCGCACCAGATTCAGTCATCCCCCCATACCTCATCTCACCTTTGATAGCCAGGACTTCCCCCTCAGTCACTAATTTGGGTGTTAGGTTTGGTCCTCAGCTAACTTTCGATGACCATGTAAGACATCTATGCAAAAACTCTTTCTACTATCTCAGAAACATCTCTGAACTCCATTCCTTTCTAGCCCTGTCAGATGCAGAGAAACTTGTCCATGCCTTTATCTCCTCAAGACTGGACTACTGCAATGCGATCTTCTCAGGGATCCCTGGCAGGAGCATCAAGAAGCTCCAGAACATTCAGAGCAACGCTGCCAGGATCCTGATGAGAGTGTAAAAACACAAACATATAACACCAATTCTGTTTTCATTGCACGGGCTCCCTGTCTCCTTCAGGATTGACTACAAAGTCCTGCTACTTACTGATCATACCACAAACGTCCACCCGCACTCTCAGATCTGCTAGCAGCTTGCTCCTCCGGGCCCCCCAGTACTAAGCTCTGCACCATGGGGGATCGAACCTTCTGCTCTGCTGCACCATGCCTGTGGAACAGCCTTCCTAAACATCTGAGGGCAGCACAGATCCAAGACTCTTTTAAAAAAAAGACCTAAAAACCTTTCTATTCAGGAGGGCTTTTTCATCTTAACTCCTATTACTATTTTCTTTATGTTGTGTGCTCTATGTTATTAATACTGTAGTACTTTGAGTTTCACTATGAATGTAAAGTGCCACACAAATTAAATGTGTTATTATTTTTTATTTATTATTATGAATGGCAAACCTTGGTATATATTTAAATATCACATTCAAAAGAATCTCATGCAGTAGCTACTTTTGCTGAAATGATTGATGAATTAGATCTTGGCCCAGTAGGCATCATTTTAGAGAAAGCAGAGAAGAGTGCAATAAGAATAGTGGTAAAAATTAAACCCACACTGAGCTGGTTGTCAACATAAAAGGAAAAAGACTGAGGTTTATCCCTCGTCTCAAGGCTGCTTATTAGATTAATATTCTGCTTGTCGACGGGTTCACTGAGTTCAATAGGCTACAGTGCAGACAAATCTCCAGAGCGTGTCGGAAGATGGGACTGCTTCTGCTGAGGGAAAAACACAAGAGTTTGGGAAAGTTAATAATCAGGCTCTATAAATCATCAATTTTTCTTGTGTCTATTGATTTTCTATTCCAACTTTTTCATTCCCTCTGTGATCATCTCTCCATTCTTTGTCATCACTCTTTCATTCACTCCTGTCCTGTCGCCCTCGCGGTTCAAGATTTGTTCAGTTCATCGAAACAAATCACAGCAGTTGCCCATGCAAATAGTTAAGTTATTTCCACTCCTGTAGTGCTTCCAACCCTGTCTGACAGACCACAGCCAGCAACCACAAACACACTTGCACACTCACATGCACGAAGGCCCACAGTGGAAATAAGTCTCCGACTCTTCTGTGGTTTTTATCCCTTAAGCCCTTGTGCTATGGTTTCATCCTGTGCCTCTCTTCTTCTCTGTACATGCATTTATTTAAAACAATCTACATCTAGTGTCATCTAATGAAAAATGTGCATATAACACAGCAAGATGCCCCACTTCGTCAGCACCAGATACCAAACAAAAAGGAAGGAGAAAAGGGGAGACGTGGAGGTAAGTGTGGGAAGGTGAGAAGTAAGAGATTCTCTCGTAAAAGATTCCACTCTGGGAGAGTGGAAACTCTTTCACTCTTTCTGGTGTTTCTCTAACCTTTAATAGACATCTCATGGTGAGAACTATCCTTATAAAAGCTGAAGTCCAAAGAAAAGACAATATGAGGTGCACACATGACAGAAATGCATCTGGGAGATGTAAAGAAAGCGCAAGACCTGATGCGGACCATATTGAGTATAAAACATTTTATGTAAGTCAATGCCATTTCTGTGATCTCATATGGACCAGGCAAGATCAGTGGTATTGTTTAATATTGTGTCTTTTGGCACCATAAATGCAACACCAGATCTGGAATATTAATGTTTCACTGCATCTCTCTGCCTCTGTCCCTCTGCTTCTCTCAGCATCTCTCCACGTTTGAGTTCCTGAGGTGAGAAGGACGTGGAAGAAAACGAAGAGTGAAATGATTAAATGGATGAATCATTTGAGAAAACAAATATCTGTAGCTGTACTGTCTTTGACCCCTGAGAGGAAAATAAATAGTGTGGAGAGAGCTGGGACACAGACACAACACCAGAGGAGCAGAGTCAGCCAGATAACAGCTCAGACAGACACACACACGCACGTACACAAACAACAACTGTAAGTCATGCCCTTGAGCAGTGCAAAAAAAAAAAAAGACAACGAAGAAAAAAATCAAATTTGTTAAATCATTCACATCTTCTAGCACACTTCAGCGCAAACTCAGAGAGAACTGTCTTGTTCACGCCCCGCTGTGACTTAAAATCTAATATCTACCTCTCTGTCAAGCCGAAATGACAGAATCTGATACACTGGGAAACAAGCACTCACACTGCCCTTCACCCCTAACTTATTGACCACCTGCTGTCCCAAACTGCAGAACCCCTCCAAAAGCAAACACAATCTAGAGAAACACAGGAAGCATACTAATTTACACCAACTTAACTCAATGTGTCACGAAATTAGATTAGCGTGACCTAATGAACTGTGGAGAGCCTCAGGATCACCTGCCGCTCGCATGTGTGCACTTTTTGTGTGTGCGTTCAAGCACAATAAGTGGTTACGTGTGTGTGTGTGTCTGTGTGTGTGTGCGTATGCCTGTGGGTTTGTTCCTTTCACTCCCAAACTCCAGCAGAGGAGTGAGAAGGTGGATTCAAGCAATAAGAGATGAGACAGTGACAAAATAGAGGCCCAGACACAGATAGAGAGGACGTCTGGACAGCTGATAAGTTTGAAAAGAAACACAATGTAGCCCAGGAGAGCTGGAAGAGAGAGATAGGCAGGAGGGAAGAGACGGATAGAAGAAAGTGTGCATGTGTGTGTGTATGTACGGTTTTGTCTGTGTTTTGTATGGAGGATCCTGTGCCTGCAGCTGTTTGATATCTGTGTGTTCCACTAGACTAGAGGAGCTATCTCGATTGTTCTCTTGCTGAGGCTGAATGTGTCCATCTTGTCAGACTGCAGAGAGAAACCCACTACACGAAAAGACAAACTTTGCAATTCACCTATCTCTGTTCTCTCTACTCCTTTTATCCGCTGCTGAGTGGATTAATCTGCTGACATTCAGGAACTCTGATGTAGACGAGCCCACAGCCTGTAGTGTTTCTTGGTTATATCTATAGTAAATCAGTTAACTTAATTAGTTGGGAACAAATTTGCAACAATTTTGATAATGGTTATGGGATTGGCTGCTACTCTGTTTTATAGCACTGTAAAGTGAATATCTTTGGTCTATCCACCGTAGGTCGGAGAAATAAGCAATTCTAAGACCTTGGGTCTGCAAAATTTTAATGGACTTGCTCTAAATTTTATAGACATTTTATAGACAGGATAATTAATCAATAATGTAAAATAATCCTTACTTGCTGTGATACTACTTCATTTTTCCATAAGAAGGAAAAGTGGAGTGATGCATGAATACATCTAGATAATATCCGGATATTTGTCTTGAAAAGGGTTCAGTGAAGTAGAGGTTGTATTGAGGTCACATTTCATTATTTTCAATTTCACTTTATTATCTTTTTTTCTCTTTTTACACATTTTTGGTGTCACTGAACCAGCGACGGAGAATAACACGATGCATGTTTCGGTGCTCGGGGCAACAGAGCCACAAAAACAAGCAGTACGGAACAAAGAACGAAATTGCTTCCATACTTGATATTCTCACTCACTGATAGGAGATTGATTTCTCTAAAATAGCAAGAGAAAAGATAACGTTGACCAGTGCAGAAGACATAGGGGTAGAAGCTTGTGAGATATGAACTAATAAAGTAGGGAAAAAATGGAAAGAATGGAAAGCGAGATACTAACTACCAGATGAGATGAAGAAATGAAATAGAAACCAGTCAAACGGCAGAGAGAGGAGAAAACCCCTCGCTGCCATATGGTACAGAGTATAGGGCTTAATGAGGCGTGAGGCCATCCTCTCCACAGAAGCATTGGCCAATCAGATCACACATGAATGAACACTCTGATAGGTTTAAAACACAGCATATGCCAACAGCTAGTGATATGGAACCAAACTACTGCTACTGATGGAAAAAAGAAAAAACCCTACCAAACCTGAGCCAGAACCTCCCATCACCCATCAAAGAGCTGAAAAATGCTCCTGCAAAGACGCATTTTGTTTTTCAGTCCTAATAGATTGCGACACCCTCCTTAGATGGCAACACTTGTGGTTACTGGAGGATACAACAAGTGAGTTTTGACATATACTGTTTATCAGCAAAACCCGCCTCAGCCCAGGATTTGTTTGGCTGCACTGCATATTTGACTGACAGGATTGTTTGTGCAAGTTGTTTTTAGTAACAAAGACTGCATGCAGCAGCCAGTACATGCATCATTTTCTGTGAATCACTTGGAATTAAACAGTCCAATACGTTCTGGCTTTTCCTCATAACTTCAGCTGAACCATTACACTTCTGCTCTATCACAGAGATCTCCCTCTCTCTCTGCACGTACGCTGCTTGCACTCTCTTTTTCTTTCGTTTTTCCTCTCCTTTTCTATTTTTTTTTTTTAAAAAAGATCTTCATTGGCTTTCCTTGCTCTACCTTTTCCCTAATCTATCAACTACCTGCTGCCTGAAACAACAATATGATAGATAGGATTTAAATAAGAATATGATAAATGTGCACCCTTCAAAAGTTTGGACACACTTTCTCATTCAATTGCGTCCAAGCTTTTGACTGGTACTGTATGTTTATAAAATTATGTCTACATAATACAATGTCACTAGATTTCACTAAAAATTTAAATGATAATAATGTGCTGATGAGTTCAGACCTTCTGCTCTTCTAAGAAAGACATTACCACCATAAAATTAACAAATAAAGCCCACCTCATTATGTACAAAGTTTAGCGGCATGAGCGTAAAATCAAGATGGGTTGCGTTCATGGCATCTGAGCCTCCAGTAGCAAACAGGTGACGAATCCACAGTAAGTGTTGATGGATGTTATGAGAATAGCTCGCATAGCAGACACATATCCTGATCCCTCGTCACACACATCCTGTCAACATCGCCGGCAGCTGAGACATGTGAGTGTGTGAGCGGATGAGAGAGAGTGGGAGTAAGAGACAGAAATACAGAACGGGGGAGAGAGAGAGAGAGTGTAAGCGTGTCAGAACAGGGGCCAGCTGTTCACAGCATGAAACGATTTGCAGAATCTTCGATCTAGCTTGTGTCTGTTTGTGTGTGAACCCGAGTGTTTGTCATCGCTGATCACCTGTTAGATGCAACTGAGGCATGTGGTGACAGTGATCGTACCGACCTGCAGCCTTTCTTCATGCGGTTATTGATCCTAGCAAATTAAACAGACTGACAGATTAATTAAAACACACAAGACAGAAGTTTCAACAGAGCAGGGCCGTGTCAAAGCACAGCTGCCTCTGTACAAGAACAAGCACGAGGAAAGACATCTAGGGCACAATAAATTTTATCCCCCCCCCAAAATTTTCAAGCTTAATAAAAACTGTGAGTGTGTGTGTTGTGAGTCTGGGCTGGAGGAGAATGTGCAAGTTCCAAGTGGAAGCTGTGGTTTGGTTTTGCTCGGGTTTCCACAGGGGTCGTATTTAGCGCGACACCAGCAGGAGATTGGTCCGGCGTTACAAGAAGCTTAAGCTGAACACCTTCCTGCTTGTCACCACATGTCTGTGGATCCATGGGTTTATCAAATGCAATTAGTGTGCATGTATGTGTGTATTTTTTAAATATGATTAGTCTTTCCTTATAGAGCTATACAGACTTTAGCCATGTGCTACCTGACTTTAGACTTCACACCAAATGGGCTGATTGCTCTGACAGACAGACATACTGTGTTTATTTAAGCGGTTTTGCAGGAAGTTCTGGAGGACTAACTCCACCTGTCAAAAGAAACCTGTCTCCCTCTCTATATGTTTTTGCTCTATTTCAGTCACCTTCACATCACGCTCAGATTTTCTTGAGTGAGTTTCTTTTCTTATTCGCCTTGCTGCCCGCAAGGTCTGCTCAGTATGTGAGATACTCTGTCTGTCTGTCAAAAAATGTGGTCCAGATCTGGACATCTGCACATCTGACGCTCCAAACCTTTAATACTGTCACAACTTGACACAACAAACAGCAAAATCATCGGCCTGTTTCATATTGTGCAATGTACTGAACCTCTAGAAGGGCTTAAATCTTTTAGAAGTGTTTGAACTGTATCTCTACCTACTTTTTCTTTACTTTCAGCACATCTGTCTCTCCTTCTTTTGTTTGTAAAGAAGGTTGTCAAAACTGCGCACCACCAATATTGCAGTTCTCATGTACAAGGCATTCTCCATCTCTTTGGACACCTCCCAGCTGAGCACATCTGTGTGTCTGTCTGTGTGATTGAGTGTTGTTTAACAGGCTTGACCAGGAAACCACATGCTGAACATCACAGGGGAGATGCATCACCTGCTGAAAGTGAGTTCTTGGCTTGTACAGTTTTCACAAGTACACATACACAGATGTATGACATACAGGCTTGCACATGCACATATACACACACATAGACTGTATGTGCCCACAAACAGGTTCTTTCAGTGTTGTTTTCAATCTTGTTTTTTTCTCTTCGACCATCTTAACTATCGAATTTTCCCCTTTAATAGGGCCCCTTTTATTTTATTCCATTTGGACTGATTTTTATTTGTTTCTTCCAGCTTGGAGCTATCTATTGATGTCTGTTGGTGCCGCATTTGAGTCATAACAAGAGAAAAAGTGTCACTGCTTGTGAGATCAGCAGTGGCTTCCCAGGGTTCAGGTCATGCTGGAAGTGAGCATGTGATTGGATTTGACAGAAACTCTGCAAGGCACAACCCACACAAGACTCTAAAAAACACAGATTTTACCCAAGAAAAAGAGCCTGAAAGTAACCACATCACAACAGTGGCATTACATTCATTCAAACAGGCATCACACAGATCAGATGATTTCAGCAAGTAACATGCAAATAAAAGTTTTTAAGGAATGAAAGTGCTCCACTTAAAAAAAAAAAATGCTTGTCACTTTTCAACACCAGCCCCAATTGATGCCTTTCTCATGACCTCTACCTTCTCAGGATATGAACCTGAATCAGATGGATGTGCACACACACACACACACACACACACACACATACACATAGAGGCACCATAAGCTCTCCTGCCTGGGAAATACTTTAAGGAAGTAGGGGAAGAGGAAAGCAGGGAAACCAAGAAATAAATAACTCCTTTGTGTCGCGGCTACATAAACAGAACAGCACATTACAGATTACTATAGTGGTTGAACTGATAAGAAGCTTCCTACACACTATTGCTGCACTTATATATGTGTGAGTGTGTGAATGGAGAATAAAAGGAAGCAAAAGGGACATAATGGAAAAGATATAAAGAGAGAGAAACAGAGCAAATAGGGAAGAAGGTAAGGAGATAATGAGAGAGAATGAAAAGAGAGAGGAGGAAATGAGGAAACCAGGAAGACTAGTTTTGGCAGAAAAGAGAGAGAAAGCGCCCCTTACCTTATGTGTGTGTGTGTGTCCATTCCTTCCTACACTTCTTCTGATAACATATTTCCTTGTTTAGATATTTAACATTTGCTGATTTCCCCCCATTTTTCCACAAAGTGTCCAAAATTTGAATCAGTCAGCCAGGCCACTATAATAATTCCAAAAGCCAAATAGTGATTGTTATCTATTGTAAATATTGGTACAATACTGAGAACATTCTGCCGTCGTCTCGACTCTGGAACGTGACGAAATCTCTCAACCCGAACGCCAAATAACATCACACAAAAATGTAAACGAGGCCTACTGGACCAGCTGACCTAATGCTTCACTTTGTCACTATCCTGAGCGAGTGGAATACAAAATGCTCCACAATCTTGACAGTTAATTGGCAGGCAAATGGAGAAAATACAGAACAAATCTGCAAAGACATTCATTAGACTATGATGTCAGGTCTAACATCATTTGTGTGTGTGTCCTACCCAAGTGGCCACATATTCCATTGGCCCAGAAAAAAAGTTTACTCCAACTACCATTATCCTGCAAATCGCAGCCCCTGTGGGGAGAGACGCTCGCCTGGAGAATCTTGGCTCGGTCTGAGCAGGCCTTGAGGAACGTGCCGGAATGAGCAAATCAAGCCTTATTCACTCACTCTGGCATACTGCAAAACCACCCGTGATGTCTGGCATGGGATTATGCCTGTACGTAGTGCCAGAATAACTGCCGGCTAGGATTAGAAAACGACTAGCAGTTGATTACAACTGTTGCAACAACTGGAATCGAGGTCCAGGGGGTTAATTTCGTTGGTTGAGGGATATAATAATTCAACAGAGCAGCCTAATTTAGAGCAAATTACAGGGTTCAATAAATCAGCAACGGACAGGCGGTATCTATGATTGTAAAGACACTTAAGAAATTAATCATGTTAAGGTTGTATGTATAAACATTTCTTCTTTCTTTTCACTTTTATCCACGAGCTCAGTCCGTCTCTCTTTCTCCTTTTAATTTCATTTGCATCTCACTTTTCACTCGTCTTCATTACATTCCCTTACTTCCCGTCTTCCTTCAGGATCAGGCCCGTACGCCAGTCCCCACAGAATACCAACCGGCCATCTTATCCAAATACATGTTAAAGGAACCTGCAAGAATTTGAAATTCAACTATTTATCTAGTTCCAGTTCAATTGGTATGTGTATTTGGGTCCACGGCCTTTTATTAGGACCGCTGTACTTTTAAGTTCAGACAGAAAGCTTTCTTAAAAATGTTGAGAAACAGAAACTCTTCTTTTTTTCTCCTCATCCGCTTCATGGCAGAGGGGTAAAAACCAACCTGTAAAAACAGTTGGTCTAAACGGTGCATGATGCCAAGTTAAGACCTTACTGGAAGACAAACAGCCAGTCATCCTTTTTCATTTCTCAGGAGAGGTCCTCCTTATACATGAGAGCTGCTGGAATTGAGATAAAAGCAAGACAACCAAGCTGCTGTGAGATAGTGTACCGATACCAGGGGCTCACCCTACACTGCTGGCTTGGTTACCATGGCAACCCTTTGAGGTGAGAGAGAGGACATACACCAGCACCGAGTAAATCTCCTCACAGTAGCTTCAGGAATGCAGGTGAAGTCTCCCTCCCTGTCTTTCTCTGTTTCTTTTTTCTCTTTCCTTTATAAATCTTCACCTTCTAAATGAACACACTGAATAGCTGCGCTTCTCTTCTCATAGCCCACTTTTTATGAATCACATCACAACATGTCAGTGCTTTCAAGTACACTATCGTTCTCTGAAAGAAGACTGCTTTTCACTTCATACACGACTTTGATTTCCAGACTCATTTATATTGATCTATAAATCAGGCTTTTGCCAGGGGAGTAATCAGAGAGGGCTTAAGGGGAGGGTGCGAGTGAAAAGAGAGAGTGAATAAAGAGATGAGAGGACAAGGGAGACAGTGAGTACTTGGTTTTGGCTGCATAAGTAGGACAATAGTGTTGTGGCCAACACGCTGCAAGATTGAGTACCATGAGAATTAAAAACGGCAGTTCCCCTACAAAATAAAGAAGAATAGTATGGAGATGGAGAAGACAGAAGGGTAAAAGAAGACTGAGACGGAAAGAGGAGGTAGGGGGCTGGAATGAAGATTTTCTTCTTCAGGGTTTCTCTTACCTCTAAGAAGCAGGTCCCAGCTGGGGTATTCTCCTTGATGGAGGCATTGTAGATGTTGCTGGAGAACACAGGTGTGTTATCATTAACATCCTGCAGCACAATGTCCACCTTTGCTGTAGATGACAGTGGCGGGCGGCCACTATCTGTCGCAACAACGGTCACACTGGGTGCCGGCTCTGATTCGAAATCCAGAGCAGTCGCTGTGGTAATGATCCCTGTGACCGGGTCAATGGAAAACCAATCAGAGTGAGAGTTTTTGCCCTTGAGGAGGCTATATCGGACATCCCCATTGGGGCCCTGGTCCTTGTCCCTGGCAGTAACTTGGAGAACAAAGGAGCCAGGATAGACAACCTCAGGAATGGTTTGTCTGTAGGCCTGCTGGTCAAACAAAGGGGGGTTGTCATTGACATCAGTTACCTGGATAGTGAAAGATGACTCCGCCCTGAGGGGAGGCGTGCCAGAGTCTGTGGCCATCACCCTGAGGTCATACGAATCCCGCTCCTCTCTGTCCAAGACTTGGTCTACATATATTAGGTAGATGATGCTGTCCTTGGTTGTAAGAGCAAATTTCCCATCACCCCCCTCAAGGGACACATTCACGTTGGCATACTCTCCATAGTCTGGGTCGGTGACAGATATCCGAGCTACATACTGGCCTGGTTGGGCTCCTTCTGATATCCTCGGAGAACCGTCCTCACTGAGGAAGATGATGGTCATGGTGGGCTGGTTGTCATTGTAGTCACGGACATGGATCGTCACAAATGCGTTGGTCACCTGGGAAAAGATAACAGTGCATGATTCGTGGTATTTCATGCTCAAATCCTTTTGTGTCATATTATAGTAGAGGACCACTTGGGATCATTATTTTCACTGTGTGTTTTATTACACTACAGAAAAAACATACTATCTGCATTTTATTTGCACTTTCTCCTTTTTTCTCTTGACTATTACTAGAATTATTTTCTGAGCTGTCAGTGCTGCAAGATGACCATGCATACGGTACACATCAGTGCCCTATAGCAGCAGGAAACATAATTTGGGGGTTAAGGTTATGACATAAAATACAGGTGAAAATCTATTCAAACCAAGCCATTGTTGCATATTACCTCTGGGTGGCTGGCATTATCCTTGGCCTGAACCACCAGTTCATGGACCCTTTTATGCTCATAGTCCAAGGGTCTATTAAGAGTGATGACCCCTGACTTGATATCCATGACGAAGTATCGGTCAGGGTCACTCTGACGCCGGTTGATTTCATAAAGCACCAGACCATTATCGCCCTCATCCTCATCTGTTGCAAATACCTGCAAAGATGAGAAAATGACATACTGAAATTGAAGTTTTCCTTGTGACTAGTAATTTACAGACATCAATAGAAGCATGAACGAAAGCAGAACAGTGAGAACACTTGAGCTAACCTGTAGGATGCTGCTTCCTTGTGGGAGACTTTCAGAAATAATTGCATGGTATCTGCTCTGGTTGAAGACCGGTGCGTGATCGTTGATGTCGGTCACAGTCACTTCCAGGGTCATGGATCCCATCCTTCTGGGTGAGCCCCCATCGAAGGCCTCCACGACTAGGGTGTACAACGAACGTTTCTCCCTGTCCAGCAATCCATTGACAACCAGGTCCAGATATAGCACCTTGTTTGCAGCTCTCTTGGTCTCCAGTCGGAATGCCTGGCCTACATTGCCCTCTCGAATAGCGTAGCCTTGGGTGGTCAGCTGGTCCTTGTCTGCATCAGTTGCAGGCTCCAGGGAAAACCTCGTCCCCACAGCTGTGTGCTCAGGAATCTTAAGAACAGCTTTCTTTTTGGGGAACACAGGTGCATGGTCATTGATGTCGTTGATGGTGATTGACACCTCAATAGTGACTCCCGTCATTGTCACAGCGATGAAGTTATAATGGTCCCTCTCCTCACGGTCCAGACGGCGTGCAGTGGTAATGATGCCCGTGGTCTCATCAATGTTGAGATCGCTGCCAACGCCTTTGCCCTCATGGTCTGAGATAAAGTAAAGACTTGAAGTTTCACCAGATGGTAACCCAGCACTAATGTCACCAACAATGGTCCCAGCAGGCTGCTCTTCATCCAGCTGCAGTTCCAGTGCTCCAAAGACAGTTGTAGACTGAACAAGAACAAGGATGATGGACAAATAAAAAAGTTGCTTCCACCGCCAAAGACTTGAGCACAAAGAGGGTCCGCCAACCCAGGCCCTCCGTCTTGACCCTTTACTTGTTATCGGCATGGCTGTATTCTGCTACACCTTGGAGAAAGAAAGAGAGAGAAAGAGAAAAATCAGCCAGAGGAAAGACTTATTTCTACAAGTGCAGATATATATCACAATATGTGAATAGAGCAATTAAACATCTTTTTTTCATTCTCTATTTTAAAACATCTTGAAGTTCACTTACTCTCTTAGCACAAAATGAAAACAAATTCTTTTTTTCAAAGTGGAGTATGTATCTTAAATCCTTGCATGACAATGTGCTAACACTTTTACAAGCCAGAACCTGTATTAAGGACACTGCCTGATGAATTTCAACTTTTTTTCCCCATAAAATGAAACATTTTGGAAAGAACTCTTCAGCTGGATCAAGGAAGATTTGAAAGAGCATGAAAATGGAAGTCTGAATCTGTCCAGGATCCACATAGGCTTGAACCACACTGAGGACAGAATCATAAACTATATTTATCTGAAGGATAACAAATTTTATTCACTGGGTGAGAACATTTTAAAGTTTTCAGAGTGGTCACACGCTGAAATCCCAAGGGAAAACACATTAAAGACACCGAAATGGGCAACAAGATCCTTTGTAAGATTTTTACATCCAACACAGATCATGATAGCAAATGCTTACACACGAGCACAAACACATGGAATGCATGGGAAAGTAAGTCTATAGCTGCTTCAGCAAGACCTTTATGGGGAAAAGCAGTCATTTAAGACTGTAAGCTGAGCCTTTATGTTCCCCAAACTCTAAATCATGCACAAATCCATAAAGATATCCTCCTCATGTATATCCTCCTCACGCTAATGCTAAATCAATCTTATCAGTCATAGACTCCATCTAATCATGAACAGATACACATGCTGTTACTATGAACAAAGTCATGCCAAGTCAGGGTCAAACGCTTTTTGCTAAAAACTGTTTATGTTTGCTTTAACCTGCTTGCTCTGCCAGAGGGGTGGATGTGCCTCATCAGATGGCACATTGATTGCAAGAAAGGCAATCACAAGACTTTAAAAGGCAATGTAAAGCTCACCTGACACTGTCTGAGTTATCCTGCAGCAAACCCCACCATCTGGTACTTCAAGCAAGTCAAAACAAACACCAATAATTATTTGCAAATGGTATTTAACCCAGGTTTGACACACATACTTTCGCACACTACCATAAAATTTTTGGAAATACACTCGTAACTGCTCTGGCAAACTTGTATGGCCTCTCTAAACTCTCACGAGATAGATGCACATTTTACCCCTTGATGAGGTCTACAAATATTTACATTATGTTCAAAATGAGAGCAACTGTTTATGCATATCCCTCTTGTATTTATATGGGAAGATTTATTGAGCGTATAACTCTTCAAAACATCCTGCAATGAGCAGAACCATCCAGGCCTGACATAACTCATTCATCACAGTTTGCGACCAGAGAGATGCTGCTTTACAACAATCTCCTTCACTGATCACAACAGTAATACCTAAACTCTCTGGAATGTGAATGAGTCCTGCCACTATTCGCTAATATTTTAAACAAAATATCAAAACTATAAATGTGTGATGCAGGCAAGGAGCCAGTAGCAGACAGGAGGTTAGCTGTCAGTGGAGGGTGTTGGCCCTTGCTGGCCAGCCATATTCACCCAGACAATCACTCCCACAGTGCATGTATAATCTGGACAGTTAACTTAAGGAATGTCTTTCACCTCTAGAGAGAAAGCCAGCCTGCTGCCGGCTGATACATTATACAGTATTTGCAGATACATTGAATTGAAGCATTCATAATCACACATACAAAAAGACGATAGACTGACTTTCCTCTTTCAGGCTGAGTAACACAAATCATTATTCAAATGACGTGACTTTCATTCTATTAAGCAAATGTTATTTTAGATTTTTAAGGCTCCTGGAAGACTTTTTAGAGTGTACACAACTCATAAAGCAAATAAGAAACATGATTTCACATCTAATGAATCGTTTTGCAATCATCCATCCCAGCAGACTTCCTACTGACCCTGACCTCCTGCAGTAGTTTATGAGGCCTCTGAGGAGGAGAGATTAATAAAGTCTATAGCTCCACTGGGACATGGAGAGGGACACTGATACTGGCCCCTCTGGTATGGTCACTGACCTCTACATCTGGTCCAGACGGCCGCCCTGAACAGTTGCTGCACTCCTACACAAAGGGGGAAGCCGAGCTAAGACTGAGCACAGTCTGCATTCAGTACACACCCTTCTTTTGTTTTGTTTGTGTTTGTGGGTGTTTGTGTCTATGAGACTGAGCAAAAGAGGAACAGTGGGAAGTTGAAAGGAGAAGTCTGTGAGACAATTAGGGGTGTGATGATGAAAAGAAGCCCTTCTACTGCTCAGAGGGAAACGCAGAGCGAGAGCTCAGGTCTTTGGAGACGCCACTCTGACGAAATGAACCCCCAGTACCATAATGCAACCATTGAGAACATGAGGGAGAAACAGAAGAAGAACAAAGCAGACAGATGGAAAGAGTGGATCCAAGACACAATTGAAAAAAGTTACATTTTGAGGAGTGATTACAGTTTGCTTTGGCTTGCTGGCCTTATTGTCTTTGGGGACCACTGAACTGTGTAGGAGAAACTTGTGATTGAAATATACAGTCAGAAAGGGTTTGGATGTCCAAAATGTGCATGAGTTCGTTCACTATTTGTGTCTTTTTACGTCCTCTCTCCCTCATTGCTTCAGTTTAGCGTCAGTGAAAGGTTATATTGATGAACAGATCGCACGGCTGCAATCTGTCACAGTTAATGAGCGGTCGGCCCATGACATCATCTCCCCTTTGACGTGCACTCTAATACACTTGTGTTTACCCTGGAAAACATAGGCTGATGAGGAATGGGGAGAGCAAGGGCTAAAATATAGCTCATGCTGAAAGGATACTGGCTTTAACAGATGGCCAGTTGAGTAAAAGACAACCACCTGATTCACTCCCTCTAGTGGCTCTCTTTAAAACATTCTAGCAATTATGATAAACTATGTTTCTAGTAGTTCCTGAGAATCAAGAATCTCTCTAAATTCAACTAAAATTCAAAAATTGTTCATAAAATATGTAAAATACAGCAAACAACAACTTTGTCTGCCTGGTTGATTCCATGTCTGTGTTTTTGCATGCCTGCAGAACATGTGTGCAGGCGAGCAGTGACATCATCTCTGTGCGACCACATTGACAGGCAGGGCAGACCCGGAGGGCTCCATGCAGTCTCAGCCACATTATATCTGGCATTGCACCCCCATAATCTGCCTTTGCTGTGCACAAGCCTCAAAGCCTCAAATACATGGGCCTCCACTCTTAAGTGCTGTTACCATATAATAGAAAACCAGTGTTTTCTATAGGATGTGACTGTTTGAAGCAGTACAGTATGTGTATGAGGATGTGTGTGAGTGTGTTTATCTCAGTTGTGAGGAATAGCTTTTCCTCATGCAGTGCCAATTCCAAACAGGCCTCTATATCTCCCTATCCCTCCCACGGCCACCCCTCCTCCATCCCTCCGTCCATCCCCTCTAATGGATTTAGCAGATCTAGTTGGGCACGCCATCGCTACCCGTGGCCAAGCTAAACAGGGCTCAAAGTCACAAAGTTCGAAGTAAAAAATGGCCACTCCAGACCGCCTCTAGTGCAACCTGTGCTTTGATGGAACAGCACATGGACATGCTGGTTGCATCCTCAGTGGTTAAGAGGTCTGGAATTGCCTGAAGACACTTCCAGCAACTGTAACTGCTTCTGTGTCACCCAGAACAAACATTGGCCAGACCCTGTGATTGACAGTAAAGTCAGACAGGGGAAAGAAAATATGGAAACACTGTCAAAATGAAGCAAGACACTGGATACAACCTTCATGTTGCATACTCAAAAAAGTCATAATAAAGTCATATTTATGGGAGTCTTCACATCTTGCAACAGCTTTCATGCAACCCATGTCACGCACTATGTGGTGTTAAGATACTGGATTGTTGTATTTGAGGTGTAAAAGGTTTTCTTTTTCAGCAAGTGTACAATTACAGGGTGGCTGGAACAACATCAAATCTTTAAATCACAGAGAATGAAAGGTTAGGCCAGGTTGTGGTGAAACAGGCTGCAGCGGTCTACAGTGGTAAAAAAGCTTTGTGAGAAGAGGGAGGGAGGGAGAGAGGGCGGAGAGTCTGGCGTGGTGGGGGGGTAGAGGATGGAGGAATGCTTTGCATCTCAGTTTTCATGTCGTTTGGGTTGTGTGTGTGTTTAGGGGGATGACAACTATGACCCCTGTCTCCCTTTGAGTTCCCTTTCCCCGGATCTCTGAACATAGACGTCCCGTTTCCAACCCCAGCTGTCACTAGTACTGTGAGCATGTGTGTGTGTGTGTGTGTGTGTATTTGAGTCACCATTTATGCACATACACATGTTCCCTCAGATCCCCTTTTACTTTTTCGCCTATTTAAGAGTCCACACTGAAAGAGGATATCAGTTTCAATTTATTTCCATAGGCGACTCAATTAAAAAGGAATCGACCTCGATCCGGTGATTCTAAAGTATTACAGCTCTCAGACAGCCAGATGACCACAGTCTGGACAATTACACACACACTGAAATATACATGCACGTGCTGTACCAAAGCACAATCAATATTAATACTACTACGCGCTGAGAGTGTTCATGACCATGTCGCACAACTGGGTTATCTCACTGGAGGGAAGCCTGCAGCCATAAAAGCTCTCACAACCTGTAAAAGCAAATCTGTAAGACTGGTTGAATCTATGTGGGTAAGTTTGAATTAATTATGATGAAGTGAGAGTCAATTCCTCGGCTACTCTTCCCTGTAGCTCAGTTGTGTTGATCTGATACAGAGTGACAATTAATCCAGCCACCAATAAATATTGTAAAAAAGGGAAGGTGAAAGAGAAGTTGGTAAAGCTGACCTGAAGTTCAAATCTCATCCAGTTGATCTATCATCACGTGTCTTTTAATACATTGTTTTTCAAATCTGACCATTTCTTACAGTACATCTTTTGATTTCTATCTTATTTTTTCTTGTTCTATGTCAGTGTTTACAAACTTTGGCATTTCACTGTAGATAGAGACCAAGCTGTAACATTTTTCTTAGTTTACCTCAAGTCTGAGAAGGCCCTTGTTTTTAATCCTGTCCATGAAATGTCGCTCTGGAGTTTTATTTTATTACTTATTTCCTACATAAATGTCGATGTCAGTGACATCATTGAGGCTGCAGAGGGTGAGGGGGGGAGGGGAGGCACGTCATTACGAAGACAAGTCAGTTCACAGTGAGAGAGCGCATCTGTGCCAGGAGCCGTACTGCGGCCGAGAGATTGAGGATCAAGTTTGTTTTCAATCTTTGTTCTGCTGAAGAGTAGTATAGAAAAGAATAAAATAGAAGACACCAGCTTTGATCAAGGAATTTTTGTTCCAATCCGAAAGTATTTGGAAAGTGAGATAATTTTTCATAGTTTGGCTTCATACTCTCATTTGGATGTGAAACGATGCGAGGAAAATTAGGTTTAACTTCTGAATTGTTTTTTAAAAGTTTTGCTTTACTTTACGCCATAAAAGGCCAAGCCTGGATGTGCATTGTGCCCTCATTTCTGGGTCAGTGCTATTTACGTTATTATTTAATAGAAATAGTAAATTTTCGTCTTAATATGTAAGAAAACCATCAACAGTAAAAAATAAAAAGAATCAAGTGCGTAAGGTAAGTGGTAAGTATAAACCTATGCACTATATTTGACTAATCTGTTCTGTGGCACTATTACAAGGTTTTAAATCATTCTCAATTCACCATACGGCTGAAACAGAACTTTAAGATATGTATGTTGCATTTGAATTGTTCTTCTCTCCACTAACATTCCTACTCGACTCCATGGGGATATTAACTGGGGGAAAAACAACTGCTGAAGATCTCTGTTGTTGCAGCAGCAGCAGCAGCAGCATGACAATTCAAAGTTGGTGTGATGACTCAAGATTTGTTTATTTATTCAAACAAAGGCTGGCAAGCTAGAACACAGTAAGACACACTTACAAACTGCACAAGGTCCCCTGTGACAAAACGTCCTAGATTCTACTGCCCGACAAGCCAGAAGGAGAAAAAGAATGATACAGTGAGAGAGATGAGAGATGAGGGATGAGGACGAAAAGTTTGATCCTGGATTTCCCCCAAAAAATACTGGCATTGTGTCAGAGGCAGAAACACGAGTAAGTAAAACTCAGTCTGAGTGAGCGCTGACACACACACACACACACACACACACACACATACATATACACAGACCCACATGCACACACATAAATAACGTACCCTTTGAACCATCGGTGAAGCAGCAGAGCAAGTGGAAAGACAGCGAGAGGTGATTCACTAACCTCTTAACCTGCAAGGTCATGCTGCAAAGTGAATGCGCTGTGAGTTTTGTGTGTTTGCTATGTGTGTGTGCCTTTGTGCCTTTAAAATAAATCTAGATAGATAAGGAAAGAGAGGGGAGAAATTCAAAACACACAAGGGCAAGAAAGAGTGAGATGATAAAACAAAACAAAAAGTAGAAGAACTGAGCCAAAAAAACAAAAAAGGATGGTGTGCGGAGATGTCCCTGAAGGTGAAGCTGCAGCTGCCATCTACCATCAGTCATCACCCCTCCCCATCAGAACATGTTTAACATCCCATACGGGCGAGCTGACGAGCTGAACCATGTCCATGACTCTCTGTCAAACATTATTACCTTGCTAGTGAAACTGAGATAAATACCCTTATAACTTTTGAGATCAATCTGTGAAATAACACCATTTCAATCATCTGTAGTGAAAAACAGAACATTGACTGGAAGTAATTAAACATCAGGAAATATTCTTATCGGTGTTGAATGTGGAAGGTACTAAAACGTACAAACAGGCACTTAATAGCTCCATTTGGCTTCACATTGTGCTACAACGTGCGGTATGCATCGCACACACACATGGATATGCTTATCTATCGGTTGTTTTTTTTGCAGGATTTTGCTAATAGTGGTATTATTAGACAATGTGCATGTGTGAGTGTGTGCTGCGGTGTATGCCTGGTGCTTGAATCATGATAAATGCAATAATCACATTCCACTCTAGAGTTGATTATACTGCAATTAAGATTTCAATTGCAATATTTACCAAATGACTTGTTGGATTTCTGTGGATGATTGTGTAGCACTGATACCAACACACACTTGTAAGAACAGTGTATTGACTTACATCAACTCCCAGGAGGGCTACCTTAACCTTAAATGCTTAACCCCAACCCTCACCAAGTCTCAGCCTAAAAAAATTTTAAATCAATGTTTAACTTTGTGGGGACTGATTTCTTTCTAACCATATGGGAAGTGAGTCCCCACATTGGCAGTATAAACAGACATTTGTCCCCACAGTGTGATGACTACACAACACACACAACATCACATCAGAAGAATCACAGCATTCATTAATGAACTAACAGAGGAAAAGTACAAAGACAAAACACTCAGCTGATAGCCAAAACACAGTCAGGAGAAGGGAAACCAAAGATCCATTTTGTAATTCAAACACACACACACACACACACATAGGCGAGCACACATTTTTAATCGCTTTGGGCATCCCAATCAATGATATAATAAGGCACAAAGTCATACCACATCATGTTATTGTTTAAGAAAACACATAAATATTAATAAAAGTGATAAAATTATTTGCTGAAGAGTTTTCCATCAAAAGGGGTCAGTATAGTATCTTCCTAAGAGAAGCATTATGGGTATTATTTCACTGGGAGAGACTGGGACTTTGGTTATTCTTCTAAGGCTGGTAGATCTGGGAAAGTATCTAAATCTGTAATTATACATCTCTCACTCACAATATGGAAGAGTGCCTTGGCTTATTAGTTATTAAATTCCGAATCTACTCCCTGGTTAGTGGCGCGGCGACAGCTGTTCAGCAAGAGAATGCCTTTGTATCATGTTACGCCGTTATATTTCTTGCGGTAAGCCTGGGGAATTAAGTCTGTCTGTCTTTGTTTTAATTTGCTCAGCGGTGTTAAACAGCCATCAGTGCTGATTGGTTAATAATGATCAAAAGAGAAATCCTGATAAAAAGCCAGATATGTGATGGATGAGTATGAATTGATCAGTGGTGCCTTGATTCTCAGACAGAAACAGCAATTGAAAACAACACAGAATGACATCTTTGATATTCTTTTAGGTTACTCCTTTCAATTTCTAAGATATCAAAGATATCAAGAAACGAAAAAAGAACTTTTTTCAAGCCAAACCCCCCCCCCTCATCACCACCCACACATATCCAGTCTCTGAATCCCTTAACTTGCATAACACGTTGCACCACCTGAGCTGTGCTGCCCTACATGCAGCTCTCAGCTCGCTGCGAGTGTTTGAAGTTACCAGAAGCTCAGATCATCTCACTTACTTCATTAAAAACACATGAGACACTACACAGACAGGCTCTCTCTTCCTGTCTCTACTCAGTCGGCTTGCCTCACAGCTTAGACACTTCTCATCCATCAAGCACCCAGATGGGCAGCAGTTACCACATTTCATTCATCTTTGCTCAGAACCATTCCCACATTTATCTCTTCATGTTACTGATAAAATTAATACATCACCTTATTCGGACACATGTGTGCATACAGTATACTCTACTCTATATATGCCTGCACCAGTCGTCCCCTCAAGCAGATATGCCAAACATCTGTTGGTTCTCGTGTGTCAAATGTGAAGATTTGCTGTGTTTTATACGCTTGTAATTGGGCTTTGGACAGTTGGTCGCACCAAATGAAGATTTGGGAAGTTATGAGGAGTATTTTTCACTAGTTTTTGGCATTTTATTGACTGATGATTAATCATTTAATGAAATATATCTCTAGATATCTCTATCACCCTCACATGTATATCTTAAGGCCACACACTTGCTTGCCCACGTGCGTGCACGGAAACGGAGACACTTCTTCCATTCGTTTTCTGCCATAACAAGAAACCCAGAGTTCCAACGGTGTAGGCACACTTTGGCACTCGGGAGCCAGTGTCACAGGTCCAACCCACGGCGGTGAAACGCAGGACGGGGAAACTCGAGACAACACCGGGATTTAGAGGACTTCCATCTGCAGCTTCCTCCAGGAATATAACAACCAATTCCCAGCAGTCATTATCCCAGATCCTAAACACGAGCCAGCTACAGACTGGCCTGGCTACGCTGGCCAGTTTGGATCAACGTTTGTTGTCAAATTTGAAAATTGCACTGTAGCAAATCATGACATTTGAAACTTGGTATTTTTAAAGGGCAGCTGAGCTAGTTCAAAATCAAAATCAGACTTCCTACAGCTTTGCGGACGGCACCTACTGTCCTGCGGCGGAAACATGTTTTTTTTTTAATAATTTGGCCAGTGCCTGTAGTCTTTCCTATTCAGTTGACCTGATTGAGCCCTACTGCCTGGACAAAGACCATGAATAACGATAAAGGCAGTTACTTCAGAACTGGGCCTCAGAACAAACAAAAATGGAATTGCACCGTCTCAAAGCTCCAGCTAGTCAATCACTCCACTTTTGACAGGAGAGTCCAGTCATTTCCTTTGATTGGCTGACTCAGTCATACATTAATATCTTCTCCAGAGCAGCAGATAGACAGGTCTTCATACTGCATGGAGGAAGGTGGGGTCTTCGGGGGGGGAAAGAATACAATACACTTTCACAAAAACTGCTTCAGTCCGAGCTGTAAAAAGTACAATGCCGGTACCTTTTTCTCCAATAGCACAGAAGACGGCTGACCTCAATGAAATCTCTGCGCAGAGATGAGGAATGACTGTGTGCGATTATGTATCAGGGTTTGATTTACTGTGCTAGACTTTATTTAAGATACAATCCTTTTCTACAACCACACATTATGATTTTTTTAGATTCCCAAAAAAGTTCCACCTTGAGTGCTTCAACCTGCAAAATATTAGTCAGTAGAACCTCATATTTCATAAAAATTATCTCCCAAATTGTAGCAACAAGAATGAGGAGTTAACAGAGTGGTAACTGCTTGGAAACTGGGAATTCATTTTCTGTGGGTGGTCAGCTAAAATAAAAATGATGAAATTACAACTTGGTGCACGTTTTTTTCTCATACTTACTGAAACATTTCCACCAATGCACCACTATACTGAAAGTTCTGCTACATAGTTTTAAACCAGTGTAATGCAGTCATGACACTGAAACAGCTGGATTTTAACATCACTGCGATACCACTTTCCCTACACTTAAGCACACACACACACAACTCAAATTGTGCAATGGTGTAATTGAATTTCACGATTATAATCACAGCAAGATGGCAGACTTAGTGATCGTAGCTGCCATGGCAACCAAGAGGTCCCCCCGGGGGGTTAAGTTAATGAAATGTGGAGCAATAAGCAAAAGGAGATTCCTTATCAATGGGAATCTTATTTTCTGACTCTACTAGTAAAACTATTAATAACTGCCCTGTCTTCTCGTGGATGGATAATGCAAAGAGAAGCGACTTTCCAGGAAACCGAAGCTCTTTCCTCACGCAATACTGCAGCTTAACGCTGGTTACAGTTCACATGCTGCCTGATAAACTGAAATTACATGATATCATCTAAATATTGAGTCTTTTGGTTTATGTTATGTCTAAGCGGGTAAATAAAAACACCAACACAGACCCCGAGCATCATCAGCGTGTAGTGAGTGAAAGACAGAGAGTAAATATTTCCACTAGCTACTTGTGGAGCCAGGGAAGAGGAAAACAATCTTATTTATGTTACTTCAGTTTTTTGTTGGCTGTCATCTGCTGCCCATTCAACACCATGGTAAGTGTGTGTGTGTGTGATGTATTTCTATAGTTGTGAGGACAAATGGTTATTTTGCCTCTCCTTGTTTTTAAAAGGAGCTAATTTAGCATTTATAGGATTTGATGTTAAGAGTTAGGATTTGGTGTTGGGCTGGGGTACAGGTCACAGTTAGGCACATAATTGAGTGAGGTAAGATTAGGCTTGTGGGGGAATGTATGTTGTGTGTATCCTTGCGTGTGTGTGTGAGAGAGAGATAGAGAGAGAGAGAGATAGAGAGAGACAAGCAGAAAGTGGGAGAAGGAGCCTGTGAGTCACTTTCCGATATTTGTACTCACTGACTTCCCATGCATAAAAAACAAAACCCAGGAAGAAACAGATCTGGGATACAATTTTTGTTTGAGTTGCAACATTTGAGTGGAAGGATGCTCTCTGGGTTTTTTTTGTTTTGTTTTGTTTTTTTTCTGTCACCCCATGATTTGAGTTGATGAGCAGAAGCAGATACTACTCAAAAGCCTTCACTCCCTATAGTTTTCTATGCAATATTTTACATGCACTGTCTATGTATTTCATATTTTTAACACTTAATTTGGTGAGAGGGGGGTTAAAATGATTTTTTTTTTCTTCTTATGTGGGTTTTATGAGACCCACAAAGAGGACAACAGTGCATACAGTACAAGCAGGATTTCAATGACAATGTGGGTGGCAAATGTGTAATTTGATTACACTGTATATCTCCAGAGTTTAAAGTAAACTCTCAAAATTGCTTGAAATTTGCAAAAGAATAAAAGCCTCAACTTGTACTTTCCCTAAAGTAATACCATCATAATAAACAAAAAAGATCCGTAAAGACTGTGGTGGTATTACATTTCATCTTGAAAACTGACAAATTGATGGAAGTTTAAAGCGTGGATTTACAAATATTTGACTGCATGCCAGACTGGACCCTGCTGCACACGTAAGACTTCAAGATTCAAGAGGCAGAAGCCAAGTCATGTGGGATGACATGATGCCTCCAATAGGCACCCCAAATAATCCAATATACAATGAAGGGGATGGGGGGTTTGAGGATGATAGGTGCCATCCAGTCATCTCCCCTAAAAAATGTAATTTAATGTCTCTCAGCAGATGCTGAATTGCATGTATGATGCTATGAAGTGCATGTATTTTGAGCACAGCCCTGAGGAGAATTAAACCCCTGACCCTGGCAGAGTCAGTATCATCCTCTACACATTCAGCTGCACACAACCACATGAATTGCAAGATATTTATGCATGCTATGATATTTTCCCATATGTCCTATTGCATTACATGTTGGGGGCAGGCTGGAGAAACAGCCGTAAAACCTCTAGAGTCCTTATATACACAAACTTTAAAAACTCTGGAGAGAAAGCCAATGTATTATCATCACTGTAAGATAGTGAAAAAAATACAATTTACTGAACTTTGAGAATTTTAGATCATATTCAAATTTGTTCCTGGTTTATAAAACTTTAAATAGGTTGGCACCTCCTCCGTTATGTGACTGTGTATTTTCATTCAGTGAATTCTATAAAATCCTCAAGAAAATTCTCTATAAGAGATTGTACTGTACCATTTTCAGCACTCTCTGTGAAAGCTACAACTCAGTGGAACACCCTACCTGACAACATGAAGAGCTGCAGCTCCATCAGTACTTTTAAAACCAAATTTAAAAAGTCTGCTAAAAGCTACTCAGCTCTGTAACCACTGACTCTACATTTTATCTCATGGTCTTCTCATGAACACAAACAGTTTTGCTTTCAATTTGACGAGCTTACATTTATCATTTCTAGTTGATAATGTGGGTGTATGTGATGTGCTATCGTGTGTTCCTTTGTATTATGTGTCGTATGTGTTTTTTGCTTTGTACTGTTTGTGCTGTTATATGTATTAGTTGTGACCTGCTGAAGGGACTGCAGCTGAAAATTAGCTAAAAACTCACTCTGGTACAGTACATTAAATGGTAACATCTATGTTTAACACTATACATGGTCCCTTACAAATAAAATTAATGAATAACTGTTTACTTTGTTGATAAGCTCCACAAAAAGACTTGATACTGAACTGAATGAATAGACCTCTCTGCCTTGACATGCTTGTAATAGACAAAAAACACAAGTAGTGATGGAAACAGTAACATTCAGGATCACAGACCTTGATAATTAAAAGAACATGAATAAAAAACATCTTTCACAGGGAGGTCAGGGAAAAAGTGAGCACCTAAAAAACATTAAGTCCTAGCCTTCATTCAACATTGGAAGGCCACTCATTCTATCCTCTGAAACTTTTCATGATGACTTCATGGATTAATCCAAGACTCCCTTGAAATGTCTTAATTGCCACAACTGTGAAAAGTATCTTGGGTTTTTTTTCCAGTCCTGCTCCTGTAAAAGAGAACCTGTTCCTCTAAGCAGCTGATGCAAGTAATCATAAGTTGTTTGTACAAACATAGGCTCTACTTGGTTGCAGCCGCACCAACAGATATCCATATGGTTCCTGTTAGAAAATGTCTTGCTGCACGCCTAATCACTCTGCAAGAAACCAAACCCTCACTGGTTGTAGGCAGACCAGAGGCTGAGGCCAGTATACTGCCGTGCTGGAGCAAACGGGACCGTGTAAGTGGATAGTGTAATAATGCAAAGATCTGTATCCCTCCTTACAGCAGAAAACCAGGAGCTGTGGATGCCAGTGGACACCAGATATGACTAGAATAACTATTGTGGTTAGGTGCTTATACATGCCCATTTTTAGCTTTTGGCCATGTAAACATATACAGACATAAATAGCTACTATAAATACACCTCATGTTCGAAATAGAATATAATTATGTCCAAATCTATTTGCTGTAAAGCAAAACTATCCTCTTAGACTCCTGATTTCAGTACGTTTAAGGAGTTACACTGTCTCTATTTTCTATTTGGAAAGACCCTCTGCGATCTTTTGGTTCTGTTATAATCATACAGCAAAGAGGAAACCTACACCACCATCAGCAAAGCAGGCCCCGCTGTAGCTAATGATCTAAGTGCCTTGCTCAAAGGTACACCGCAGTACTGCGTGTTCTCTCCACTAGCCACATCTTTTAGTTTTTCTACAGCCCTGCACTGTCACACTAATACTGGTCTCGTCAGGAAATATTCCAAAGTATGCTGGCCCACTATGTGCACTTCATTGTGTTTCCCATTAAGTGGTTCTGTCCTCCCTCCAAAACAAAGTGTATTAGCTCTAAGTTGGCAGCCCTGGGGAAGAAACCACTGACTTACCGTTATTAAATTGTTCCATAAAACATAAAAAGCCTCAATTCTGGCCTATTAGACTATAACCTTCATATGGATCCCTTTCATGTTTAGCATATAGTTATTTAAAAGGGGTCTCCACTCATTTCTTTTTTCCATTCTGGCTGTTTAGCTGGTTTGGCCGTGAATGGAGATCAATAATCAATATGCTGCATCACCATGATCCACTGATCTACTATTGTAGCGCGTCTCTCTGATCCCCCCCACCCCCCCACCCCCCACATCACAGTAGCCTGACCAGCTACCAGCTCATGCATGCAAGGTGCAGATGCTTGGGTGCACCCCTCTAGACGGAGCACCAGAAGCTTCCACCCAGCTTATTTCTGCACCTTTATCCCTTACTGATCAGATGTATCAATAAGCACACATAGGATGAGGATGAAGGAGCTGTCACTTACATTCATCTGACCCACTCCGCAGCTCTGGATGTGCGCTCTGGATATCCTCTCCAAAAACCTGATTAGTAGGCCTATACAAACGGGTTTCCAATTCCCCAACTACAGACAATCCACCGGGACAAAATCTTGAATGGAGCCGTGCTGGCCAGCTGGACTGTTTTTTGGTTGTTGTTTTTTTTTCTTCTTCTTTTTTTTTTTTTTTTTTTACATAATATCCACAAAAAATGACAGTTGAGCCAATTCCACAGATAGTCTAATCCACTGGACCGGTATCTTGCGTTACTCCTCCAGTGAAGAATATTCTTGCGTCTCCGTTCCCCTTGTCAGGTGAGCGCGTTTGGATCAGCTGGCTACGGGTTTTTGCTGCAGAAAAGGAGCCGTCTGTAGCCCTGCAGTGCTCTACCCGGTCTATCGCTAATCGTAAACGTTTCTCTCCCCTCTCTCTCTCTCTCTCTCTCTCTCTCAGCATCCAGTCACTCAGACACGGTGTGTGTGTGTGTGTGTGTGTGTGTGTATGTGTGCGCGCGTGTGCGTGTGTGTGTATGTGCTGCTGAGACGGAGCCGCTTCAGGGGACCGTGCACCTCACAGACTGAAAGCCGACTCCTCCGCCACAAGGCCCAGCCCCCCTACTCTTCTCCATGCCCTCCTCCTCCTCCTCCTCCTCCTCCTCCTCCCCTCACAGACTTGGGCTGCTAATTTATTCGGGTAGCTACACAAAAGGGGGGACGAAATAGAGGGAGGCTGTGGAATACGGTAGGGAGTGAGCGGAGAGAGGAGATTGGAGAGCAGACTTTGGTGCCCCCAAGCTCCGTTCAGTGGAAGTAGTCGGTGAGACAAAGGAGCGCACATATGCAGCATCAAACAGCAGTTTAGCTCAGCTTGGCACATTATGCATAAAAATGACTCATTAAAAAAGCATAATTTCTGTTCTCCCCTTAAGTGAAGACTTAAAATTATGATATGATTGATGACGATTTATAGGGACACCCTGCTAATATCACAGAATCACTAAAAACACTGAAGAAAATTTGTATTTTATTTCAATATTTTATATTTACTAGAGAATGGTAAGAGCAAGAATGTTTTTAATGAAATAATTTTGGATGTGTGGCTGTAAGTCCGAACTTAAAATATGTGTTTTGTCTGATTTTTATACAAATTAATGCCTTTGTAGCCTATTTATCATTCAGATTTCAAGTATGTGGTACCGAAAACAAAGCATATGGCTTAATGTTGCATGAAATTTGTATATAAATGGCCATAATCATGTATGTTTATGCAAAAAGTTTGTCAACCGCACATTTTACGACATAGTCCCAATTTTATTTTTATATAGGGGGTTTTAATACTGTGATATGACAAAACTTAAATAGGCAAATACAGGCAAATTAAATTTTGACAAATCAATGATAGCCTATGCTTAACTATGCATAAGGTTTTAGATATCTGGATATAAATGCTCAACCTGAGAGAGGAATAGCAGCAGACGGGGCAGGGCTGAGGTTCAGACACACCCACACACACACACACACACATGGACTGCTAGCATCAGCAAGATGGGAGTCATTCATCACCCCAGATTTTAGGTCAAGCCTCCACCTGCATCACTGAAGCAGAGCAAGCGGGAGGAGATGCGGAGGAGGGAGAGATGGTGTGGATGTGGGAGGTGTGAACACGGGGAGGAGGTGTGTACAGGAGGAGCGGTGGCTGATGGAACCAGTGAGCAGCAATCAATTCATCCCCTCTCGCTTTGGGAGCCTGTCTGCCCTTTGAGTGTGTATGTAGCAGTCAGCAGGAGGAAATGGTACATTTACACTTTTACTGCTAAGTGTGTACATTTACCACATTGACCGTGACCTGATGACCATGATTTAACTCTTGAGAGACCCATTTAACATCAAAAACTGAATGCAAAAAGCAATGATCTATAAAAAACAAACTGTTTACCTTAATTGTGAAAGTGGGCAATTGAGGACCGAGCCTGCAGTCATGGCAGAATTAGTGTCACATGCAACTTCTGCAACGGAACAAGTAAGCTAAAGACTGATTTTAGGGGCTGTTATACATGCTGTTCTCCTAAAATTAAACGTGTCAACATACAAGAACTAATAATATTTATTCTCTTACTGTAATTGGGAAGATTTTTTTGGTGTAGTCTGTATTCTAGCCTACCTCCCTACAATTGAAATTCCTTTAATTACAGAGTACAAAACATTCTTGGTTTCCTATATAAGCATCATAAATTTAGCAGCAGTGGGGACATTCACAGTGACAATCACAGCAGAAAATAGCAATCTGACTTGAATTTGTTTGGCACATTGTTTGGAAAATTCCACTTTTTCCACTTTTTAAAAAAAGTCTGCTGTTAGTATAATTTCATCCGCTGAGCTATTTAAAGCCATGAAGATATTCTTTTCTAAAACCCAATAATTTAAACTGAGTTCATTTTCTGAATTGTAAAATTCTTTCTCTTTCTCTCTAAGAAAGAAACCAACTATGTAATTCTCATTGACAATCAGCATCATAAATATCATGATCCTGGTTTTTTTTATCATAGCAAGTTTAACATTACTTCTCAGGATGATGACATCTGTTAGATAAGATTACCATTTCATCCATTATCCATCCAACTTATTTTCACCCTTTGGTTCTCACCTCCTGACTGAACGCTGGGCCCCAGATACGCTTGCATTTCTCAGAAAACATACCAAAGGGTTAACATGAAAGATGCAATTTATAGCAGAGATAGAAAAGGATCCATCAGGTGATTATGCCTTGCCCCTGTTGGATGTGAGTTATGAGGACAGTACATGCATTTGGAAATATTTGCTGCATGTGAAAAGGACTGTTAGGAGGCAAGACCTGACAGCGTAAAAGGCACAAAGTCCTGATTAGTTTGGAAATAGTAAGTGTTTTTTTAAAGACCCATGTCAGTCTATTTGAAAATGGTTTGAAAAATGAAATGAATATATTTGTCTCAGCAGACACCACAACTAAAATGAATGAATGATAGATAAACAAACCAATAAATACATCTTTTTCTGTTGAAACTAGTCCCCAGAGTCCCTTTAGAACTCCACAGCTCACATTTCCTCTCTGTCCTTGTCCTTAGAGTCTACATTTGTCCGTGTGTGTGTGTGTGTGTGTGTGTGTGTGTGTGTGTATGTGTGTGTCTGTGCAAAAGTATCGCATGTGTTCGAGTATGTGACTGCATCGATCTTGTTCTGTGAACACTTGCCACAGAGTTGCAATTACACAGCTTTAATCAGGAGCAGATGGCTGAGGAGTGACACTTTTGGTGAGGCTCCCCACGATGGAGGAGATGGAGTGCAAGATTTATATCACTGCTGCACACCCTTTTAGAAATGTAAAATCTCTCTCTGCCTCTACATTAAGCACAAACACACATACACACACACGTACGTACATGCATACATCAAAAAACGTGGAGTATGGTCAAAGGATTTATTAGGCTCCTGTGTCTATTCTCTTTGTCAGTTCCTCCCTCTAACCTCAAAATCCAAAGCCTGACCATGATAACCCCGCTCCACATTTCAAAACCTCTCACACACCTCCCAATTTATCTTATGTCAAACCTTAGATAAGCCTTTATAGTATTTATTCCAAGCATTCATACCGGAACTGATTAAACCAGCAGTCAAAGAACTGTAAATTCCCAGAATCCCAGCAGAAATGACTTAATCTGGCTGTTTAATCATCTGCTATTCTATACTGATTTTGATTATCTTGGATTTCATGAACACAACGCAGAAATAAGTGTGACATGGTGGTGTGCAGTTTACAACTAGTAGCTGTGAGGTCATTTGGAAATGCATCGTTAGAAGCTAATGGAGGGGCCTGTCTATGTTGGCTGTATGGTTGGTCTTACTGGCGGGGCTTTTCTCTCCTCTCCTATACAAACACACACACACACTCGATTGACCGCAGGACTGCGACGCCTCTGATGTGAATCAAAGCAGTAAATTAACCAAATTGGCATGTTTGCATGTGCAGTGGACTGAAACTAATTTTTAGATTTCAACACTTGAAAGAAAACTGTAACATAACAAGTATTCTTCCTCTGAGAGAAAATCCTCTGGAAAATATGAAATGATTCCTTGGCTGGCAAGTAACACAATATCCTAGTTCCGTATATCCTGGCAGCTTCATCCCAAGAAAGAGCTTAATGTGTCTATTTCCACCATGTCTTATTTCATTCAACGTTTATCACTTCATCTCACTGGATTCAGTCTCTTTCCTGAAACACAAGTTCATATCTGCAGCACGGCGCATACATTAACTTTCTTATTTCTGACACTTATTCTCCCTCTCTTTCTCTTTCAACTTTACACTGTATGACCTCGTGTCCACGCAGGTGTCAGCCCCAGCCATCTGATCCACCTTTCCTGTGTAGCAGGATGGGATGAGGTCACAGCTCTACAGACCAGTGACTCTGAGCTAAGAGAGGAAAGCGTGGTGACTCAATCAAACCTTCCTCTCTCATGGCCAAAATATCAAAATAGCACTGCCTGCCTTTGATGAGGATTTCATTCAAGGGGGACTCTTGTGGGAAAAGTACGTTATAAGATATTTTTTTTTATGTTCAATTGAAAGTTTTATCTTCATGAGAGAAATCCCTCTTGGAGAATGCCACATTTTAAAAATCCCAGACAAAAGTTACATTGAAATGGTGACACTACAGCCCCCTTCACTGGCTTTTGTCTGTCTTTTATTCCTTCTTCAATGCCCTCCTTTGCTGCTTGCAACAAATACAGTTGTATGTTTCATCTCATCTGTGCCTGCAGGGTATTCTTAGGGAGATTACTATAGCCTCCTTTACTCCGAGTCCAATCTGCCTTCCATGCAACCACACACCAGCCCAATGACTTTGGCTGTTCTTTCAAAGCTTCTACGTTGTGCATTTCTGCAGATGTCACTAAAAGGGGTCCAAGAGTTAAGCATATAGGGATAAGATGTATTGAATGTAAATCTCTGGGAGAACTGATTTTGCTCTGCCAACAGAAGAAAAAAAAAAATCTGTACTTCCATTTGTTGGGTGTTGGCACCATATTTCCTGTTGGTTATGTGTGGTTTCCTCCGGACCGGCAGCTTTTTTAGCTTTTGCGATGCTTTTACATGTGCATTGTTTATGTGGGTTTTGTGGACGTGTGCAGCTTTTGGACTATTTTGGTGATAGAACATGAGGATAAATAGAACAAGGGATGACAGAGCAGGAAAAAGGGCATTGTTATTAGGAGCTCTGAGCGACGGTGCATCCCGGGAGCTTTGCAGAATGAACTCACACATAATGTTCCACATCCAAACGGAAATTATGTCTGAAATAAAATGTTTAAAGTTGAGATATCATCGTGGCAGCCACTCACCCAGAGAATACCTGCTATATACAGTATTTTCCCAAATCCATCACTAAATCCTCTTTTCACTCAGCCAAGATTTCCACTAATTCTGAGCCTCATATTTCAGCGTTATCTTGAATTACGTCATCTCCATAATGTGCTTAGAGTTGAAAGAAATGTTAAAACTTGTCTTTCTTTGACTGAACTGTTATAAGTTTAGAAGCTGGCCTACTTCCACTTGGCAAGCTTCACCTGAACAAGGCCTCCCAGTATTAGCTAAACAGTTGCTGAGAAACTTATTTTATACGTCTAACAGCGAGGGTCATTACTTTGGCCTTTTTGAGCAGTGATCTTCAGCTACAGACAGAAAACAGGAAAGCAGCAGTCAAGGTTTTATACTTCAAGTTGTAATGCCCCTTACTCTCTCCCTGTCCTTACATACAGGCTGATATCAGAGCAGGAGATTTAACAGTTCCTCTGACGAGCTTCCAGGTTTTGTGTGATGGGAGAAGTTTATGTGTTCGACCTCAGAATCCATCTGAGGTTCTCTTGCTTTGGTGGGAAGCTCATTGCACTCACTTCTCTCTTATATCTCTTATAAATATAACTTACCAGGTGTTATCCTGTTGTTTTTTTTCGTTTGTCTCGTTCTAATTGGAAACAAGCCATTATCACAGTTCTGTAAAGAACAGTAATCCTACTAGTCCACCACAAGATGCAGATCATCATTTTGCCAAAGGTTTTAGGTCCAAGGAAATCATTTCAAAACTCATGGAAGCTGGTTTAAATATCAGTGTCAATGATCTATTATCCAAAAGGTGTTTTGGCTACTTACACCGTGCATCCCTTCGCTTAAGACTCCTTTTGCGATGACCCCCCCTTCAACCCCTTTCCTCTCTTCTCACCACTTCTTGCTCTCTTTCTTAGCATGACTAGAATATCCTATCAACACAATACCTGCAGGCTGCATCCTCCTCCTCTGTACTCTTGTCACACTCTTACCCTCCTCACTAATTTATCTCTCCATTACACTTCCCTCCCTCCTGCTATCGGAATGTTTTATTGTTTCAAAGCAAATCTGCTAAGCAGGCAGAACCACTAAATCAGGACGGCCTCGTTTTAAGAACTGAGATTGTTTACGCTGTGAGGGAACTGTTTAGGGGCTTGCCGACTGGTATGTTATAAAATCTTAGCTATGATGAAACACAAGCTTAACATATTGGTAAAAACTCTTTTCTAGAAAACTGTCCTCTTTTCTAAAAGTAAAAATACAAAATCTACTGTATGCATGATAGCTGTGTCAGCTGTGCAGTGTTGTGTGGTTATATCCAACAATTTTGCCAGCAGGGAATATTCCATGTACAAAAAAAAGTGGGAAAGTTGAAATGTCATTGTTACTAAAATGTGTAGAGAATGCTATCAGCTCTAGCAACTATAGAATACTAGTTCCAATACTCTCATACTGGTCTATTACACTTAGTGAATAGCTGTTAAAAGGCCTCACAATGTGCGTCTAATACGAGCGTCTAGCAAACAGGAAGTAGCCAAAGCTGAGAACTTCCTGTATAAGCCCATCTACTGGCCAGCTTCTGTACTATGGGCACAGGAGTTTCCTGAATGTGTGTGTGTGTGTGTGTGTGTGTGTGTGTGTGTGTGTGTGTGTGTGTGTGTGCGCGCGCACCTTTGTGTGTTTGTGTGTATGTCTGTGTGTTTGGCATTCAGCATTCCATCCCCTCTGCTTCCTTCCCTGCTCCCGGCCCGCTGATGCACAGCATCGTGGGAAAGTGCGAGTCGCACCTCTACACACCACGCTCCCTCACTCACCACACACATAAAGCAGCGAAAAAGGGGGACAGATTTAGTGGGTGTTGTGAACCAGATGTGTTGCACTGTTACGACATTGTGCCATTAATGTGCCACACAGATCACCATGATTCCATATTTGGAGTGAATGACAGATTGATAGTGAGTCTGTGTGTGTGTGTGTGTATGTGTGTGTGTGTGTGTGTGTGTGTGTGTGTGTGTTTAGAGGCTGACAAAAAAAAAAGGCTTTTGCTCAAAGATAATTTATTACATTATGCATTTTTGTCTAATCGGATCCGTCTTTGCATGCCGAAGGTTAATGTTCTGGACTGGATTTTAAAACTCCAGAACAAACATGACACACACACACTCCCTTCCGTTACCCTATCATCTCGGGCGCGTCCCATATAAAATTTGCAGCTTTATGTGACAACAGTTCCTCTTTTGTTTATGTGTATACGTGTGTGGTGCGTGTGTTATTGGACGTTCGAACCTTGGCTCAGCCTGTAAAGTGTATGTCAGTGACTCCAGAAGGAAGAGGAAGATGAGAAGGTCAAGTACGTCAGGGGAGATAAGTCCTCCCTCACGTTGCACTTCTGGATCAACTGCTTCCTGTTTATTGTTGCGCAGAAGTGTTGTCCCACGAAGATAACAAGGCTTTGACTTTTGACTCCAGCGGAACAGAAGCACATCCTGCGACGGATGCCATATTGTTCAACACCTCATCATACCTTCTCACACAACCACTGTGACCCGCCTTCGACTTACATTTGGACAGTTTGTACGGCACAGTGGGTCATAGAGCGGACTTATGATTGAATGGCTTTTCTTTAATAAGTTTTTACCTTGACATTATTATTATTACTCTATCAATTAATCACCAGCAGTGATTTAAATGTAATTATTGTGGCCTGACATGCATGAATTCAGGCAGGATTGTTCTTTGCAGAGAATAAACTTTATATGTTTAAGGTAACTGCTGACCCCGCTCAAAAGCAGCTTTTTAGCACAAATCTAGCACATTTTCCAAACCACTGCCACAAAACTAACATGTTAAATCCCCAAACATTAAGAAAATGCATTAGCACAGCTTATTTAAATTTGTGCAGTTTCCTTGTCTTATCCAAATGGGTCTTTAAATGCTTCTCAACAGAATCTGGCTTTAACATATTGTACAGAGCACAAAACTATCCCTTAAGAACAATCTGTTATTTTTTCAATAACGTAGAGGGTATAAGTTTACCATAAGACAGAAGGACTTGATAGATTATATGCAAGGTTTTATGATACAGTGTTCTCAAAACGTTGCCTATCTTCTTGGAATCAGAGAGCAGGAACTTAAGGCCACTTTGAGTCTGGAAAATGGTCAAGAAAAACTCCAAAATCGGCTCTGTAACTCTCACAGCTGTCTGTGACTGGAGCCAGGGCAGAAGCCGGAGAATTTTCTTCGTCCTTCCTAGAATGTGATTTACGTCCAGTCCAGTCTTCTCCCACTACTCCCGACTTTGTTTGATTGTTGTTGTTTTTTGGAAGAGTTTAGGATTTCTTTTCCAATTAATTGCTCGCTACAGAAGGACAATAATCAAGATAAGGTAATGCTGGTTTCCCAACCAGTGCCACACACAGTACAAATCACAATATGTTTACATTAGAAAGGGCTTTCTGAGCTTTTAGAGGGATTAGAGCCGGGGGATGGAAAGGCTCCAACAAAGCTTATACTTGTTCGTAAGGATGTTTGGGCTAGTTTGGCAAAGTGACAAAAGTATACAGAGACTTGGAGAAAGATGGAGTGCAACAGTGAAGTGAAGTTAAGGTTACAGCACAAACCTGAGCAGCTCAGGTTCTCTACACGAGTATTGTAAATTTTCATGAGAATGGATCATTGAGTGCCAGTTCAAAATCATGATATTTTATCTTTTTTGGACTACTGTTACAGAAAGGACTGTCTGCTCTTTCAAATGCTGCAGCCATTAACAGAGTTTGCACGAAGAGGTAGAAGGAAATGACAAAATAAAACCCACAACAGGCCATTCCAACAGTCTATATAACAAGTTGAGATTGATTTACTTCTCTGAAACTCCCTAAGCACTTCACAAAGCCCCTTTTAGATCTTCTTTGGAGCATTCAAGGCATGTCGACCCCTAGACACACATCTCTACTTCATCAAGTACATCTCTGTAGAGATGTGACCTGTACATGTCCCTTAACATGTGACCTGGACCGTGTAGTCCGCATCATCCACAGTCTCCTTCTACTAAATGCTTCATGAAAGGCACACACAGACACACACAGACAAACATAATTTTGTGAACACATTTAGACAGTCCTGGATGCATAGTAAACATGGTAAACAAGGTTAAGTCTAGACTCCACACTGATAAGAGCTGGAGACAGACAGGAGTCACTGCTGATGGAGCGTGTGTTTTTTCAAATACAGAGTTTATAATGACAGTCGTGCTTCATCCCAAAACGAACTTACTGAGTGTTTGGCCTTCTTGTCAAGATGTATGCAACATCCAAGGTTAGATTTTGTAACTTCGTTAGGTGTCTTACCCTGTTTCCTGTCTCTCTCTGCACTTTCAACTATCAAATAAAAGCAAAAATGACAAAATTAATCTTTAAAAATAATGAACTAAATCTAATTTTAAGGGAACTGTTCTTGTCTCCTTATTTTGTATCTGCCATTGTGAATTGAAATAAAAGAAAGCAAAAGGAGGCGCTTCTAAGTACACACAGTAGTATTCAGCCTGTTAATAATCAGTAGAGCTTAAATCTTAATTAATGCAGTTACATTGTTGCATGTATCATAGTTAACAAAAACATAGCAGGTTCCAATTAAAGATGATACTGATTACTTTATGGTATCATGACACAGACCAATCTGCACCAAGCTCATGTTGTGTTTTGACCCATGACTTCGTAGTCGGAGGTTAACTCTCTCCTCCCCTGGCAGTTTGACAGTCAGTAAGACCCGAATGTTTACAGCGCCTTGTCTGCCATCTAAACACGCTTTCTACATGACATATTTATTCAATTATGCTTCATTTCACACAGACAAAAAGAGCACTGCAGGTCCCAGCCAAGTCGAGAGCATTTTCCACCAACTGTACAGCCTCGATGGCTTTGATTCAAAACAGACGGGGAGAAACTTTGGATGCACGTATGACATTTGTTAAATACTCTCTGTAAACCATTTTGACGTCGTGAGGAAATCATAAACACTACTTTTGCACGATTCAAGGACCAGGTACGCCATTTGGAGCCGACAGCGTGGTGAGGTGTTTTTTGGAAGTAGGCCTACGGCTTTACAAAGAGCACTGTATGAGCTACCAGTGATTACCTACCACAAGGGAGGTTTTTCTCCAATTTACAGCCGCATTTCTCTTTCATTGAACATTTGTTTTTTTAGCATGCATACCTCCACAAGTTCATGAGTTGTCAGGCTGGAACACAAGATAGTGAGCTCTACAACTTGTGGCATAGATATTTGCAAATGTTTCGAATGATTTCTTTACCATCAAATTGAAAACGAATCTGCACTGCAGTAATTTACATATTCATAGTAGTTATTTTTATGATATTTCTTTTAAAATGACAGTAAACAAATGAGATCACTATGAATGTCCAAAGAAGCCAATACTGGCAGCTAATTTTTCATTTTTTTTTCCCAGCATGCCTACTTCCATATGAGCTTGGAATATAATACATGTGGTTATATGGTTCAGCAAGTGTTCAGCATGTGAAATACTGCTTGAAAAAATCGCTCTGACATCTTGGTAGGGAAACACTTTGATCAAATTTTGTTGTAGGATAAAAAGATGGATTTAAGTTCCACGTCTGTGTGTCTCATATCTGCTCGTATCACCACAGTGAATGCTTACACTTAGATATACTGTGTATGATTAGTGGGGGGTTCAGCATAGCATTTCACAGTGACTACTGTACACAATAAGATGAAGCTGCCAGCTCTGATGTTGGCAACCATAAGTTAATAAAAAAGTGTCAATTTGGCAAAATTAAATCCTCTCAGGCTCTGTAGAACTTTTCTCCTTTTTGTGTGTGTAATCCACTCTAATGCTTACTTTGTGAGAAAATTACCACATATGTTTATTTTAAGTGTTTTGGGAGAAATCCACACATTTCTCAGTCCCTTCCATGAAACTTAATGAGGCAGTCTTCATTTCCCTCTTCCCAGTATTGCAAAAACAGCGCCTATCACGCAGACAGTAAGCTGACAGGCACCTTCCAGTACAAGGTTGACATCATCATGACTTCATTTTGCTTGCACTCTGGTTTTCAAAGTCAGTCAAAGTCAGTGAGATCCGTAAACCTGGATGCTCGAGGGGGTTGACATTTGTTACACAATCCACGTGGTCTCAGCTGGCACCCTTCTCCTTTTTTATTTTGCTTTGCTCTCAGCGTCTTTATCCTCTCTGTCTGTCGCTCCCCTACTTTCTTTACCTAATTGTTTCTTTTCTTTCTGGGTTTGCCTCAGAGGCAAGGCTTAATGCTTTCTTCTGAAATATCACCGTGCCTTTGCAGAGGCAGTCTGTTTCATGTTGGTGAAGTGTGTCGGGTGCGGGGTGCAGGGGATTTGGGGATATTGAGGTTGTGGCAAAGGGAGGTTTGCTCGTCTCTCTTCCAGGCAACCACTGTTTTATTCCCAAATTTTCCATGCATTAGACCGTTATTATTTAACTACTGCAGCTTTCACACGCTCAAACACACCATGCTCCGTGTACGCCATCATGCTCGTGCCATGGAGGCAGTTGTGAGTAGGGCTTACGCAGGGACACAGTGGTCACTGTGTTTCCCATCATTCTCTGCGCACACAGATAGCCCTAAATGGAAAAGCAAGGTGGTGTGTGTGTGTATGTGTGTGTGTGTGTGTGTATGACCGCGACCAGAAAATCTGCTGCACCGCTTAGGATACCCACCGGCTGTCCACATCACAGTGACCACTGATTTCTGAGCTCTGTAATCACCGTACACAGGACTATTTTAGTGCAATCTGACTATGGATTAGACAGCAAATTGCCAGGGATCATGAGCGTTTCCATGGAGAGGGTGGAAGTTGCTTGTGAGGAATAATAAACAGAGTTAGATTAAGATTAGACATGACGGTCTGAGAGCGGTGGCAGCTGGAGGAGAGTGTGTGTGCGATGTCCAAGTGTGTGCATTTGTGAGTGGATGTTTATTTAAAAGCATACAAGGAGGAGAACAACGAGGTTTTATACTGGGACAAAGCTGTGCAAAAATAAAAACTTTTCATTTCATCCACACACTTAATCACCCCCATTTGTGGATGTCTAACTGTTGACTGCTTCTTCACTGACTATTAATCATTTGGGTGTAATGACAAGCTGACATAGCCATAAATGTTTATACTCCTTCAAGCACACACATATGTGTTGGAGACCCACAAACTTGTCCCGAGTCTTCCCATAGTTGAATCCATTACACAGTTTGCGGTTATGACTGTCATGAAAGTCAGCTTAACCTAACAATTAGCTCCTTCAATGAATAAAACTCGGTCAGAATCCCTCCAGTCTTAAACACATCATATTTTTTGAATGTGACTCCCATCAAATGGCAGACTGCTGGGAGATTGGCATTGTAATAACTGTACATGCATGCCAAATAATAAAAGAAAATAACCATAAAAGCATATTTACAGACACAAACAAAAAGAAACCCAGCAATGATTTGAACTGGAAGCCTCAACATCCATTCCTTGGCAGTGCCACATCGTCTCTTTGCTTCCTATCCACCACAACAACAAACGATTGCCTTTCTCACAACTTCAGCATTATATTTCAACAATAACTATTGAATAGGACATATATCTTTTTCTAATTTTGCATGGAATGTTTTCTTAAGTTGTGATGAAATTCTGCCACATGATGGATATATTAAGTATGATACTTTGCTCTCGACTCTTTATAAAGGCACGTCAGAGCTCATTTATAAGACAAGAGATTCAGAGTGCTGGAAAACTCAGAAAGCCTGTATGCAGATGCTATGTAGATCATGCCAAACAGAAAGAATCTTCTCTGACTCTATAAATGATAGTGGCGTAATTTACTGAGGGAGTAACATCATCACATAATTAATCATCTCAGCAGCAGCTGGGTCAGCGTTGAAAGAGTCAATACATGAAGTTGAGGTCATCCAAAGAGTCTGTTTTTATTACTGATCAGCATCCACGAAACATCGAATGCACAAAAGAAACATGATCTTTTTAATTTGATCAAATCTCAGTTTTTTTTTTTTCATTTTCTTTTGGAATCAAAAGTGGTACTCTCAAACTTGAAATCAGCATTCAATGAAAAATAAGCTCAAAATTGACTTTCCTCCTTCTCACAATTCCCTTGGATAGGTTGTCAAGTTCAAAGTTATATGTTCATGATTTTGACGACATGCTATTATTGCCTCAGGCGATTGGAGAGTCTTACTATTAGTTTTATCACATTTTCCAACGACCAGCTTGGCCTCTAATCACCTCTGAAGCTGAGCAGCTACACGCACACTCACCTGCGCTCCAAATGCCTAATTTCCTGCACATCTGAGAGTGCTGGCTGGGGTGGGTCCGACAACAAAGACAGGAAAAGAGTTCGAAAAACGGAGGGCTTTGATAGTTATGAGCTTATTGTGCTATTCAAGCGCTCTTTCGATGTGTGCATGAGTGTGTGTGAAGGGAAATATGGGTGCCATGTGGGGTTGAAGGTGTGAGAGGAAGCCTAACAGGCCCTCCCATGTGTGCGCCATTAGATGTATGCTTATTGGCGCACACTGAAACTGCTTTGATGACTGTTCGGGCACCTTCACAGTGTGTTCCAGGTGTTCATCAAAGAAACTCTCTACACTGAACACTGGAACTCTTGTTCATACTACTAGAATATTGCAGTAATATTTCACAGTGCATTATGTTATGAGTTTGAATTATATGAAACACTTCCCTGAATACTACAGATTCCCTGTGAAGATTTACCAGGCATCCATGCTTTTATTCAGCCGCCCGTGATGATTGCGACCCAATAAAGATGGCTGGGGGGCTGTGATTTTTATGAGACCCTTCATATGGCTTGTGGCTCCTCTTGTTCTTTCTTTCATTCTGTCCATCTGTTGCACTGCTGAATATGCCAGCATTGTTCAGCGCTGGCTAATGCTAAAGGTCTGTCGCCCCCTGATGTGGTGGTTTCTCTGAGGGTGATTGCAACTGCAAATTGTGATTGTAACTGCAAAGGGAGATTGGAGAGCGAGAAGGCTTCAGATTGTACTTGATCAGAGGCCAGAAAACAGTGAGTACTGAAAACCTTAAGGAGAATGTACACTGTGGTTTTTTACCCTTGCCTGGGTGAGCAGGTCTGCCTGTGTGCAGTGGCATAAGGTAGTTACAAGGGGCCCCAGTGCACGCTATTATGACCAGCCCTTGTGCACGCTAGTTAGTAGTTGTGAAGCACACATACACACACATACACACAAGCTCACACTTACAGTCAAGCTTACAGTCAAATGAGTTACTTATGCAAAGAGAAAGCTATCAGAACCATGAATAGCACTCTGATAGGTGGTAACATTAACAGCCGGTCAATCAAATCAACAAGTCAACTAATCAACCAACTACAGCTGGAATGTTTACATAACTATTGCTGTTATTGGGAAGTTATGTAGGTAAAAAAAACACACATCAGCAGACGAGTTGCTAGATAACAACTATTGTTAATATGTATAAGTGACTAGAGTTAACGTTAAGTTTATTTTTTGACATCGATAAACTGTTTCTGCAGTCAATTTAACCAGTTGCTTGTTGCTGAAGATATACATTTTCAAAGAAGTAACAATCGAAACATGCACTGATGTGTCATTACTGCAATTCAAAATCCTCTGTTGCACACATGTCGTCTCATGGTGTGAATCAGCTGTACAGTATTTTGAGTAAAGTAATGAAGTAATTTGTTTAAGGTTGCTTTCCTAATCATGCAATAATTGGACTGTCAGTCTGACTGTGTGTGAGTGTGTGTGTGTGTGTGTGTGTGTGTGTGTGTGTGTGTGTGTAGTATAGCCTAGTAAGTCTACCATAATGTTTATATAATGACGGAGAGGGCATATATAGCAAATGGCACCGTTTTCAATTTAACGTGAGTTCTTCTTTGGACACAGGCATATTTCCAAAGTGGCGATCTGAATCGCTCACAAGGGCCCGTTCTCCGGCCAACACGCGGCTGGAGGGCCCGCTCCCCCCCACGGACCATCCACCTCACAGGCCCCAGCGCAACCAGACCCCCGCGCTGTCTATATTTACGGCCCTGCGTGCCTGCATTTTGCGTGTGTGCGTGTGAATGTTAATGTGTGGCAGTTTTATTTGGATACAGTTTCTCATTTCTGCTGTGTATCTGACTGTTAGTGTGAGAGAGTCTAATTTGGAGCTGATTCTGCAGAGCAAATATAACCCCCTGAGGACGCTGTGATTAGTCCCAGGCTAAAGGGAAGAAGATTTGGTTGCTTCAGTAATTTTAACTCGCAGGTGGTTTTCATTTTAGTGACAGTATCATCTTCAAATTCTTGTCCTCTTCAGCTGTCTGGCCCCTGCACACACAGACCCACCCTCTCTCCTCCTACGTTACCTAACTCCTGTGTCCCCGCTTACCCTCTCCGCACGCTTGTTTTTCTCCACTTCTCTGCTTTTTCTCTGTTTCTCTGAAGCTGTACTAAATAAGAAGTCTTGAGTCATTTCAAATAAAAAAAAAAAAACATTCCAGAGCTTTGTCACCCAAGTGGTGCAAAATAACATCAACAAATCATAATGATATTCATTTTTAAATACTTTTACAATTACTGTAAACAGACAGTAATACAGCACAAACAGAGTAATAGTTTCTTTCAATGGCAGCTGGGAAGCTTTTCAAAGTCCCTCAGTAAAATCGCCATGTTTATCCAAAGTGTTTACCTTCTTCAGTAAAGCAAAGACGTAAACTGTCAACCAGAAGAAATAAAGATGCTCTTTGCAAAAGGAAGCAGTTTATGGAAAATGTGGTCATAATTTTAAGAAACACTTACAGTAAACGGCCACTGCTGTGGGAAAAGAAGCTGCAAATCATCTCGACTATTGGCCCCATTTTGTTCACAATAATTACTAAAAAAAATAGAGAGAAATATGTCGACAATGATGTATTGATGTTTAAAAGTGCTTTAAGTGTCACCTTTGAGGTGGTCTTTCCAAGTGATTTGGTTTGACACACTGGAATGACATCTAAAGGGAAGTGTCAAATTTCCACATCCACAGACTTAGAACTGTCAGAGCACACACAGACAAATCCTCCCGAGAATAATTTTATGTTCAACTTGCTCAGACTCAGCCTGTTGTTTGGACACATGGAAGCGTATGTCACTGTAAAAGCTTTGTTCCAAATGTGTTTAGTGTTATAACATTTTGGTATGTTAAAGACTAGGGCAGGCCCCTTTAGTCCCGCATAGGCTCATCCTAGTCCAGATATATGGAGATAGCAGGATGTTTTTATTATAAATGATTCTTTCACAGATATTTACAACACAATTAAATACATATGATCAGAGAAAGCACAAGGTTTTGGTTTTCTGCTCTCTATAGGCTCTAATATATTGGACTTAGAGAGAGAGGAGAATGTTAGAGAAACCGAGAGGCTTGTGAAAGCAGTCACGGCTTCTTTGTCAGTGGATCAAGGACTTCTTATCTCAACAAAAACTCAGCAGGGGTTTAAGCCAGGTACTGATGACATTTTTCAGGCTGTGGTTATGCTTTTGGTTTTCATTCATTTTATTTCACTTTACTTTTCATCTAACTGATTATTGACACATCTTATCTGGACATACACAGCAGAGAGAGTGTTTAAGGAAATCTTTGATTATATTTACTGTAGTAACGCTCTTTTCTAATATGTGGGTCACTGATAAAAAAGTTCCAACTTTGTATTGAACTCTAATGTTTAAGGCCTGACACTGGAGAGACATTTGTGAATTGTAATTTTTGTGTTTCCAGGAGTTCCCAACAAAAATATCAGGATCAAAGTGGCACATTTTGCAGCTCCAGCTGTGTCTTCCCTCTTTTAACACAAACCCCATCAATAGAGTGACATCAACAGGACATCCTATACAAACACTGCTGACCTCAGGAGACCTTAACCCACTGCACATATTCATATGTGTGTGTGTGTGTGTGTGTGTTTGTGTGTGTGTGTGTGTGTGTGTGTGTGTGTGTGTGTGTGTGTGTGTGTGTGTGTGTAGCATGTGGCCTGCTTTCCATTAAACTGCAAAAAAGAAAGTGTTAGCTTTTTAAAGTGCTCTATGCGCAGGCTGTAATTTACAAAATCTGTGTTTAGGATGTGTGCTCGGGGCTGTGCAAGAGCTGCAGTGCAGTGCATGAGCTGGTTGGCTGCTTGGCACAGGCTTTTTTTTCTTAAAAGTAGCAGACCTCATCAAAGCTCGACTACTGTTTAAAACTCTTGCTGCAGCTAAACTTACTCTCTGGAGTGTTTCAAAGGTCATGTCCACTCACGAAAGCTCCTGTATAAACACACACATATACATCCGTATACACACAGCAGGAGTCAATGCGCAGAGATAAATGAAGGTAAAAACTGTAAAATATAAAGGTCAGGGCATGTTTCAGGTCAGAGTGAGCTGGTATGTAGAGTAAAAACTGGAGTCTGGAAAGCGTTGTGAACTGACAGTTATTAGTATTAATATAAAGAAAAGTATTTCTGTAAAACTTTACTGAATTATTCTTTGAAAACACTGCATTTCTGTAGCGTATTTAGCATTAATTAGTCGAGGCTTGTTGAGCCCAGTGAGAGAAGTCACCCAGGCACGGTCAGTAAGGGGAAGAAAATATTTCAGCAGGGCTGTCGATGACATATTGTCCATAAATCTCAGAGAACAATAGCATTGTAGTTCCTCTGTAGCTCTGGCTTGGGGACCAGAAGGTACTTGGCTCCAAAAATTTCTTTTTTTTTTTTTTTAACAGATTGGGAATGCTGATTTTAGGAAAGTGTAACCATTGTGCAGCAGAGGGAATGGAAAAACCAATGGCATAAAATGCTTTTCTTTTCTATCACGGCTAAACTGACCTTCCCTTCCCTTAAGCACAGTTTGGCACGATAAAGAGATATAATGATTAAAAGCACTGGTCAATGTTCACATGGAATGTGATAGAGCAGAAGTCTTTTTCTGAGTCTTTCTTGTCTAGAATGTGCTGTATGCATTTTATAACCACTCCCTGCCTCCTGTTTTACCACAAAGCAAGGCTAGGGTGATAAAGGGATAATCAATAAGGTCAAATGAAGGTTAACCACCCCTCTCTGCATCACTGCTAAACATCACAGTCAGCAGCATGCAAGCTGTATCACAAAAACTGCATCTGGTACTGGTAAGATGACGGAGTCCAACGCCAGATAATGTGGGTCACACAAGTTCACTTTGTAAAGTGGCAACACATGTAAAGTCTAAAACTGACAAGTAGCCAGCTTCTTTTCGGGCAAAATATTTCACTGTAATTGGTGCAAAACTCCCCCAAAATTATTTTTCGAGTAAAGTCCAAAAAAGGTTAGATCCCATGAATTTAACAGGATTTTTTTTCAAAGTTTAGTTTATGATTAAGGTCTCTTGGCTTTATCCAGCATGGTCATTTCCATTTTATCAGTGAGAGCAGTGGAAGAAAAGGATAAAATTGTCCTGCTTAAGCATCTGGTTTCACCCCCTAGTGTGGCAGTTAGCATGTTACAGCTGAAATCCAGGAAACATCTTGGCAGAGTTTGTACATTTCCAGGTGCAGGGAAGTCAAAAGCACCCACAACTCATTCTTTTTTTCTCTCGTAGGGAAGGAAAAGAACTATATTGTCCTGGAATACAACATTAAAGGCTACGAGAACAAGTGTTAATGTGTTTGCATGTGAGCTTACACGCTTGTGTGACTGTGTCCATCTTGGTTTGTGTATGAGGCTGCATATGTGTTTGCGTGTGTGTCAAGAGAGCGTCTGCGGTCTTACAGGGCATTCTTGAAATTGTTGTCTGGCCATACTGGAACTGGAAGACTGACATAGATTGGTATTTGACCAGTGGTTTCCTCTCAGTAAAATGCCAGCTGTCATCTGTTTAGCTTGGAATCATCTGGACAAGCTGCACACTATATATACATCAGGCTGGAGCACTATCACAGCCTGAGTGAACTGGCGACTCTGTGGACATTTCAGAGGAAAGGAATGGCCAACATTACGGTGAACTGTTATTGTTGCAAAAATGATGAATGATGTCTCAGGTTATTTCAGGTTATTTTTAGTTTATCTTTACAACTACTTTGCCAAAAATGTAATTGCAACTGGGTGGAGGATGCATGCCTAAAAAATCAAGTCCTACAAAACAATGGTGACAAACCATTTTTTTTTTAAAAAAAAAAAAGGCTTTTGTAATTCATCTGGCAGAATCCCAACTTTCCATGTGTTCTTCTGTCATCCTTCCAACAGTGATGAAGTGACACACCTAGAACTTCACTCTCGTACCTCTTAAAGAACTCACAATTCGAAAGACACATGTAGTCATCATTGGTTTGAAGGCAGGCTCTGTTTATTTTTACCTTACACAGTGGGTGCAGCCTTCTCAGTGATGATAATATTTGATATTTATTTCCAAGCAGAATATTTCCATGTTTGTTTCTATCTCCGAAGAAGTCATTGTTCAATACAGTTCATTTGAAATCATTCTGTCTTTGAATGCACGTCTCTTTTATACATATTAGATTACCAACATGATGAAAACTTGCCTTTCTAGTCTAACTCCAGTTTATCGACAGGCCTTTCTCTGTTGACCAATGACCATCGTCAAGGTCAAATAAATGATTACATTAAAAATACTATTAAAAAAATAAACATCATCTTTGACAACCAAACATCCAACATGATCTGACTAACGTTCATGAAATGTGGGATATGAGAACTCAGACGATTTGTGATAATGGTGTGTGAAAGGTTATGAGGGGTTAGCTTCTGATTACGCTACAGTAAGTAAAATAACTTTGAGGCAGATTTTGATTAGGCAACTTGAACAACTTTATTTAAGGTTAGGGTTGAGGTTACAGCTTTGTTTAAGCAAGTAAAACCATAAAAATAATTTGAAATTATTAGAAATTTGAGATTCTTGGCTTTTGGTTACGTTTAAATTGTGGGAAAAACCTGGCAAATGTATTGTATACTGTATATCCATACGCATTGCCAACAATAACAACTTAGCTTTTCTTCAGGTTTATACATTGTCAGACAAAAAACATTTTTCAATCTCTTTTTTTCATGTGTAAGTAAAGTAGTGGCACTTTAAATAACCATATATGGATTCATACCATTTTTTACAGACATTTCCACAAAATACAGCTTAAAATGAAGGATACAAGTCTGCATGTCTAGTCATGCTCATATAAACTTGTGTACTCATGTACATGCATATGTTCATGTTCATATGTGTTTATGATGCTGCTGACATCACTCACATGGCTGACATCAATCACAAGCAGACATGGGACAGATGTTAGCAGTGGTCCAGTAGACACAAATGAGTCCTAACAGCTGGAAGAAGAGATCTCTGAAAGGACGATAAGGGCAAAACATCCCCCGGGATACTATCTGTGTCCTTAGACTTTCCCTGCTGTTAGGAAAGCCTCTGCTACAAGGCTTTACACACTCCAGGAGGGTTCTGTCAGAGTGCTTCCCTACTTGAGATGACAGTCAGAACAAAGAAAGGCTCAAGGACACAGTCTCACTCTGGCTCTAAGTTTTCCTTTCAAAAAAATGTCTTGTTGTTGGAAAGGAAGCCAGGAGAGAGGGAGTGCTCCCCTTGGACAATAAATTCACCATAATACCCCTGTATCGCCTTCATCCACACCCATCTACTATCCTCTACTACTGTACCAAATATGGAGACTTCCTCTCTCATGTTTGGGTTCATGGCAATAGGCTGATAGACAAAATACAGTCCGTCTCAAATAACCGCTTTCATTAAAGCATAGTCCAGATGTATCATTTGACTCCAATGTTGAACATCCAGGGATTTGCTAATTCAGACAAATGAAAGCAAAACAATAATATTTAAAGGGTCGGTGACAGAGGGGTTTTCTTGCCAGAGATCATTGGTTGTGGAACGTTTGACACAAAACTGAGGTCGATGGCGGTTACAACAAACAGTCCAGCTAACATTTCTCTTAACACTTGGGACAGCTGCAGAATAGCTCAATATATTTCAGGGTTTGTTTTTTTAAACCTAAATTTAAGCTGATGTAAAGATAAAAGGTTAAGGGGTGCTCCCATGGTTTAGGGGTTGAGATGCCGAACACAAACCTCAATGTGCCTTGTTTTAATCTGGTTGGGGACCTTTATTGCATCTCTTTCCTAATAAAGGCATGAAAATGCCTCAAAATAATAATAATAAGAAAAATAAAGAAAAAAAATGCAAACATTGAAGCAACAGTATGTATACAGTACTGTACCAATGTGTAAAATGAAGCCCTTTGCGATTTTATTCATTTATAATATGTTTTCAGAGACTAAATATATCTGTCATGTCATAATGTGCTGGGTAGTCAAATTTCTGGATATCTGGAAGATAACAGTCTCATATATCCTGTGCTGCTTACACTGATTTTGAACCTTTTTGCCAACAATTTCCTCTCCAAGGCCATAATCAGAAATCTGACGCTTGTGAGCACTGCGGAAACCATGCTAATGCGAACTGAAATGAAAAAAAGCCTATTAATAGAACAGTGAAAACCAGATGTAGCCAACTGCAGGATGTAAAAAAAAATGATCTCACTGCAAAGAACAGAGGCATGGGTTGGGTCAGAGAAAATCTGATAAATACAGATGTGACTGTGTGTGCTCACATCACTCCACAGCGTGCTGGCTTACTGTTTGCCACTGTGGCTAAACAGAAGGTTCACTGGCTCTGTGGTTCCTGTAATGTTAGACTAAAACCAAAGAGCTTCTGATTTGACCAAAGATACCTTTCTGGGTCACTTTGTGTGCTTGAGTCTTTGTGTGTTTAAGAGAACGCCCCAACCAAATGCAATTAGTGTGAACCCACTTAAGACACATGGTACTCTTAATTTACCCGAAGAGACAATAAAACCTTCAAAAGGAAAATGAGATTGGAGACCAAAAGAAAGATGAATCAGGGCTAGTCATTATGAAGATGATGAAGATTGCAATGATAAGAATAATGATGACAATAATTGTGTCAGAGGGATCAGCAATGTTCACTGTAATCCTTTAAGAGTACAGACAATGAGCATAGCCCGTATATCATTGTTAGTCAAGACCTCATCTTTCCATTCCTCTCTCTTCAGGTCCAATCCGGGGAGCAGGCTGATTAGTCTAACGCAGTGAAGCAGAACCAGGCAAAGGGAGAGCAGTGTATTGATTGTCACAGTGACCTTTCCTTTGCCACTGTTCCAGAGAGATGGGGGGTTGCTGTTCTTTAAGACTCTGACTCACCAGCAGACGACGTGGCTAGAGACAGGAACACCACGCTCTGCACGGATGACATTCATTGCTTTCGCTCACCAGATTACAATCATTGTGGTCTCAGTGGGGTGGCACCAACCTTTAGCTCAGCCCTCCTAAGTAGGGGTGGGATGATAATCAATATAATTCACCATTTTCATAGAAATGGCTGTCTATGATCATGGGAGGGAGCTCCTTTTATTGCAATAAAGCTTTAAAAATAGACACGTAGTCATATTATTTCACTAATCTAGAATTACGGAGAGAGAATTGTGTGATCGTTTTGGCCATGGTTAGTTTGATATTTTTTTATATCACACTTAAGATCTGCTAGTAGCACTATAGTGTGATTGTATTAATCCCTGGCAATCAAATAGGCAACACAATCACCTTATCAATCATCAACGTCTGGGTTTGACAGTACTTCATCAAATCTTAATATGGTATTAATCCACTTATTGAATCTGAATTCTTTCAAATCTCTTATAAAATTTATTTAGGTGTAACCTACAGCTATGCTAAACAACCAAAGCAATAAATAACAATGTCTAAGTGCAAAAAATCAATTAACATTCAAGGTTTTTAGGCATTTAACATTTGTGTTTTTAACTAAAGGATGACCTGAATGCTTTGTACATTTTGTAATAGTAAAAAAGATTAAAAAACAAATAAAAATAAAAGTGAAAAAAGATAAGATATTCATTTCACGGGAAGCTTAAAGAACACAGAATCCATTTTACCATGTTTGTGTGTGTGTATGTGAGTGCAAGTACCACAACACCACTGAAAGTGGTGCTGTGTTGCTGTGTAGTGTGATAGCACTTCAGAAGGCAATGAAGCAGCTGAATGTAGATATTGGCAACTGGCTAAGACTGTGTCTGTGTGGCATTAGTGTGTGAGGAAGGAGCAGGAGACACATACAGTAGATATGCAGTGTGGGGGATTTAACTGTAAAACCACTTCTATTGTCTGGAGCATGGTTTGGTATAACAGTTGGAGATGGCAAAGGACAAGGAGGGCAGAGGGGTCTGTGGTTGAGGCGTGTGCCAATAATGGCAGTTGCAGATCTATATTTGAAACAGATCTTAAAAAGCCGGTCAATTCTTCTTAAGTGAAGTGGTGGAGAGAAAAGAAGGAGGATGTGGAGGAAGGAGGTAGTAGGATCAGCAGGGGAATACAGGGAATAGACATTATTGGCAGTTAAGACATCCGTGGAAGGAGTGGGTAACCACATGAGGCCATGGGATCCAGATGGGACAGAAACAGGTATGGAAATGTTTAATGAGCAGATAAATAAAAGAAGAGGGATATTCATGCAATAGGAATTAGGGGAAAGTCAAAAATCCAAAAAAGTGATGTGATGATTGTTCTACAGCAACCTCTTACAAGTGATTATAATCCTAGAAAGCTCAGCAGGGAATGCCAGTAATTACAGGTCAGGGACAGAGCTCCTAGACCTCTGATAAACATCCAGCTAAGCACACACAACCAACAACACACAACTAGACAGCATTGGATGAGCAGAGCATCAGAAAAAATACACTTAGCCAACACATAAACATTTCATCCACAGTGCATGGCAGGCCTGCCAGCAGGAGAAAACCAACACAGCACAGTGGCCTTCGTAGTAGGGTGAAAGAGAAATGAAAAGATGAATGTAGCAAACGGTTTAGATGACAATAGTGGAACAGACTGTCCTGGCTTAATTTCTACTGCCAGTATTGGGATCAAACAATGGATGTGAAATTGTGTGCACACAAACACACATTAAAAAAAGAAAAGACCAGCACACACTAGAACAGAGCAAAGAGAAGCAGGCATGCAACCATAAAGTTCATAACCTGCCAAGGAAAGTGTGTTGATAATGCTCTGCTCTACCAAAACTGCTGTCCAGGTACCTTTAAGAGAAGACTGTCAAAGTGTAAATGCAACTGAAGTGGAGCAAACCGCTCAGACAAAACAGCTTTTGTGGTCAGCAAAAAAGAGTTTAGAGCAGCAACTTTTCATCAAACAATTAATCAGCAACTTTTTTACTGTCCGAATATCACATTTTAGTCATGTTTTAAGCAAAAATAGCATTTGCTGATTTCAGCTTCTCTAATTTGAGGATGTGATGGGTTTTTTCGCTGGACTGTTGGTTGGACAAAACAGGATATTTGAAGTCACCTCCAACTCTGGAAAAATTATAACAATATTTTTTCGCAAATTTCTGACATTTTATGGACAAAATTATTCATTGAGAAAATAATCTGCAGATTGATCAATAATGTAAATAATCATTTGTAGCAGCCCTAAAAGAGAGCACATTCATACTAACTGTCATTCTCATAGTAGTTCCCTGTACTATTGCGCCTGTTTCCTGCATGAAAACTGAGACTGAAATAAATATACAGTGGATCCTGGAGAGATTTGATCATCTTCAGATGATCAAATCACTCCAGACTGGGAAGCCCCTCTATTTCCCCCCTTAGCTTCAGTCACACAAACCACCTCAAATGGGTTTTTATATTATGTGAATTATCTCCTCCAAGGGAGCAGAAGGTTGAGATAAAGTGAGGTCTGTTAGCAACTCACTGGATCAACATCAGAGATGGGCTATTGGTGATGTGATGTGGTGCGGTGCAGATGATCATACTGCTGATTCAGCTAGCTTGGAAACCAGAAACCAAAGACCCTCGATCCCCTGCCTCCATGCTCAACCATACTCTCTCCAACTTCCCTTTAATCCTCAACGACCCCATGCATGCCAGACGCACACAAGCCATCGCCACGACCGTCTGCCCCCAAGCTCCTTACCGTTGGGGAAACCACCTCCTCATTTGCAAACTATCGTCACTGCTCACCACACCTCCATCTCTAATTTAACCAGAAACCTCACGTTTGGTGCCAAGCGAGTCCTGCCACAGGATGAGCCCTTGTGTAACCTCCAGTGCTGAGCTTAATTCGAACTCAGTGTCAACATTACCTTACAATCAAGCTGCAGTCACGGTTCTCAAGACTTGAGGATGGAAATCAAATAACTGCACATTATGATCTTTTGGGTTTCCGTGCATGAAGCCAATTCAAACTGACGTGCCATGTATAAATACAAAAAAGGGGAAAAAAGGAAATTACACACACTTTCACTGGCGTGTTTCTACTTTAACAATGTTCAAAAGCAACAAGACTTAATTTCTCTCAAGAACAAGAAGATCTACTACATGTTTTCACACTGAACCAGCTTGGTCCTCATCTTAAACAAGCATATCCAGGTTGTGTTTGTCTTGCTTCTTTACCCTAGTCACAGCTTGTGTCTCATGTAGACTTCCCCTCCTCTTGTGCAAGTCACAATCACAGTTTACTTCAACTGATAGGATCAGTGTGCAGACGAAGCAACCCAACAACAAACATACCCAATGTAAAGCTTAGCTGATAACCATACCCTCCGGTGCATCATGTCTAGGTCTAATCTGATTTTATGTATACATATTCACGTGAGGGCATTTTATTACATCTCCCGCCATCTCATTCATCTTTTGTGGTGGCAGACATTTGGTTACACACTTCTCTGTGTCTACACTAACCCAGTGGTTCGGTAACTAAGCAGCCACGCAATCTGATGGGATCCCCGCCAGCATTTCTGATATCCATTCATCATCCATAAGACACACACCGTTTGCATGTTTACACACTTGAATCTCATTTTTCTCCCAGAGATGGGGGCGAGTTTTAAAAAAATAGGTTCACATACATGCGTGTATGCAGAGCGACCCTTTTATGTAGAGGACAAAGACAGGAGGTGGGAACTTGGGAAATTTCAGTGCAGGAAAATAAAAAACTTTGAGGTGTGAGACAAATGAGTAACAGCGTCGAGTTGAAAACCAAGAGTTGGGAGCAGGATTAGTGGAAATGAGGCCAGAGTCTTTTCAGATTCACTTTAATAAACAAGAATTTGTCACCAACACAATAGTAGAAAGATAAGACAATGACTGCTCTCATTATTTTGCTCAAATATAAGACACTTTTCTTGTATTGGGGACAGCTGTGGAGACAGCTTGTAACTGGTTATCAGACCATTAAGTTAAGCAGTCGCTGCACTGACAACATAATAAAGCTTATTAGGGTTGAATTTAGAGTTGTCAACAGTCCCTTTGTAGTCTATGAAAAAACAGAATCTACAGAGCAGACTAGTGGAGCTGCTCCATTTTTGATAATCTGCACTTTAGGTGGTATAATGAAAAGGAATGTTTTACAGCTATGGGGAAATGTGTGAGTTTTTAAGTACCTCAGTACATAAAGGATAAAATAAGATATATCTAAACATCTTATCATTGTTGTCATGTCCTTAACTGGTGATAGAGAGTATATACTGTGAGTCTAAGGTATTGGCTGATGAGGGAGTAGGTGTACAACATGTTGCCTGTAAGCCTAGACCAAGAGCGACACCTAGTGGTCAGTAGAACAGAGACAGGTTTACTTTAACAGTTCAGCTCCTAACTTGCATGAAACATCAAGAATCAGTAAATGTATTTTCTCCCATGGACACATTAAAAACATGTTAGTACTGTGAGTTAGCCTAAACACCTGATGCCTTACAGACAATATGAGAAAATAAGCACAAATTTGTGCCAAATGGTTTATAGTAACATATTTTCCAAAGCAATGAAGCAATGCAAGATTTCCATTATTGGATAAGGTGAATCTGAAATGAAAAATATTTGCATATACAGGTTATATAGACAGACTCTAGATTATGTGTGTTTTGGTGATTTGATGTACTGCATAACATTTCCTCTTAGAAACAAGTGCCAGTCTCGCTCCTTGTAAAGACATAAACTTATGTTGCGCTAAAAAGGAGACACATAGTGACAGAAAAGTAAAAAGGTACAACCGATATGAACCAATTACTGGAACTCTGAATGCAAATATTTTTCAAAGTGTAAGTCATGTTACATAATAAAACTATGAAAATACATTAAATCGTTTTAATATTGTTAGTAATGTCACAGTCAGGCAGCTCTGAGGTATGATTAATGTCTGAGAATCCTGTTAGATTTGATGCACTGCTTTATATCCTATTTATGATACAATCCTGACATCTAATCTAATAAGAACAGTGTTCTTATAAAAAAAACTGTTTTCCCACTACTCCCTGATGTTTTTCACAATATTCCAGTTAAATAGCACAAAAAAAATCATCAAAAGCAATAAAAGAGATGTATCTGTAACATGTGTTCTGAACTGTTTTAGCCTGATTGAAAACTGATTGAGGTACTTTTGGAAAAATGTATCTTTGAATAAAAGACTACAGAGAAAATGAACAAAGTGCTAGTGAGGGTTTGGCAGTTTATGTGGCTCAGCTAAGAATAGGACTGTTGTCATTCTCATCTTCAACAGGACCCTCCTCTCCTGACAAGAAATTCTCTCGGTCTTTGTCATCTTTGGCAACATCCACTCCCATCAGACCCACCGTGCTGAAACAGTGGAAAAGGAGACGTAAGAGAGACACAAAGAAAACTTTCTCAATTCCAACTAAACAGGAACGACCAAGAGTTTCACTATACACACACACACACACACACACACACACACACACACACTGTAAGTATTTTTAAATGGGATAGTCATCTTTAAAATGGCTGCAACATACATGTTTCAACTTCATCAACATGAAAAGGAGACGTAAGAGAGACACAAAGAAAACTTTCTCAATTCCAACTAAACAGGAACGACCAAGAGTTTCACTATACACACACACACACACACACACACACACACACACACACACACACACACACACACACACACACACACACACACTGTAAGTATTTTTAAATGGGATAGTCATCTTTAAAATGGCTGCAACATACATGTTTCAACTTCATCAACATGATTTCTGAGTGTACATGAAATTTACATGTTTTTTGGGAAACCACAAAAATAACACATTTGTTATCAGTTGAGATTCTTGACAACTCATGACTCAGTCAAACCCACTAAGCTCTTAAACACAGAGCATGCTAGCCTTGGCTGTTAGACTGTGATTACTGAGCCAGTTGTTTTGTTATTTAGTAACTGTCCACTGTGTAACAGAAGAAGCAGTGCATGTGACTGAAGTGGATTCACTCGAGGGGTTTTATGTTTCACGCTGCACCTCCCAGACTGACTCAGCATCACTACTTTGTCAAGTCAGTGTAATAAAACAAACGTAAGAACACCATTTAACAGAGATAAGTATCTACTTTTTTATAGACTTTCCTCCATCTATGTGTCACAGAGCTTTGGTATCGATTGTGTAGTAGTCAAAATACACCAGAAAAAACATACTGTACATGTCATAGTTTGGTTACTAGTTACTGTATGAAGAGGGAAATGGTTCAGTGGGAAACGCTGAATGTGGTGAATAAATAAAAGAGGAACTGAGAATTCTTGTTTTCTTAGTGCCTGAATAAATCAAGCAGAGCATTTCTTCTTTCCAGTTTGGCAAAACAGATGTTTTTTATGCAACTTGACCCGGAGTGCAGCTCTGCAGCTGAAGCAAATCCACACAGCATTAACAGTTCTGTTTTATTGATGACTGATCAGATAACTTTGGGTAGAATAATCCGTATTCTACTAAACACTGTATTGATGTTATATTATCTGTAAAATACAGAAATCAAACTTGGAAAAAAGAGTCATCTCCACAAGTAAGTCTGGTGTCAACTTGTGTTGACAGACAGCATCAAGACCAACAGCAGGTCCCATTAACTTGATGGTGATTTGGTGCTTTTATGTTGTAACACAGCTTGTTGGCTCAATGTCCTTCAGTATGATTATTTCTTGAATGTTGGAGGATACTTGAGTGCACCACCAAGCAGGGTTTTGAAAAATGACTCCTGTTTGCAACAGGATAACATATAACATAACTTGGACAAAAAAAAAAAAAAAAAATCAGGGCGCTGTGATGGATGACCTATCTCAAGCAAGTTTCAAGCTGCCACAAGTTGATTTTTATGATACAATGGAATAAATGCAAACCAGGAAATCAGTTTGGAAATGTATGGTTGTTTGCTTTAGAAAGTGGGCAGGAATTATGTAAACTATTTTTATTTTGCTGTAAAACATGCAAAAGCACTGGTATGGTCCTATTATGTCGTATTATCTACATAATAGTAAGTTCAGCATGAACTTGAACTTACCCCAAGAAAGACAAAGGGATGACACAGAGTCCTGCAGACAACAGGAAGACGAAGCCTGGGAACCATGATACTGTAGCAGCATAGACACTGTTGAAGACTGCGCTTGATACGTTGTTCGTTAGACTTTCCAGAAAGGAAAGACAGGCAAACAGAGCACCTGCAAAAACACACCCAAGGAGAGAAGAAAACAATTTTTAGGAAGTGATACAGGCGATATGTAAAATAAAACTGTTTCATTTCAAGATTCCTCTTTGCTCAAATGAACAGGAGCTTTGAGTGTTCTGTTGTGCATCGTGAAGTTGCTTGAACAAGCAGCTCTTAAATGGACTCTGACTCTGAGAACACAGAGACACAGCTCTATGGCTCCCAAAGCCCTAAACCCACTCACCCTGCTGAGACTTTGAGATGATCTTTGACATCATGGAGCGCAGAACAGGGAACGGCATGATGGACAGAAGCATTGGCACCCTTACTGTAGTGAACAAAGAACAGAACAAAAACATCATATTATACAGTATCATCACATGATAATTCAAATAAAACGATGCAATGATAAAATATCACAATTACATTTTCTTATCTGTTTACAGTGCAATTATCTAGTAAAATACACAAGACAACCTGCCTTGGTGACATTTCTGCAGCTTATAAAGGTGGTAGGAAAGGTAGGTTCTGTCAAACAGTAACTGCAACTAAGCCTATAACGTGTGTTTATGTAATCTTCTATTTTATATTACTCTTCATTCCACCCTTTACATATTTTTTCTAAAGATAAAATGTCTTGTTTTACACCCATTTATTTTAAGCAACGCACTTACATTATAGCTATGTGTAATATATTGGATTATTATATTATTAATATTTTCTTACATATATGATGGTTAGCAAAACTGAGGTCTAGCGACAGTATCATTGTTAAACAAGGCTACAAGGCCACAAATCCTGTGCATAATTTCACAACACAATGTCTAGTGTCTGACATAGAAGGTGAAACTAATTGATGCTTCATTGTCCTCATCAAACTATTTAAGATTACTGAACTTCTCTGAAAACAAGGCAAGCATGAATGAAATCAGGTGCAGATTTTAATTCAGCTTCTACACACACACTTGATTTTTTTAAACCACTGATAGGCAAGGCTTGGGTGTTTTTTTCACTGAACTTGAGATTCAACATTTTTGGTATAAGCATCACAGAACTGTAGCAATTGTGGACTTGTTTCTCACCTATAAACATCAGTAAAGTGGTCTTTGCAAACGCCGTCAGGATCATGCCAGATATGACAGACAGGATGCCCAACAGGACAATGAGCAGCTGTGGCATGCCACAGTATGTGAACGCTGATACTCCCATAAAACTGGCCAGGAACACAGTAGTGGACAGTGCTGAGCCGTAGCCAATCAAAATCTCAGTCCAGCACAGTGGCTCATTGAGCTCATATAGTGTCATCAAGGAGATCCCACCTCCATAGGCGAAGGAGAAGCTGGTGAAGATGAGTATCAGGAGGACTAAAACAGTTTTACACCTCCGGCTGGCCCCTACAAACATCTGGTAGACCCCATACAACATCTGTTTTGTGGCTGAGTGCTGAGGAGCCCCATCTAGAATAATGGCATCAGGAGGAGCCTTCTTCACAGTCTCTTCTAGGATGAAAATTGCATAGAGAAGGATCACACACTGAAACAACGCGGAGGTTAGGAAAGGCCAGTTAAAGCCTGCAGCTCTCAGGAAGTAGCCTGTTGATATTGAAGCCACCCCAGACAACAAGCCAATCATCATATCAAGTCCAGCCATGCGCAGCGTCTTCTGATGGCCGTCCTCACACAAGTCTGCTATATAGGCGAAACAGCCCCCCAGAAATGTGCCCAAGCCCCCAAACAGAGAACTAAGAAGCGAGGAACCAATGAGCAAGTAAATGTTTAGCTCAAAGTAGGACACTGCCAGGAAGGTCAGGGTGTAGATCAATGTGCCAATCAAAGGCAGGATGATGGTGATCTTGCGTCCTCCCCGGTCACTGTAGGCCACCAGCATGAGAGTGACAATCAAAGAGGGGACTGTGGAGAAGAGCTCTGTGTAAAGGGAGAAGAGAGACGCCTGCCTCTGCACCTCCTGGAAACACAGAAAGGAAGAAAAAGATGTAAAGTTATGTGGGGAAGTTTAAAAATATTGACTACACTATTGACTGGTTTCAGGAGAAATGTTCCCCTGCAAAAGGTTTCTTCTTGTGCTTATTAATAGGATACAGTTCAGAGTACAAACAGAAGTGAAAAGAACCACAGTGATCTAGAAAAACCTGTTTTAAAATAATCACTCCTGCACCTGTTGTACGATTGAGAGTTTTTTTTTCTATTTTTAAAACCTCACATGAAATGTTTGCAAATGTTTCAAATCTGTGTTTGTTTCTCTATTTGTTTAACTGCTGTTGTTTGTATAACAGCTGTCAATATGATGGATTAAACTTTAGTCCCATGTCATTTTTTTTCCTTCTTTTTTTGCAAAGTTGTGTTGCAAGAAAGGGGTTGGAAAGCGTTATGGGAATATCTGCTTTGCCATTAAACTAAATGTTGAACATAGACATGGATAGTTCCTCATATGCACACTGTAAATGTGGAAAAACTTAACAAATAGCCTACATAGAGCGCTATTGTTTGTTGACATTTGAGCTATTTTTCTCACCCTTCCTCTTCCTTCTTCAGTAACACATTTACTTTCATATACACATAGAAAATAGTATGTCCCATTCCCTCTCTACAATTTGTGTGGGGATTTTCTCACAAAGTAGTGAAAGTAATAATGCCATTAATTATATTGAAAATGTTACACAAGGAGATCATGTGAAAAAAACAAATAAGTACTCACTCTTCCACCTTGAGTTACTAAAGTACATGTTCTTCCAAAACATCCAGTATTTTATTACTAACCTGATGGTAGCTCGTCTGGTTGCTGCTGCTGTTTCCTGCACATCTGGAGGTGTTGTCAGAGATAGGATAGGTGGTGTTGGTCAAGTCCTGCCAGAGCCTTCGGTACACATACTGCTGCACCAGTGGATAGATGAGAAAACTGGAGAAAGCGTACAGGGCTACCACAGGCTCCACAAGGAAAAGACCCTTCATTTTCAGTGGCTGCAATATTCCCTGAAAAAGATTTTTTAAATAGAGAATAAATTACATACAATAGACTTACAGATGAACATGAACACAGCTGGATCTGAAGCACATGGCAGTGTATAATTAAGGCAGTGAATTTACAGTTTTAAAAAAAATATAACTACCAATCCAATTGTACAGGTAGATAATTAGATTATTTCAACCTCCAACGCTTCAGCACACAGGTTGCTATTACTATAATATCCGCACAGTATTCCTCATTTACAAAAATTATCACAACAAGATAGGGTCTACGTGGAGATATTGATAACATTTACTTGGTTGTTTTTACCTTCTGCTGATCACCAAGGACACATTTTGCACACACATTATGAATCCAAGATTATCTAACAGTTTGACACATAAAACTAAACTGATGACCCTGCAATATGTACAGTTTGTACCCGTGAATACAGCAGGCTGCAAGAATGAGCTGGGTCAGGTCAATATTCAGATTACACGGAAGATAACAGCTCTACCTTTTAACTTATTTACGTCTTGGATGTTGACAAGAGCATGTGGTATAACACCTACCTTTTAGATAGCCGCTTAGATCATGTTGTACCCAATGAGTTGTACCCTACAAAATATTACTGTTACGAGACGGGTGAAGTAGTGCTGTTCAATGTTATGAAACGTTGAAGTCCCGCCCCACAACGTATACGATTGGACAGCGAGCCTCCAACACTGCGCTTATTCGATGGGAGGAACTGTCAGTCATGAGTAAAGGTGGACGAGAACATTTTGTGCCTTCCGTGTCATCTTCGTTTTATCATTTCGTATAATATTAATTATATATCAACGTGTATTTGAAATATGCAAGAAACATTTGTTAATTTGCGAAATGTCAATATTAAAACCATGGACGTACGCTACATTTTCACTACGGTGACGTGACGTGCTTTGCGTCGGAATGTACCATTCTGCCGACACACCGGGAAGGATTTTGTTGTGACAGCAGAGTAACAACCCGGCGGGGGAGACGGTAAGGCGCAATCTCTAGCCCTTCGTCTGTGTAATTTAAATCAGCCTTACGATTGTCAGATGAAGCTGAAATGTCAAATTCACGTACATGTTTATATATTTAGTATCACCAAATTGTTCAGATGTTTGTCTTAGTAAATGACAGTTTAACATCCCGGACGTGCAGGTGGCACCAGCACCAAAATATCGTAAGCTAGCGAATCATAGCTACCCTAGTGATTAATCTAGCTAGCTAACGTTAGTAGCTAGCGTTAGGTGAAAGACAGCGAGCTGTTTAAACTTCATCATTTTCTCCCCGTCCTTCTCCAAGGTGTTGACTCATCACATAAAATGCAGCGTGAAAGCTAGCTGTGGTTGAGTAAACGTTAGCGTTAGCCTTTTTTCCTGCTGCAGTTGCTTTGCAAAGTCGTGACTGTCCGTGTCAGGATGGTTGATGTTTCAGTCTCCCGGCCTAACGTTATCGTTCACAGTGCTGCTGCTGCTGCTGCTGCATAATCTCTAGATACCTGCGATAATCAGTTTAAAATAAAATTAGCTTGTCATATGTATGGGCCTGTGTCCGTAATTGACAGTATGTTAGGTTTCTGATTTCGCAATGAAAGTTTCCTCGTCAATATTGCTTAATAATATAACTGGTCTCCTGAATCAGCAAGGGATTCAGTAGAAATACCAAAATCTAAAAACTGAATACTGTGTTATCTGCAGAGTGGAGTACAGTTATGGATAATTTGTTTGTGTAACGTCTTAATATTTGGTTCAGTCACATCGTTAGCAATGCAAAATGCAATAACTATTTTTGAGTCAAACACCCTCAAAAGCAACCGCTATATGGTCAGATTATAGATCATCTCTCCATCCATAACCGACAGAGCATTTTACTCTGCAGTAGCCATTGAATTACAGATGTGTCTGAATGGGAGTGTCTCTTGTCTGATCTGATATGATTCATTGTTTTTGGTTTCCAGGTCATAACATAGGTTACTGTATCTTGGATCAACAATGGCCTTCAGCAAAGGTTATCGCATTTACCACAAGCTTGACCCACCCCCTTACAGTGTCATAGTGGAGACAAGGACCAGGGAAGAATGCCTCATGTTCGAATCGGGGGCTGTCGCCGTCCTGTGTAAGGCATCATATTTAATTGCACTGTAATGAGAGTATAGTGTCGCTTTGGATAAAAGCCAAATGAAATGGTAACATTGTAATGAGATATGATTTAAATACTTTGTACACTCTCACCACAAATGCAGATGCTACAAGAGAGATATCATTCCCTATCGAGTGATGGAAATGATTCTGTGCTATGATTAAGACACAGGCTGCATTCAACTTATGATTTTAGGGAGAACATGGCAGATATTCCTCTCATGTTGTGTTGCTTTTGTTTGTCTTCTAGCGGCAGCAGAGAAAGACGCCATCAAAAACACATACACTAAGATTGTTGACGCCTATGGAATCCTGGGCGTCCTCCGCCTAAACCTGGGTACGCTACAGACCTATATTTTCTATTCAGTGCCCCTTGTTGCAGAAATTTCCTGGGTCTGGTCCCAGTTCCTACTTCCAGGTTCAGGTGTGACAGTGAAGTTGCCCTGGTTTGTTGCTGCTTACTTGTAAGCTGCTTTCTCCTGTCCTCTACATGACCTTGAAGGCTCTTGTTATCACAACAAGGAAAAAGCCGTGTAAAAGATTAAAGCTCAGTCTTAGAGATGGCTGAGATTTGACAGTCTGGTGGTTTCCTATAAAAGACTGGCACCAAATTTTAATTAACCTATTCTCTAGTCTGCTCATGCTTTGCATCTCATCTGAATGCATCTATTGACATACCGCTTGATTCCCTCTTTTTTCTTTACAATCCACCATGAATATATATTATTTATTCTCATGGGCCTTTCTTTTTCACAATACTCCACTTTTTCCTCTGCAGGTGACTCCATGCTCCACAGTCTAGTGGTTGTAACAGGATGCAGCTCTGTGGGGAAGGTGCAGGACTCTGAGGTTTTCAGGGTCACACAGACAGACTTTATATCACTGAAGAATGATCCTGGAGATGAGGACCGGATCGCTGAGGTGCGAAAGGTCCTGAACTCAGGACACTTCTACTTTGCCTGGTCTTCCACGGGAGTCAGCATGGATCTGAGCCTCAACGCACATCGCAGGATCTTAGAAGACACTACAGATAACCGCTTCTTTTGGTAGGAGCATGAAATGATAGCTGTTCCAGATTTATATGGAGACTAGTAGACAGACATTTAACTGTGAAAATCTCTGAAGTAGGAGATATCTGCTGTCTCACATTAGTAGTGAAATTGTTTTTCTGAATGTGTGGAAATTCTAAGATGTGAAAACTCACAGTTCATGTGAATTTGTTTGTGTGTTTACTGTTTCGTCTGACTTTATACGAATCAACAGGAACCAATCTCTTCACCTGCACCTGAAACACTACGGGGTGAACTGTGATGACTGGCTGTTGAGGCTGATGTGTGGAGGTGTGGAGATCAGGACCATTTATGCAGGACACAAACAAGCCAAGGCCTGCATCTTTTCACGACTCAGCTCAGAGCGAGCCGGCACACGATTCAACGTCCGAGGAACAAACGATGATGGACAGGTGGCCAACTTTGTGGAGACTGAACAGGTGACTCAGATCTTTGACGCTTCTGTTGAATCTCTCTACTCGTATGAGAGGTGTCATGATTAAAACTGACAATAAACCAGTCTGATGCAGTAGTTGCATCATTTAATGTATACACTTTGCATGGCGGTGCTGTTATCAGGTGCCAGTCAGAGCAGGACAAACAGGACATAGAGCAGGGAGCAGTGACAAACAAATTCTGGTTAATACAATCTATTTAAACACTGGTTATCTATTGACTATTCAAGATCAAACCTGATGCAGCCTTGTAGTGAAACAGTATTGCTCCAACATTTAACACACTGCCTGTTATTATGATTTCTCCTTTCCATTTCCCGTCTGTCCTGACAAAGGGGCCATACAAACACACTGATGTTTTTTGCGGCCATTATTTATTGTAACATGATGTCGTTTTCTTATCAGTTCCCTGTGGTTTTATTTGTTTAGAAAGACCTAATTACTTTGCATTTTTGTTCTTTTCCTTCTCCTATTGTTTGTTTTTTTTGGTTGTTAGGGTGGTCTGTTGTGTCTGTTTTGAGATTAGATGTTTTTTTATAAGCCCTATGCTTTTTAACTTTTTTATTTCATCAGTATAAATGAGTCATTTCTCTAAATGTGTTTTTAATTCACAGTTTTATGACTATATCTGTGTTTTGTCATATTGTGAATTAACTTTCCTCTTCTTTTGAACAGGTTATTTTCCTGGATGACAGAGTCTCATCCTTCATACAGATCCGTGGGTCCATTCCTCTTTTCTGGGAACAGCCAGGAATCCAGGTAATGGAAACTAAATCTGTTCTATACAGCCAGTTTTGAATTATGAATGTGAAGTTTTCATAAATTAAGCCACATTATATGAAAATCATAAAACTACCTTCATGTTTGTGTACAAGACCTGTGCTTTTTGTAAATACTGCAGCTGTGGCTGAGGCTCACTCAGTCTCAGTTGATTGCAGAGTGTCAGAAGAAGCCAACATGGAGCAAAATGAGAAACACTAAAACATATTGTATTTGGTGTTTGTGTCTGTTAAGACAGTGTAAGGGGAATGAAACATCTCCTTGTACTTGCACTGGATACATTTATCCTAGTTTTAACACATGTTGTCCATGCTGTGTTCAGAAAAAGTCCATTAAGGGTGTTTTGTTGCACCTGAATGAGAACCGGCACCGTAATGGATTGGATGAGAACCCCCATCTGGTATAACCTTCGTTTTTTGGGCGATTGAGGGGTGGGGTGGGGTGGGTGGGCGCTCTCTTGGTGCCAGCGCTTTTGTTCTGCAGATAGAGTATGATTTTCTCTGTGCAATGTCAAAGGCCAGGGGCGAAAACCGAGGCTGCCCCAACATAAATTTACATTCAGATCCCATATACAGGAGATCTAAAGCAGGAACAAGGATCACTGCATTAGCTCATCATAAACAATGCTATTGGGATCTATCTGCCCTTGTCCTGACATTGCACAGACTGGTGGATAAGATCAGATGTGGGAAGGTTAATGGTAGATATAGTGGTTGGTAAAGGGCATTTTTCTGTTTTCCTCAGCTCCCAGACATCTTTGGTCAGGTGAGAGCCTGGTCTGAAAACATCCCCCAACCACTTCCCTTTCACTTTGTTCTCTAGGCAACTGGATAGGTGTCAATTGATAATGTGGAAGACTGAGCTGTTAAATCCATTAGAGGACCAAGGGAAACCAAGATCATATTAGTCACCTATTCAGTCTAAGATCTATGGTTTGGTTTAAACACAGGGTAGTGGGCTTGGGGTTGTTTTCAGACAGAACTTTAGTCCCCCCCGCTTTTAAAGTGTTTTAGCTCATAGTCCCCTCCACCAATGGTGGTTTTGTAGGCCTACTTTCTCCTCTCCATACTCTCTAACTCATTCTGTGAGCAGGATTGATAGTTGTCAGTTTTGTCCAGAAGAAGACAAATCAGTCTAGTGATGGGGTAAATTAGAAATAGATGTAAATTAGTCTCTGAATCATCATTATAGTGTAGTACCATTACGAACCCTGCTAGAAAAGATTTGAATCAGAAAAGCGAATTGAAGGACTTCCCCCTTTTAGATTAGTAGACAGTTAATCAGTTGTTAGTCTTGGTCTTAGACTATTTTTATGGCTGTTTTATGGGGAATTAGCCATTAACCATTACAACAAAATGAGTCACATCTCTGGTATCACAATGATATCCACAAATATACTTTCACTTTTAATAAGCATTAGAAATCCTTCTGAATCGCTTCATTTATCTACAAAAGAACATTCTGACAGCGTTACAGTCAAACATCAAATAGTTGAGAAAATCCTGCAACTAAAAGTGAAATAATAATAATAATAACTAGTAAGTGGCATGAAATATATCGAAGACATAAAATGCCTTTAGTGGTGAATTAAATCGACACTGGAATGTGTCTTTTTAACAATGAAACTCCAGATACTAGGTTATCTGTTATCCGTTCAGTTGGAGTAAAATGTGAGAAGGTTTCGGTCAGAGGTGTGTAAATGAAACCTGAGCCCTTTCAGATGCCATGTCAGGAAGTTGTTAAATATGCATAGCACAGACCAGCATAACAGTAGAGAGAAGAAGGAGTGACAAAATGGCAGCAGCATGGAGCAAAACGTCTAGCCCTGCCAAACACGGGCCTGTCCCGAAAATGAATGACCAGTTCAGCGCAGGGCAGGAGGAGGGATGGTGACGCTATATATTTTTTTTTCAGCTGATGAAAGGCCATTAGAGATCGGAAGAGAATAGATTTGAAAAGCGAGAGGAGAAACGAATGAAAGTAGGAAACATTTGTGTCCACAGGCAGATATGAGTATGGGACATGTAGGGACCTGCAGTGCAGCAGATTGAATAGATTTCTCTGCAACAGCCACTAAGCTAGTGACCTGCTAAAGCCTGTCAAGGTGTGGTCATGTGTGGTCTATACTTATCTTTGTGTGTTTTTTGGCGCTCTCAAAATGACAGAGTGGAGGAGAAGTAGTAAGACACAGAGGCAAAGAAAGAAAGATCCTATCAAAAGTTCCAAAAAATGTTTTAGAGAAAATACTTCTCTGCTGCTCAGTCTCTGTCTCTGTAGTGTATGATCTCCCTGAGCTGCCCCTGTGTTGCTGTTGTCCTACTATGTCATTTTTTTTTCTTTTTATCACCACTGTGAAGGTCTCACTGTTCAAATTTTGTCCGATATTCTATCCTAAATCCATTCTTCACCACCGGGGTTCTCTGGCCATCTGCAACATGTGTGTGTGTTTGCGCAACTTTCCTGTTTTATAATCTTTACCAAAGAAGGACATTATGACTCGTCTTTCTTGTCGTTTCTGGTTGTGTCTGCCCTGCAGGTTGGCTCTCATCGCGTCAAACTCTCAAGGGGATTTGAGGCGAATGCTCCAGCTTTTGAAAGGTAATTAAAATGTTCTCTGTGTGTGTGTGTGTGTGTGTGTGTGTATATATATGAGTGTAGCAGATTCCAGCTGCTTTATCTGGTCTCCAAGAGATTACCACTCCTCAGAGGAGACACCATAATAGTATGTTTCCTGTACGGTAGTTACTGTCCGAACCAAAATAGAGAAAATCTTTCCAGACTCTTGAAGGAGAGGATGTTAATTGAAGTGTGTCCTCAGAGACACGTCTATTGTAGGGAACAGAAAGGACATATTAAAAGCCCTAAATTAGCTGTTGACCTCAATAGCCTGTATTTTATATTTATTGCAGGCAGTCTTTTTGCATCTACAGTCAATCCTTGACTTTTTGCTAATTGCTTTTGGTAGTGAAAATATTTTATACCACGTTTAATTAAGTTCTTGTGTGTGCATTAAAGCTGTTGAAATCCGTCTCTCATGCACAGCTATTACATATCTATTGTGTATTTTCAATAGTTGTATCTTTCCAAATACTCTAAAAGTTGGGAATAATGCTGCAATTATGGATTAGATCTTTTATGACTCATCATCATCTAACTGGCAGTAAAATGTGGAGACCATTTGGCTGCATGTGCCTCCGAAAGTGTGATCATGATCCTAATTTTATCTACAACTGATCTCAACGTTTGCCTAGTTTTTTTTTTACAGAACGTAGCTCAATGTTTGCAAGTACCACAACATAATTTTAAGTGTAAATGGTCACTGAGCTGTCTGATACCAAAATACAGGTTTATCCCTCCTGTTGTGTTTGGGTCAAATTTGACCCGTTTTCAAGTTTAGATGTGTGAAACATACTTTTAATTTTTTCTAATCAAAACAAGGCTTCATTACATACTCTGCAATGGCCTACTGAATACAATAAAACACTTTTTTTTATCATTTTTCTTTTTTTTAATGCCTGTAAAAATAGTTACATCTGTTGTGTTATGGGTCAGATTTGACCCGGCAGTAATTATGGGTTGTTTATGCCGAGAAATACATAGTAAATGTTGCCAAACCATCATGAATAACAATTACAATTACAACAATTACAACAAAATATGATGTGATAAGAGTGATGAGAGTCTATAAAATAGTATCATAATATTGTTTAATAATATTATAATTATGTTTGATGCCAAAAAAGCATATTGACTTGAATTCAGTTGTAGAGTGGAATGCAGCAAATATGATCCTGCCCACCCCCCCTCTCTCTTTCATTCACACCACACACACACACACACACACACACACACACACACACACACACACACACACACACACACGTTGACCTAGATCACTTTTGGGGACATTAAATAGACTAACATACATTTCCTGGAGACTCACCGTAACCCTAACCATGACCACTGGGGACACCGCTGTTCTCACTGAACACCTGGCACAGCGTGCACACACAAACACACACACACACACACACACAAAAGCATACGCATACCATGCTTGAGATGACACTTGTGTGATTGACGTTTCTCCTTTTTTCATAGGGAAGTAGATGTGGTCAATTGTGACCCGAAACACAACAGATGTAACAGTAATTGCTCATTTTAACGTAGAAGAAAACATAAACAAGTTATTTTGGGAATTATTTTGTTTAGTAGATCATCTCATGGTCTTATTTGCCTGCTCTGTTCATCATAAGCAATAAAATAGATAAATTGTGCCTATTTTAAACTAAAAAATGTGTACATAGCAGATAAAACATTTTTACTGGATGATAATTGGTGTTTTTTTCAGTGCTTGTTAATGAATTGTCACTGAGGCCTAAACCAAGACCTTCTGGAGGAAAGATTATCACACTTATCACTGAGCCACATCTTTAGAGTACTGTGCCTGGTTCCAGCCTTATCAACATTTTGTAGCCTCCACATCAGTCTCATCAGCTGTTCCCTTAGTTAAAGGCAACATGTTGCAGGAGGGCTATGAAGACCCCCAGTGGTCCCTGTACTTCAGAAGATGGACTCAACTGTGCTGAGCTCAGTACTCAGTCAAGTTTCCCTTTTTTTATTAGTATCTCGAACATGTCGAGACAAGCACATCAGACCTGACACCACGAATTAGTCATTTTTTCACACCAAGTAGCTGGCAAAGCTACTAGTCTTTCTCAATATCTGTTCAGATCAGGATGTATGACTCACTTTGGAATATTTAGTGAGTCTTCTGCAGTAACAGCCAATCATGTATCTGTTTAAATCCCTTGGATAAGCACAAAGGCAACAAGAACATCTTTTTATAAACACAATAACAGTAGCAGAGTGTGGCTTCGGTCTGCTTTTCTCTCCACCGAACGGTGCTGCCTTTCCATCTATATCTGCAGTAAAACCAATTTTACAAAATATTAATCCCCATTATTTACTTAATGTATTCCCACAACTATTTAGGTGCAAGTGTCACAGCTGAAGAAATATGCACTGAAATACAAATAAGCTGTAAGACCTGTGCAGCTTTTGAATTCACTGCACACATTCACATATTCAAATTTAAAAAGTGAAGCTTTAATCCACAGTTGAATGCCACGGTTGTCAGTTTTACATCCACAATGATTTGCATATCTTTACCATACATGCATAGTAAGACTTAGTAATAACATGATCCAGACCTGTCAGTAGGCTTATAGTCCTGTGGAAGACTTATATATGATATGATAAATGTTGGTGACACTAATCTGTGATGTCATTTTAGACATATGCGACACTTTATTAGGTGAATGTGTATGTGTTTTCCAGACACTTCACTGCACTGCGGAGGTTGTATGGTAAACAAGTGATCATCAACCTGCTTGGAAGTAAGGAAGGGGAACACATGCTCAGCAAAGCGTTTCAGGTAAGAGGAACTGTTCTCTGTCCTTCTACCGCAGACATGTAAGGAATTGATCTGATGCTTCTAAACCAGAAAGTCAAAAAAGCCCCGGCAGTGTATGTCAACACAACTGCTCCATTTATTCTGTGTGTAAACCCACGCAGGGACAGCAGCGGGGAATTTTCTGGAGTGGGTGGACATGCTGCCCTACGACATAACGCACCACTGTCCCACTGTATTTTCTGTATTTTCCAGCTTGGGAGTGGACGCTATCAAAAAGCTGTTTGTTTTTTTCTTTCTTTCATACTCGCTCCCTGGTTTTGCATACCCTACCTACTGTAACTTGACCTCTTGTTGGCCACATCATCTTCTGTTTTCTCATACTTGTCACAAAACCACAGAAGAGGCTTACTGCCAGTCAACTTAACTATATGTTGATTAATATTTAAGAAGACATTTCATTTTGTTTTCAATAAATTATGTTTCATAAGCCATGGGTTCCTGTTAACATTGTGTGTGTTTGTTGTGAGTTTTTTAATTAGCAAAGCCTAATTTACAAAACATTCAACATTATCTAGTCGGCAAAACGTGAGTTTTAGGTCTTTTAATGTTTTTATTTGATCAAAGATCTCCTTAAAATTTCAGTCATTCTTTTTCACATTAATTAATGCAAACTGATGCTTCGTAGATACAGTCACAACATCTTTGCACTGATTTTAAGTTTCTGGGAAATAAGTCCTCTTCCTCTCTCTGTCACTTTCAGAGTCACTTGAAGGCATCTGAACATGCAGCAGCAGTAAAGATGGTAAACTTTGACTACCATCAAAATGTGAAGGGGGGCAAGGCAGACAAACTCCACAGTGTCCTCAAACCCTACCTCAACAAATTCCTAGAAGAGTGCGGGTTCTTCTACTACTCAGGAGAGACGGGCATCGCAAGGTGAGAAGTAAATACAAATATGTATAAATAAGGACTATTAAAAGTAATTTTTGTTATCGCCTCTAAACATTTCAATGTCTCTATAGGACTCAGGGCGGGACCATAAGGACCAACTGCCTGGACTGTTTGGACAGAACCAACAGTGTCCAGGCCTTCTTCGCCCTCGAGGTAGGAGTCGGATAATGTGCAGTATGCTTCAGCATTTTCTCTTGTCCTATTAAAGTCTGTTATCTTTACTGATAATGCTTTTAGACTAACTCCCTCCTCCTCTTCCCTCTTCCCCTAGATGCTGCCAAAGCAGCTGGAGGAAATGGGTCTGACAGAGAAACCGCAGTTGGTGGCCAGGTTCCAGGAGGTTTTTAGGACTATGTGGTCTGTCAACGGAGACTCCATCAGTAAGATCTACGCGGGCACCGGCGCCCTGGATGGCAAGGCAAAGGTACAAAAAAAACGGCGCAATAAATAAAGACAGACACAAGACTTCACTGTAATTTAAAGTGTAACAATTTTGATGTACAGCAGCTGCATTAGATGAAGGACTACAATGATTTGGTCAGATTTGATGAATTTCAGCACCAGAATATTGCTCCAAAGGTTGTTAAAGAAACTGTGATTGATAAGCATTTCATTGAATCATATATATTTTAGTAATTTAGTTTATATTTGTCATATACTGACTTAAATATTAAATTATTATTATTAAACATGGACACTTGATTAACAACTCTGAAATACACAGTCTCGAAAAACACTTCCAAGTGATAAACAAAACATTTTATTCAGTTCTTTTCATATGAACGTCTTGAGAGAGGTTCACAGAGGTTCTCTAGTATTGACCCTCACAACATACTGTCATCTAACTTGTGACCAGTTCATCTCAGGTCAAGTTTGCTGACCGCAGCCTATCAGATGATCTAGTCTTCAAAGGGGGAAACAAAATTGCACAAATACCACCATTGCGCAATGTGTCCTGTCTGTTGACCTCAATTGTTATTTTTGATTTTGGTATTAGACCATAAATGGCACTTACAAAAAACAAAAAAAGACTAGTTATGCGTCGTGCATGACAGAGTTCTGCATGAACAGTTGACATAGTTGACTCTCTGTGTGTGTGTAACTGTGTGCTTCAGTTTCTTAACTCTTGTGTGCTGTCTCTCTTTGCTGTCCTCTGGACCTCTCTACCTGTGTGGTAAGTTAAGAAGCCAGTCGATGTCATTTTTGAGTCGTGGGTCTATTTCTGGTGTATTATTGATTTCAGTGTCTGTGGGTTAAATGATGATGATGATGATGATGATACAGGATGGGGTATCCTCTTTTTTTTGTTTTGTTTTGGGAATAAAACTTGATTATATTTCCCCTGAGGAATCTGGGTAATGTGTATACTGTCTTGACTCTTGAAAGCTCCAAGGAGATCTCTCTACCGGTGTACAGAAACTGAAATGCCTTCTTCAACAAAAAAAAATCATTTCCAGTTTGTTGAGTGAACATTTTATTTCTACAGCATCAGAGTTTGAAATCTAAATCTGTTGGATGAAATAAGAGGAATCAAGCCAAAAAAATATCACCATATGTCAACGAATCAAACCAAATCAGCCATCATGTAGCACTGAAATCAGTGTCATTTTGAATTTTTTCCCCTGTCTATCAGTTTTGATGCCTCACAGTCAGTTAAAAAAAATCAACATTATTTGGATCTCTCTGAAGTGTTTCTCCTTTTCTCTTTCTCTCTTCCATGGGTGGAATGGAAAATAAAGATGCCTCTCACTCTCAGTGTATAGATAATAATTAAGTTGATTTTGATTGATTTCTTTTATTTTTTTTGTAGGCGGGAAAGCTAAAAGACGGAGCACGTTCTGTGACGAGGACCATCCAGAACAATTTCTTCGACAGTTCTAAGCAGGAAGCCATCGACATCCTGAGGCTGGGCTCCACACTCAACAGTGATCTGGCGGACAAAGCCCGGGCCTTGCTCACCACTTCCAGTCTTTACGGTAATTATTTACAACACGGGCAATATGATGCATGATTCTGAATACCGTGACAAATCCGACTTATCACTTAAATGTTTTGCCAATGAATATGTCAACTAATTCTGACCTGCTACCTGTTAGCCAGAAGGTACTCTACTACTCCGCGTCAAGTGTGAGGTAGTGTGAGATGTAATCTCCATGTGTCAGCTTCTCTGTCCCAGTTAGATTAAAACTGAACAACTGCTCTGCAAGTATTATCTGTTAAAGCACTGGTTAACCCGCCCTTCTCTCCCTTTTCTCCTCCCCTGCTCTTGCCCACAATCTTAGTCACTGAGCCCGTCTTACAATCAGGTATAGTAACTGACAAACTGCCCCCAGTGGATGGATCTTTTCAAACCGCTGTCATATAGTTGTCCTACCATATGTGTTTGCTGCTCATTATTGTTCATTCCTTTTTATATAATTCAATGTTGGCGGTGGTTTAAACCTCTGTCTGTTGCGTATAATCTGACTTTTGCAAAAAAGTAAGAAAGAAGATGCTGAATGAATTTTGCAATGAAATTGGAGAAATTTACAGACAGAAATGAACCATTACCAAGGTTGATGATTTTAATGTTATCTGTATTTCAGCAAGAGTTCTGATTTTCATCCTTCCTCCCATGCCCCATGCTTTGGAACATTGTTGTGATCTTCCTCTGTCGTATTTAGACGTTCTCCCATTTGGTTTTGTTAGTTTTGATTCTATTTCTCCCTTTATTTATTTATTTTTTGTTCCCGTGTATGCTGCCCCTCCCACAAACACACACACACACACACACACACACATGTAAACAACCATCACTCACTCTAATCCTAATCACCTCCCCTCCGCAGCCTCACCCAGAGTATTGCTGGGAATGTGTCAGAACTTCCATAAATACACGCGACCCAAGCAGATCCGGGTGTGTGTCGGCACCTGGAATGTCAACGGAGGTAAACAGTTTCGCAGTATTGCCTTCCGCAACCAGACGCTCAACGATTGGCTGTTGGATGCTCCAAAGAAGGCGGGACATCCTGAGTTCCAGGGTAGGTTGATGTTTATTTACCTGCACTAACTGCTGGTATATGTCATCTTTGGAAATGATGCTACATCAGGATGCTGTTGCTTAGTAGATTAAACTTTTTATTTGTTTAGATTTGGTATAAAGTGAAAAAAAAGGAAAATTCAGGTATTTTACAACCAGCTTTACTGTCATAACTTTGGACAATTAACAACTATAGTTTAGCAGTCATAGTTCTTAGTATACTATCCTAACCATTGGTTTATTAGCCAAAACTAAAACAAAACCTGCTTGGTAAACGAACATTATTTTTTAAATTAAATTGCTATATTAATCACAAAATTATATGATGTAAAATATACTAATATCCATTTTCAATCAGACACTTCGGTTGAACATTGTGTCATTTTTCTCTTCACTACAGACAACAAAGCCAACCCCATAGATATCTTTGCCATTGGTTTTGAGGAAATGGTTGAACTGAATGCTGGGAACATTGTCAGTGCCAGGTATGTGTGAAAGATTGCAACCTGAGATAACTGACCTGTCTGTCAACTGTTTATGTAAGACCAAAGGTATTTCACCTATGGGATACGTAGTGCATATGGTATTTACTATCTGTGCTCCATACTACAAAACAAAAGTTGACTTCAAAGGTGACCATAAATTTTCTTTTGAGATAAGATTTGTAAAGAAAAGGAGCAGGACTCCTTAGAATTACTTCAACAAGACTTTCTGCATTTTGACACATCTTTTTGTTGTTCTCTCAGCACCACTAACCAGAAACTGTGGGCAGCTGAGCTACAAAAAAACATCTCACGGGACCACAAGTATGTGCTACTTGCTTCAGAGCAGCTGGTTGGAGTGTGTCTGTTTGTTTTCATCCGTCCACAGCACGCGCCCTTCATCAGGTATGAATTTTATACATTCTCATTAGACACTTATGTTATTATACTGTAAACCATAGGTATATCACTGCACTGTGTTGACAATACAAAATTTATAGTTTTAATGTATTTTTGATTGATGAAATTGTGGTAAATCATATTATTCAATATGTTCTCTAGGGATGTTGCTGTAGATACAGTAAAAACTGGAATGGGCGGAGCTACAGGCAATAAAGGAGGTGTGGCCATCCGCCTGCTGTTCCACACCACCAGCATCTGCTTCGTCTGCTCTCACTTTGCTGCTGGCCAATCACAGGTCAAGGAGAGGAACGACGACTACAACGAGATCACACGCAGACTCAACTTCCCCATGGTAATAACCGTGACATTAACAAATCAGTTTCAAAACAGATTTTTTCTATGACGTAAGCATAACGGCGTCTATTTTATCCCCCAGGGTCGTCTGCTGTACTCACATGACTACGTGTTCTGGTGCGGGGACTTCAACTATCGAATCAACCTGCCTAATGAGGAAGTCAAAGAGCTAATCAAACAACAGAACTGGGATGCCTTGACAGCTGGGGACCAGTTGTTCGAACAGAAGAATGCTGGTTCGGTATGGCTTATAGCAGTAGTTACTGTAACATCTCCACAGAACAGAACAGAACAGTGTACCTTAATATAAAGTCTTGGTTCTAAAATAATAATGTCCTCAATAGGTATTCCGAGGATTTATCGAGGGGAAGTTAGATTTCGCTCCCACCTATAAGTACGACCTCTTCTCGGAGGATTACGACACCAGTGAGAAGTGCCGTACACCAGCCTGGACTGACCGCATACTCTGGAAGAGGAGAAAGTGGAACTTTGATCAAACAGGTGAGATGCAGACAAGTCTTACCAGCTTAAATAATCTTCTTCTTGTCTCTCTCAGACCTCGTAACTGAAGAAAATAGTGGTAAAAATATGTTTCAGGCTTCCTATTGTCCTGCCTGCCGTCTTTCATCCTATACCTCTCAGTGATTGAATAAAAAACTAGACTGCTGAAACATAAGAAGACTTAATCTATGCGAGTGCCTCTGTACATATATGTATTTGTTCATGTTTTGCAGCTGAGGAGATGAATGTAGTAGGGGCAACTTCTACATCTGGGGAGAGTGAGGACGATCCAGAGCACCCCTGGAGCCCTGGGAGTCTAAAGTACTATGGCAGGGCTGAGCTTAAGACCTCAGACCACAGGTAACTAATAAGATACATCTGTAAGTGTGGAATGAATGAGTATTTAAATTTCACACCGTGTCACATCTGATGAATGTCCCCAAAGTTTCAAAATTTGTCAAGTGAAACTGACCGATCACAAAGACAATACTTGTGTTGCGTTGGGTGTTTGTCTTTAATCAAACATCACCACCCTTAAGGTCTCCACCTGCCTTTCCCTCCCGTCTGTCTCTAGGCCTGTGGTGGCAGTAATAGACGTGGACATCCTGGAGGTCGACCCCGAAGCTCGGCACCAGGTCTACAAAGATGTCATCGCCCTGCAGGGGCCTCCGGACGGTACTATCCTGGTATCACTGTGCACCTCTGGTCCTGATGACTACTTTGACGATGCACTCATAGACGAGCTGCTGGACAAGTTTTCTAATTTTGGGGAAGTCATCCTCATCAGGTGAGCTGGATACCGAACACAGACAGACATGCATGACCTGCAGACATTACACTGGAACTACAATGTCCTTGTTAACGCAGGTTTGTCGAGGAGAAGATGTGGGTGACCTTTCTGGAGGGTTACTCTGCTCTGGCTGCTCTGTCTCTCAGCGCTTCCACCGTAAGTCGTCACTTTTTTATATAAATTACTTCTCAGCTATAAAAATGCTCCTACAAGTATTGATATAATGAAAACTGTCTCCATTTCTCTCTTGCTCTGTCTCTTGATAACATTGTAGGTCCTTGGCAAGGTGATTGACATCCGTCTGAAGAGTCCCGGCTGGATTAAGAGTCTGGAGGAGGAAATGAGTGTGGAGAGGATCTGCGGAAGCATCCCCACCTCGGCCAGCTCCACCCTGCTTGCAGAAGACACAGACATGGGCGACGATGACTACGATATGGAAGGTGAGGAGGGCCAAGAAATCCTGATCTCAGTCCTCAAAAATGTGGATATTATGAATTCCAATTTCAACATATGGAAGTCTGTAGGGATTTCTAGTTTCAAAGTGATGTATCCCTGCCCTCTTGTCTGTACCAGGCGATGTGGATGAGGAGGTGGAAGAGATTCTTCCCCAGCACCTGCAGCCTGGAGCGGGCTCCGGCCCTGGTACCTCCCCTCTCCCTTCCCCCCGTGGTAGTCCCTGTCCCTCCCCCACCCACGGAGAACCCACAGCCCCTAGCAGGCCCAGCCGCGGGGGCCAACCCTCCCGACCATCACAAGGTAAATACAGCGTGACGCACATCACATCCTGGATTGAAGGTTATGAAATATACAGTCCACTCATTTCCTCTAGCTTTGCTTACCAAGATATTAACTGTAATTTTGTTCTGTTCGTAATGCATGGAAGCAGATTTAAGTCCATCACCATGCAGGAGGGAAATTCCAGGTAAAATGTAACGTGATGATGTGTTCTATGTTTAGTAGTAGAAGGCTTGTAGTGTCTTAAAGAGGTCATATTATGCCCCTTTCCCAGTTTAAGATTTTTTGTGGTCTATTTACAAACATTTACATGTTTTTATGGCCAAAAAGCACCTAGTTACGCCTGTACAAGCCATGGATGTAGCCCCTATGTCTCACTCAGCCTGAAAAGGGCTCTTTTGTGTATGTTCAATGCCCCTCTCTTCTGTTTGACTGAGTGTTTTTCGAGTGATGCACGCCCAGGCCAATCACAGGTAACGGATTGTAGCACACAGAGCAGAGCAGAGGAGAGGAGAAAAACAAGCATGAGCATAAATACAGACTCTCACACTGAGCTGAAATGAAACAAATGCACATAAAGTAGGGAAATAGCATAAATAAACATATTTAGTTTCTTTCAGGAGGGGTGGGGGGTCCCGTTGGACAGGTGGGCCTTGGCAATGGAAAGGGAAACGCTTAGCATATAGTTGTGACATCACAAACTTATGGAAGTCCAAACAGCTTGTTTAAAGGCACAGTTTCTGAATACAGGCTGTGTGGATTTCTCCATGGACTGAACATTCTGATGCTTTCACAGTATTTATGTAGCACCTAAACCTGCTCTATAATCAAAAAAGAAAGGGAAATCTCCCTTTCTACAATATGACCCCTTTAAACTGCTAGTTTTCTAGTTTTTCTAGTTCTAGTATTTTTTCTAGTTTTCTTTTAAAACAGTGCAGCAGGTTCATCCTTTCTTTGAGCAACACTGAATGACAGGAGAGCACAAGGACTGCTGTGATTGAGTGTAGGAATCACAGCAGTGCAGCTGTAGGATGATGCAGTGATGAGATATTTGTCTGTTTGGCTCTCAGAACTGGGGCACATAGCTTGATTTATGTTTGACCGGTGTGATTTGTCAAAGAAAAAGAACCAGCTTTGCTCTCTTTAGCTCCTCAATGATTAAAATTTTGACAGGCAATAAATCATAGGGGAGATGGTACAAAAGTATATATCTGTATTGAGTGAATATGCAAGTCCTCACAGAATGTAATCACACATGTTCTGGGGAAAAAAGTGCAAATGGTTTAGAGTTTTTCCTCGGTCAAATGACTCCCTTTTCGTGTCTGAATTTGCACCTGTTTTATTTCTGTTCTTCCAGGGCCTCCCGTTGACTTCCAGCCTGGTGCCCCTACACCTCAAGCCATGGAGCCCAAACGCCCACCTCCCCCTCGTCCCAATGCTCCCCCAGCAAGACCAGCACCCCCTCAACGCCCACCACCACCTTCAGGTAAAGCCTCCTCCTTAACCTTCATGTCTACACTTAATTAAAGCCTCATTTTCTGACATTCGTATCACAGAAATTTAGCCTGCAGCTTAAAGCTGGAGTGCGGGACTTTTACATATAAATGAACGTCTGTTACGTTCAAACCCTTGCCAAACGAGTTCACATGATGCTGATTAAGCCTATCACCGCCAGGTAAATCTCTCTTTATTTCGCAGTATATGGAGTCTACTATCCACTACTTTACAGCTGCGACAGTAGTGACGGAGTAGGCTACAGCTGTTGACAATGTTTGTGTAATTACTCTCACTGCCAGATGGGAAAGACAAAAGTTCCGCACTGCAGGTTTAAGTCAGAGTAACTAAATGAAGCCCTACACTGGAAGCAGCGGATATTTAATGTTTCTTCAGGTATGAGATACTTTAGTCAGGTGTTAACATTTCCACCTTTATCCCACTGCTTCTCCTCATTCCTGAAGGAGGCATGAGCCCCCTGCCAGTTAGAAAGGACTCTGGAGGTAAAGTGATTGCTGTGGAACTGTGTGCTCAATGCTTACAATCCTGAAGCATTTAAAGTAGAAGCTGCTATTTTCCATCTGCCACTACACACAGAGAGGCATGTTGCACTAGTGCTGTTTGTATTGTATGGCATTCCAATGCTTATTTCAGTTCAGTCAATATGCTTTAAACCAATAAAATGCTCATAAATCATCAGTGTTGGAACCACTGTGATCTAAAATGAAAAGGCATAGTCAGATCTTAATTTTAGACTTGGCAGCCTTTGTGTGTGGGGAGCAACTGCAGAGTTACAAAGGCTGTATGAAGTATATATATAGTGTGATCAAGAGCATGTATGGTTTCCTAACCGGCTCGGAGGAGGCTGTGGCTCAGGAGGTAGTCGTCCACTAATCAGAAAGTGGTTCGAACCCCAGCTTCTCCAGTCCACATATCAAAGTGTCCTCGGGCAAGATACTGAACCCCAAATTGAGTGTGTGTGTGAACGGGTGAATGAGCGTTAGAAACACTTTGAAAGCGCTATATCGCTCCTGATGAGCAGGTTGGCATTAGCCTCTGCCATTAGTGTATGAATGTGTGTGTGAACGGGAGAATGTTGACATGTTTTGTAAAGCACTTTGAGTGGTCGGTAGACTAGAAACGCTTTATATAAATGCTTTCCATTTACCATTTAACCATGCCATATTGCAAAACGGTTAACATCAATAACCCAGTGAGCACACATAGCACAACAGTCATAAAGGTGCTCCTGAGCTTGTTAAACCTGATTTGATATTTGACTATTGACAGTTAGTTCAGTATTTCAGACTACGCTTTTATTCTCTCTTTGCTTCTCTTTTTGATTTAGCATTGCACAGCCAGCCCACTTTGGTTAATGGCATAGTCACTGTGCATAGAACAAACTTTGCAGATGATTGCATGAGTGTATCTGCTAACTGAAATATCAACACGACATGATTCCTCTCTACGCTTGATTGGATGTGCACACCACTGAGCCGTCATTGGGTTTAGCAGCAGCTTTTAAACTCCATGTTGCCAGAATTGTCCACAAAAATCAATCTCAGAACACATGAAGTTGCTGAATTCTGTTTGATTTTAGATTAAGTACGTGTTTATGATGAGGACTGGGAGTTAAGAGATAGGGAGTGACCACTTAGGTGAAAACTCAAAATGCAGTTCTGCTTGTTGTCATTATCTAAACTACTCCTCATAATTTTCAGTTTTAGTGGAGTTTTCCAAACTAAGACCTTGTAGAGAAAATGTCAGCTGGGCTCGCATTAATACAAACAACTATTCCTCCTCTGTGGTATTTCTGTGAGTCCTGTAAAAGTCTTTTTTATTAACTGGACATGGTTTTCCTTATTTGAATTTATTCAATGTGTGAGTAGCTGGTAGGACAATGTCATTTTATTCATTTGTACCACTGACACTGAGGGTGAAGGTTTTTTTTCTCTGTTGTGCTTTTGTTATGTCCTTTGCTGTTCTTTTTGAAAATACTGTTTCCCCCTCTTTGACTTTAAGACTGTGGCGAATGTCCCAGCCCACTGCTTGGTAGGAGGGGCAGTGAAGGTAACCAGCTAGGCGGTGTGTCTTTTAAATGTCTTCTGATCCCCGTAGTCTTACACCCTGTCATCAATGTTACAGATGCTTTTTTTTTTTTTTGACATTGATGGTTTACTGTTGACAAATTTAGTATTATTGTTGGCCATCTTAGTCTTATGTGTTTGTGAGAGAGGTGTGTTTGGTAGCCTGTAGCTTAAAAAAAAAGCTTTTTTTAAATGCAAAATAAGCAGGGAATGCAAAAGTACATCACCAATTTTAAATTGTAAGCATTTGGATTGGAGTCTAAAATATCACAGCTTGTGCAAGAGAGTGCGTGTGCATCTAAAAAAGGCTATTTTAATTAGTCATTCACATCATAATCAAAAGGTCGATTAAACACGCGGCAGAAGACCATCTGACTCAAACGGTTGCGCATGGTGACGAACAGGATACATCATAAGTACTCACCTTGTCTGTCATTATGACTAAACAAGTATTGATTTGATGATTATAGTCTTGTCATAACAAGGGGAGATAATGTGTGTTAAAGGAAAAATCCCCTTGGTTCAGATTTAAATTGGTTTTAAGGTCAGCTCAGCTACAGTAATCCACTACGATTAGTGGAGAAATCCTCGTTCAGGCAGGTAGATATTCAGGCTCACAGCTTCTCAGGCTTCACTGCTCTGCTGTATTTATTACCACCACACGCTAGTGCTTCTTATAAAATGCCGTCATTGGCAGCAGCTGCTTCCTGTGACCAATATTGCACATTGTGTATAACAGTAATGTATTTCGGTTTCCTTTGTGCCGCAAAGGACCAAAAAGCCCTGCTCTTCCTCGGCCAGATGGTGCAGGTGAGTGCCACAAAGCATGACTCACTTAGTATTAATGTACCAATCAAGACAAATTATTTTATTCAATTATGTAGGTTTGTTGTTGTCCCAATAAAGCCCATTTTTTATGTAGTCTTCTTGTACTTCCAGTGATATAGAGTGAGATTATCTCTCTCTGTCCGCTGTAATCCTGTGTTATGTGTTTGTTCCCTGATACAAAATAAGCTTGTCCCAGGGTGGAGGATAGGGTTTGGTTGGTGACTTGGCCTGTCTTCACCTGACCCATTTGTAAGGTGCACAGTCAGCTGAATCCCTCTCGTCACAGTAAAGGTGTGTGTAGTTACGTTTGGTGACTGTGACTGTACAGTGAAGTAGAAGACAGAAGCTGACATCTAAGTCGTGTGGGAACATGTTCGCAGGCGCTGAGAGGGGTTTGGCAAAAAGAATAGTGAAAGAACAGGTGTGTGCTTGCGAGCGGTGTGGTAAGCAAGTTGGCTCCCAGAACAAGGCCTGCCTCTCTTCCAGATCTCCTGCAGGTCAGGAATGACTGAGTCATCATTAATAATGAAGTCAGCCATAGGGAGGTCGGTCTGTCATGGGTCGGGGAGGGTTTGCATTGTACTTGTGGGTTGTTAAGCACAGTGAAAGCTATCCTCCTTATGTTATTTTTTTCATTCCTTTGATCTCCCTTCTCCCTGAACGCTCCTGCTCGTGCTTCATCTCTCCCTAGGTGGCACAACACATGTGATAAATAAAGAATTGTACAAAACATTTTGTTGCTAGATGTACTATAGCTGGTTTCTCTGTCTTTCAGGTCGTGGTCAAACAGCAGCAGGAGCTCCTGGACCTGGAGGTGTTCCTAGACCGGTGAGTTTACAATTCAAGTTTGAAAACTCCTTTTTTCAACTGATTATTTACCCAACTTGTTAATTCCTCCCTGTTCTCTATTCCCTCTCTTCCCTTCCAGAATATCCCTCCTCGAGCTGGGGTGATCAGTATGCCTCCTCAGTCTCGTCCACCTCCTCCGTCTCACCCTGGAGCACCCAGACCCATCCAAGAGGTGCATCCCGGGGCCCCTCGACCCATCCCGGACACCCACCCCGGAGCGCCACGACCTGTGCCCAGCGCCCAGGCCAAACCAACTGACCTGCCTCTGGGTGAGGGAATGTGTTTTCACAGAGGATAGCATACTGGATTATTGACACTAGACTGTTATTATTATGGTACAGCGAATTTAAGCCTTAACTTAGCTTTTAAGCTTTATGCTCTGTTTCCTCCCTCAGGTCCTCCACCCTCAGGGCCGCCCGCCGCAGTGAGACCACACGTTCCATCACCCTTGCAGCCACCCATGCAGCCCCAGCAAGCTGCCCCTTCAGTTCAGTCCCAACTCCCACCACCAATGCAACCCACACTTCCAGCTCCACTCCTGCCACAGCAAGCTGCAGCTCCTAAAGCAGCACCTCCTCCTGCTGCTGCTGCTGCTCCTGCTGCTGCTGCCGCCCCCACTGGGCCTCCACAGGGTCTAGCCTCTCCTAAACCCCCGCCACGTTCCCGCTCCTCTCACGCTCTGCCGCCTGACGCTGCCAAGTCTGAGACAGCAGCCCCAGCCGCACAGGTTGGTGTCAGCTTCCTTTTTATTGAATCATTGGAATTTCAGCAACAATCTATTGAGATTTTTCTGCTTGCACTTACTTAAGTCATGTTCCGTAGATTCTTGCTCAAATTCTTCTCATTACACAAAAATTTTTAATGCAAAATTATGATCAAATGGAAAGTACAGGACAACAGGAAAAGAGCTTCTTTCTGTTCCTCTGTCTCACATTAGATGAGCTTAGTTGTTTATCATTCTTCCTGCTTTTGTCTCTCTGATACATTTGTCTTTCTCTCACAAGCCGGAGAAGCCCTCAGGGTAACAGGTACTTTATATCAAACAACCTCTTTTTCTCATCCTCCATAGCACAACTGTCCTCTGCTCTGTTATTACCTCTCATACATTACACCCAGTAATAACCTCCTCCTCTTCTCTCGTTTCATGATTTGATTTTCCTTCCTTTTACATCTCTCCTTAGTTTTTTTCAACCTGATTGTTTTTTAGTCCACTGCAAGGCCATGCATTGTCTTGTGTTAGTCTCACAAAATTGGGGAATTATTTGTTTCTTTTTGGCGGTCAACATATCAAACCATAAATGACACGGAGAAAAAAAAAAGATGTTTATTGTTGGCCGTTTTCCCCTCACTCGTCCTTTCATATCTGCTCACTGCGTCTCATGTGCTGAGATTGAGCTCATATGCAATGACCTCATAATTTTGATTTGACATTTTGTTTAATTGGTATTATTTCGTTTGTTTGTATCACAGTTAGTGATTGTATGTGGACTGTGATACATACATCAGTTATCAGTGTATTAAATTCAACACAATACATATTTGTAAGTGTTTGAAATCAGCCAGATTAAAGGTACCATATGGAGTTTTCGACACCTAGTGGTGTTATCATTCAATGTTTATGATGAGCCAGCCCTTTTTTGGGGGGGGGGGGTTTGGTGACTCGACTCACATACACATTCCTACAGACTGCAGAGGGCGAAAACACAAAAAACACAAAGGCGGTAGCGACGAACAGATGAAACATCTAAAACTGTCAGAAAAACAGCTGCACACATCTTGCTAATTCAGCCTACATGTCCTAGTCAGTCCACACCTTTGCGTGAAAAGTTTAAGAACTTTTGTGTAAATAGTCATACTTCTTGTCAACCAAATTTGTTTGTTTTTTTAGTATCTTCAAGAAACACTGAATGCACATGCAAACACAAGAGAACTCCACAGGGTATCTTTAAAGTTAGTTCTGAGCTGAAGAACATACATCGTAATAAAAAACTTGTGGTCCATTAGTTAGTTAAACACTCCAGTAATGCAGCATTTGTTGTGACCACTGAAGGCATTTTCTTTGTTTTTTTCCTCCTTTAGACAAACGGACTGAATGGAATTCAAGGAGAAGCACAATGGAAGCCCGACCCCTTCGATACCCTTACGTCCGACTTCATCTCCTCTACGTCATCTCCCTGGCACGCTACCCAGTCCCTGACCAGAGGCTCCTCTCTGCGGACTCCCCCCTCCGTCCCCGCGTCTACGTTTTCCTCCAACACTCTCCCCTCATCCTTCTCCCTTCAGTCCTCCGTTCGGCCAGACCCGCAGGGACTCGATTCATCCTCCTCCTCCTCGCTCTCCACCCCATCCCCGTTTGCCTCCAGCCTGCTCCCGCCACCTCCGGTCCCGTCTCGAAGCCGTTCGCAGGAGACACTGCGTGCCTCCCCCAGCCCCTTCCCTATCGACCCGCTTCCCGCCCGACCAAGCAGCACCAACCCCTTCACCGGCCCTCTTGCGCAGCAGCATCAGCAGCACCGCCCTCTCACACCGGACTTCAGCGTCCAGGGTCCGGCCCTGAAACCTAACCTCCAGAGGACCATGTCTGCTCTCACTCAGCCACTCATCCCCACCCCCGCAACAACAGCAGCCCCTGCAGCTGCACCCACCGCCCAGCTCCAAAGGACCATGTCCCTGTTCGGACCATCATCCACTCTTAATCCTGCACCTGCTCCTCTCCTCCCCCTCGCCCCTGACCCGGCTCCTGCCCCCGCCTTGCCTCTGGCGCCACCCTCCTCTATCCCGCCTATCCTCGCGCCTCGTCGCCAGCCACTTCCCCCAGGAGGGAAACCAACCCAGCAGTGGGTCACTTTTGATGACGCATTGGATTTCCAACCTCCGACCAAAACACCACAAGCCCCCGTCTTCCCCTCCAGTTCTCTAGTGTCCCAAACTCAGACTCAGCCTTCCCGCTCTGGGTTTGGCTCAGAGCCCGACTGGTTATCCTCGGTCCCATCAGTATTCCCAACCCTCCCTCCTCCCATCCCGACTAGAACTGCAACCAGTAACCCAAAGCTCCCAGAAGGACCCAGTGATGGCTGCTTCTTCCCCAGGGAGTCAACAGAAAGATAGGATCACCCTGAATATGTAAAGGGTATATCCAGATATGTATAGATCTATGATAAATGTGTATATGTGCGTGTGTGTGTGTGTATGTACAAAAGAGACAGTATTTAAAAAGTATAGACCAATCCCCTTCTGAATCACAGGAAAAAGGATTTATATCTTGAAGCATTAACAAGAGAAGTGGATGAGCCTAAACGTGTGTTCTAACTTTACGACGGAGATGTTTGCCTGTTCCCTGATATTAACATTTATTTTAATATGAATCGTTCTGATGTTTATTTTTATTTATGGCAGCAAACATGTGCCTGTGTCTACAGTATATAGTTATATAAAGTATATCTATTCGCACAAATCATGTGTGTAACCACTTGTGCAATATCAAAAACACGTCTGCGCGGGCCGTGCAGCTCTCTGCATTCGCCTGCGAGGTTTCACCTAAATCAGTGTCGTCTTCGCATCTGCCACACACTGCGGTTCATATCCATCATTTCGACTGATCTGTACGTCAGAGCGGGATTCTCAGAGTAGACGTTAATCTATTTTTTTTTTGGTTTACATGTAGTAGAAGGCTATGCACTGTGGATTTTACATTTGCCCCCAAATTTGCTGTTGTCTGCAGCAAGTTTTTTTTTCTCTGTTCTGTTTTGTGTCTGAGGGGGTGCAAATTTAAAAGTAATATTGTGCGCTTGCTTTTATCATTGAATGTACTTTATGTTGCACTGGGTTTTGTCATTGCCTCATTGCTGACGCCACAGAGTGAACAACAACAACAACAGCAACAACGAGTCAGTGTCACAGTCAGGCAACACGTTAACTGCCGCAGGACTGATGTCGTGTAATATCATCTCATCCACTTGATAGTAAGACACTTTGTTCTCTCTTTATTCAGTCCTCATTCCTTGTCTACGGGCTGTTGCGCTTAGCTGGATATATTTTGTAGCTCTATATCAAAACCTATACATAGCAATTATGTATAAATGTATGTTTTCAATATGGAAACTACTTGCTAAATGTGCGTATGTGTGTTTGTGATGACCGTATCAGTGGTTTGCACAATGTAACTGATATGCACTGAAATGCTGTGTGTGCTCTCTGGATTGTGTTCTCGATCATAGCAGAGTGACAAAATTGAGAGCCTGCGGATTGAACAGATGAGAAGGATTTTTTTTTTTTTGATCTTTCCATCTCTGTAGTGTTTTGATCCTTCTTGATTTATCCAAAGCATCAAGCCACACTATTGTAAATTCAGAGAATGTGGTGTGCGTGCATGTATATACTTCTGTTACTCTCCAAGTATGAAGATGATGTGATTTGGGTCAGTGGACATGTCAGCCAGCACATGACATGCATTATAAAAAGGGCACTTTTTTTTTTTTACTCAAACTTTTATTGATCGCAAAAGTCATGCTTTTTGATTTCTAAGGACGTTTACTCTAAAATCTATCGTTGATACTGTGGTGAGAAGTAACGTGTTGTGTTTGAGGTGCATAAATTGTCTGTTGTTGTATTTCACGGTATTTGTGTTTGGATGTGGGTGTGTATACACAGTTGGCAGTGGAATATACCATTGAGTGATCTTTACCAGAGCTTTTTTCTCTTAGGAAGTCTTCTCTTTTACGTACACACGGTGTATTTGCTTACCGGTTCTGAAGTAACAGCCACTGTATTCACTCACACGTAGCTGTAACTGTGTGTTTCTGCTCTCCAGCCCGCCAAAAGCTGTGGAGTGGCATCACTGTATGCGAAAAACGTTAACAATACAAGGACTTTTTTCTTCCCCAAGACACTCAACACCACCTGAGTGAGAATGTCCTTGTTGCAACACTAATAGAAGATCATTCACCACTTTTGCTGAAAATAGAACAAACCGCCCTTACTGCTCGGCCCCAAATGCATCACCGGATAAACATTTCCAGCTGTTTGTTTGTATCTCTACCAGGCGCACCGTGGCCCATATTCCAGACGGATTAATGCGATTTGTCTCACCCACAGATTGAATCGTCAAGTGTTGGGTGTCGAACCTTTCTCAGCGTTTGCAGACCCCACTTGTGATATCTAACCCACCATAGCCGTTTTCTCCAGTTGAGAGTCAGCCTCACTGATTTCATAACCATTCATGAGGTGTATGTGTGTGTGTGTGTGGTGATGTCAGATGTCAGTATTTTTTCCTGTACTACCTACTTCATTCTTTCACTGCTGTTCAGTTTTTTTTCTTTTTAGGTCAGCATCAATGTTGACACTGACGACGAGCAATAGTTTTGCAAATACAGTCCTCGCTAAAGATTCAGAAATTATGTAACAGCCTGAAATGTCAAGTCTTACAAGCATTTGGATGGTTCACGGAGAATATAACGGCAGACACATGAAAGTACCAGCTAACTAACGCTTCTGCGCTTTGTTTAAACACTGTGTAGAATAGAAAATAATCTTCATTCGCTGCACTAAAAGCAGAAGCTATGTAAGCAAGTGTATCGGGTTTGCCTTCGCTTACATGTCGATGTCATCTCTAAAATGCATTTAATGTGTTATCCAGATGTGTGCAGTAGATGCTGTATCTGCATTACCAGTAGGTGACTAGCCAGCGCTTTGTGTCATGTCATGTTCAAGACAAGATTTTATAGGAAACAAAGTGGCTCCTTTTGTGAGGTTGGTGTCCCTTTTTAATGACTATAATCCATAGTAAGTAAGAGTCTGTGTCGTTGAACATATTCTGTATGTATTAAAGTGAAAACATGAAGCTGCGATTCATGTTAATATCCAACGTTCCATATTTTAAGTGCACAGCTGATTGCACATTTATGTATGAAGCAGTTTATGTTGTATGTATGCAAAAATAAATGTAAGTTGAACTGAATGTTGATGTTTGTTGTCTTTGACTGCAGGCTGCCATTTAATTACACACCAAAAAAGAATTTTACAGTCTTGCCTTTAAATAATTCATCTTTTTAACTTAAGTGCACAGATATTTTACAACCTGTTAATTGAGGTACAAACATTTATATAACATGTGAAAAGTCTATAAGCAGTTTAATTTTGCCAGAACAGATAACCAGTAAAGTCCTGGCTTTTATTTCCAAATGGCCAAAGAGCCTCTAAAAGCTCCTTGTTTATATGGATGCTGGGGTTGTTTGCACCAAAACTAAATCAACACCATCTTAATATAATAGTATATAATATATAATAACATCTTTATATATATTATACTCATAAGTATTCAGCAGATATGTTTTATATATGAGTATGTTTTTTTTAATTGTTTTTTTTATCCCTTCAACTTTTAGTAACTTCCTCAAACATAATTCTCAAATTCATCATTATATAATACTAGACATGTTGACAATCTTCACTTCCCTTTTTTATAAAACCAGACATGACCAGTATTCCTTGATATTGTGGTGCTCGTATATGGAATATGTGGAAGATTTCTGATTTTTTTTTTTTGGTCTTTTTTTTTGTGTCAGCTGACTGTTACTACATTGCTCTGTTTATTTTGTTATTATGCCCTTATTGTCCTTAACCAGGTTCAATTAATTCATCATCATTGTTGGAATGCCTTTGAGCAATGCACACCACACCATCCCTGAACTTATAACATATTACTACTTAGTTGCACTTTATTAGCCACAGTTGAGGCCTTAAACATTTTAACCATTCTCCTTGCTTTTATTTACGTGTCCTTAAATGTAAATGGATTAGTGAAGGTGACAAGGAATTACACCTTTCAGCTGGATTCACCAGATCAGCCCATTATACAAAACACGGCATTTCCATTATTCACCATTAGAGGGCAACGCGACTTGGATTCATCTTACCTGCCGTAAAAAGACCAGAAGAAGAAAAAGTATCTGCACGCGCATCTGTAGCTAGTAACCGGTTGTAAACAAAGTGTGAGCCCACTCTGAACAGTGGAGAAAACATCTTGTGTTTGTCTTTGAACCACACAGGTATGTGTTAACGTTACTATTTCAGCCAGCGTACAGAGATGACCCTTTCACCGGCTGTGGCAGTAAATGTAAACAAACATATCAGCTATCAAGCTAAAAGCTAGCATAGTGTGTTCTGGAATAGTCCATTAACTGTTGCTATGGTTACACCGTCTGTTGTCCCAAAGACCCTGGGCACTTGCCCTCGCAGACACGTCGTCGTCTTGTGAGTTTTATTCAACAACAAATCTGCATTTTGACTTAAATCAATTAACGTGTCTTTTAGGAGGTAAACAGGCGGACAGGAACTACTTTACGAGATGGTGCAGCTGCACGTGAAGCGCGGAGACGAGAGCCAGTTTCTTTTCAGCAGCACAGTGGACGCGCCTCTGGAGACGGTGATCCAGCAAATTACAGCCATTTACAACGGGAGACTCAAAGTGGAAAGAATATGTTCAGGTGAAACTGATATCCTCCAAGCTTTCTGTACACACTATTGGGGATGAGAGGCTTCAGTAGGCTGCACTCACAATTATTTAAATTGAATATGGCAACGATTTATGGCAAATCAGTAACCAAGTTGACTCATAATCAGATGAAGCAGAGACAAAAAAGTAACTCACATTTCTAACGGGGTATAAATTATCACTATTGATATGAGTGCATTTTCTGTTGCTGATTTCAACTACTTCTCAGCACTAACTCTGAGTATTTTACCTCTGAGATGTGACTGAGCTCTAGTAAATGCTATCTTTAATCTAGTAGGATATAGTGGCTTTTTCCTGAGCTTGAACATATTCACAGACTTGTGTCAATCATTAATGTACCCTCAGAGATCCCAGAGCTGGCAGACCATGGCATTACATTGCCACCCAACATGCAGGGGCTGACAGAGGAGCAGATCGTGGAGCTGAACCTGATAGATGAATGGGAAGATAAGTGCGTGCCCAGCGGAGGGCCAGTACTCAGGAAGGACGAGATTGGGAGGAGGAACGGACAAGGTGAGACCGTGAATCTTGAACAAGAAATTTATTCTAAATGAAGACCCTGACACTTGATATCCTTTTTAGAATGTCCTTTGCATAACTAGTCTGGTGTCAGGTTTGGGGGTCCAGATGTTAAACTGTACGTGTTCATCATGTGTTTCCCTTTGCATAGCTTTGAATTGCAAACTGTGACACATGTGGACAGAGATTAATTTTGTCAAACAATGAATTAAGAAATCATTGAAGCTCTAAAGTATGTCTTTTCCTTTTTCATTGTGTGTCCTTACTGTGGATAAACTACAGTAAATGACTGTGAGAAGAGATAAATTTTCCAAGCATTTATCTTTATTTGCATGGAAGTGTGTCGTATAAAAGTCCAGTATATGTTTATATACATATGTTTATATGCAAACAGTAAAAAGGGGAAAAACGATTTCACTGACAATAAAGACATCAATCTCTTTACCTTCTGCCAGCTCCAAATGATAAAATGAAGGAGGTATTAATGAGAACAGTGGAGGAAGCAAAGGCACTTATCTCCAAAGTAAGTATGAGATTTAACACCAAATCTTAGGTCTTGCTTACCACGGATCAAAACTTTTGATTCAATATGTCTTTCTCTATATCCTTCAGAAACAAGTTCAAGCTAATGTGTGCTTTACCATGGAGATGGTAAAAGAAGCCCTGGATCAGCTAAGGGGTGCGGTCATGATTGTATATCCCATGGGGCTGCCTCCTCATGACCCTATCAGGATGGAGTTTGAGGATCGGGAAGACCTTTCAGGAACACAGGTTAACAGCTGGATGTGTCTCAGTAGTTCTCAGTAGTTAACATTTACTAGCAGTCATTGGCAGTTTATTTAGATCCTATTTCTTCTTGATCATTTCTTTTTTCACCTTTCACCCCCCATTGCTCTGCTTCTGCCCTCTCCATCTGTCTCCTTGCCTCAGGCATCTCTGCAGGTGATCACAGAGGACGAGTGCCAGCTATGGTGGGCTGGCAAAGAGATGCAGAGAGGGAAAAAACTGCAGGACTACATTGGCAAAAATGAAAAGACCAAGCTAGTTATTAAAATCCAAAAGGTAAGAGTGAGAATTTTGTGGTATATGTCAGGCAATGTATTTTTTGTTGGTTTTGAGAAAAACTGTAATCCATTTGTTGCCGTTCCCTTTAGAAAGGGCAGGGGGCACCAGCGAGAGAGCCTCTGCTCAGTGATGAGCAGCAGAAACACATGATGATGCATTACCACAGAAGGCAGGAGGAGCTCAAGGTGAGGAAACATGCTGCAATAAAACACACTTCAAGAAATCATGTCCTGTTTTTTTTCCTGAGAGAGCTTCTTTAATCTTCCTCTGGTGACTTTTTCAGAAACTGGAGGAGACGGATGATGATAGCCATATGGACTCAGAGTGGTCTGACAGACAGGCCCTCAAAAGACAGTTTCAGGGCCTCACCAACATAAAATGGGGTCCGAGATAAAGACAAATAACTCTGATTGCCACCTTGACCACTATGATGCCTTATCAAGATCATTTGACGTCTCTTGGTGTCAAAAACCAAGCAATTTACTGAAATGTAAAGAATGTGTGTGGACACATTGTATGATAAAACAGGTAATGATGTCACACTGAGGCTGATATTATAAACCTGATTTATTTGACCTTGAATCTGATCCCTGTACACCGTCTGATTGTATCACCCTGTTGTAAAGTAACATTTTTTTTATTGAAGCTGTGAAAACAAAATAAAATGTAAGTGTTATCTAAGTTTCCATTTGTGTGTAAAAAATATAATACAATAACTTCCAATGTAACACATATACACAGCATTCATATTTGTATTAATGAAATGTTAATGGACATTCAATAGTTTTATATCCCAGTGCAGGGACAAGGATGCTACACCTTTCCTCTCTTTGTCTCCCGTCAGTGACACACACCTCTGAAACTCGGTGCTGCTCCGAGGCAGGAAGTTCCCAAGAAGTAAATTGCCGTTCCAGCTCTTGTCCCAGCAGGGATGAGGAAGCTGTTGAGTTCAGAATGTTTGATTCACCGGAGGGTTAAACTGTGTGGAACTACTGACGGAGCCGAAGCAGTGATTCAGAAAGGAGTGGCCGATTTTAAGGAGCACTGCATAAAATTTTTAAAAAAATGCAAACATCCTGGATGTAATGAGTAGATTTAAAGGAAAATTTCAACTTTTGTACATTCACTTCGGCTGGTTCTTTAAGGAGACTGATCAGTTTTGGTGGGTGAAAATGGAATACATGCCTCGGGTCTCTGGTGTGAACAGCTGCCAATTTTAACCACCGCTAATGTAGTTACACTATAGGGAAAACACTGTAATGTTCCTATTTTTGTCAGTCATAATGAATCACTGTTGACTGAATATGAACATCAGAGCATTTTTACCACTGCTATGAAAGATAACACTTAACACTTAATTAAACCACAAATTTGTTCATGATGAAAGGGCATTTCAAACCCAGTGGGAGTTAGAAGGTGAGAGCAACAGACTGACATTCTCTGGCATGTTCTTTGGTTTATGGTTATTTATCAGCTGCTATGAGACCCCTTGATAATTAATCAATACAGTAATATTGTTGACTGAATGTGGGAGCTTTATGACTTCTGTCAAGACCAGTGACTTTACCCTTTTAGTAGCAGTAAACAATGTTTCAACCTGAAATCCTAGCATCTTCATCTGGTGGTGAATGTGAATAAATACACTGAAGCAATCACAGAATTTATGATTTTGTGACTGCAAAATGAACCTGTGACTACGCTTTTACAGCATAAAACCCTGTTGACCCTTTAAATTACTGCAGTTTCACATAAACATTACATTCTTCATAAACTGAATGCTCCTACAAAAATGGCAAAAAAAAAAAAATGAAAAACTGCTTTACAATGAAAAAAAAAAAAAGTGTCTTAGTTTGTCAGTACTCAAAGGCTGGGAGCTGCTGGAGAAAATCCTGAAAAGATCCTGAAGCTGCTGAGTAGCATTCAATTAACATGAGCTGCCATTCAGATAGGCATTCATCCAAATCTCTTGTATGATCATCTCTCTGCGTTCAATCCTCTCTGCTCGTTCTGCTGCCTCACTCACGTAAGTCACCTCCTCCCAGCCGTATATTGCCTTCCTCTCTGCGGCTGAGATTAAAGAGCTCTCTGTCCCCTCTACATCATCATCATCTTCTTCCTCATCATCATCATTCTCATCCTCCTGGCAGTTGAGGGTCTGGCTGTGGGGCCTGGGTGTGAGTCTCTGATCTCTGAGCCGCTGCCCTTTGCATGTCACTCGGACAGATACAGCCAGCAGCGTGAGCAGAAGGCCGACGCACACGCTGGAGGTGAACAGCAGCGCTGCCATTTCTGAATGCTCTGTATGGGAAATGAAGGAAGGAGATCTAACAACACGTGGATTACACGTCGAGAGTGCATGCATGTGAATAATGTTTACCTTTGATGTAGGCATAGGTCAGGAGAGAGTTGCTCATCATAGCTCCTGAGTTGTCCGGCCTTCTTGAACCTTTGGGAAAAGGTTTCTCCAGATCTGCAGGAGGGGCTGGTGTGAAAATTAGAATTATTATGCAGAGAAATGCCTAAGAAAAAAAAAAAAAAAAAAAGCTGGAATTGCAGCAAATTGTATGATGCTGTTACCTTTTTCTGTGTCCACAGTGGGAGACAAGGTGGAGCTGGAAATGTTGGGGTCTGCCTCCTTTAGTAAAGTCTGCGGTACTATTGCAAGGAGGACAGAGGAGACAGTCTTTGTTGCAGTAGACTGACAGACTTAGTGAATCTACATTTGATCATTCATCAGCACGCCACTTCCCACATCCAAGACCTCCTGGGTCCACCACATTCTCAAATTATGAATACTTTCTGTCCAATTGTTTTGATAACCGGCCTACAAGGTTAACACACATTGTTTCGTGCTAGATAGAGCCAGCAGAGCCAGTCAGAACAATTCTTTCAGCACCAGACTGAAGTCACAACTCCATATTATGATACATGAACAAGGTTTGCTGGATGACCTCACTGGCATTTGTGCCAGTCGCAGGAAGTTTATCAGGATGTCAGCCTTGACCCACAAAATCTGAGCTCGGAGCCTATTATTCTGAGCTACTGTGCTGTTGGGTGCGATGTGATAAGAACAGCTGATGGCTGAGATCAACAGATAAGAATCCACAGTAGGAAACTACAACTGTGCACAGAAGGAACTATCACATAATGAATAAAGCAAAAACATATGTGACCTAAGCTATCACTATTATCATGTAAACCCGTTCCTATTTTTGAAAGGTCTCTCTAATCTATCACCCTGCTTGTAATATTGTGCATGAGGAAGGAAAAAAAAAAGACTCCTACCACAAGAATAGACCACACTGAGGTACTTTCTGGTTCCTGGAAAGCAGGGATCCCTAAAGGTCTGGTTGCTGACGGCAACAGCACACGTCTGTTTGCTATAGCAGGCCTTGGACACCAAGTGTACAGCTTCATGGTTCAGACACTCTGAAGGGAGTAGCAAACAGAAAGTCAGAGTCATAAGACACAATTTTCTGTGAGTGTGTGTCAAATTTGGGACAAAGCTCAAATATGTACCTCTGCTGCAACAGCTGAACCATTGATTCACTGCTCTGCAAGAGTTTGGTTGTAGTTTAACTACAAATCACTACAATTTTTTTTTTAAAGCAGACATCTGATGTTTCTTTTTCTCAAGGAAGGCAAATACTTAACTCAGTGCATGTATGTTAGTTAAATAGTTTATCTGAAAGCATTCAACATCCAGGTATGTTAGTTTTAAGCATAAATTATTATAATTTGATAACAAATGACGATGAAATTAAGCCTTTACCTCACACTTTTTGTATAGGTCTTTTTCACAGGTGTAGTCAATAACATTACCAATGGCTGGGGCTCACCAAAATGGAATGCAGCCATTATTGATGTAATTAGTTACATCTGTGCATTTGGCCAACGATATGCTGAGAAAAAGGCCCACCCTATAGTTTTTGCTTGTGTTTCTCTTCATTAAGACCACATTTCCCAGGAATCCTACTGCTTCCTGTTCTGTGCTTTGTCCGAAATCACTAACTCTCTCACTCATGCACTACTCCCTATATAACAGACACTCATCAGTAGTGTATATTCACTGGACAATATTTCTCTTTGTTCCACTGTAGGAATTTTTGAGGGTACTATATACTGTAGTGCATCATTTTAACACTCAGAATTTGGACACTCAATAAAACGGAGACAGTAAATAAAGTGCACTCTATAGTAAATAAGGAGTGATTTAAGAGGCAACATTTATATTTTACTTGTGTCATCATTTACCATTTTTCATAACTGTTTAGATCTGGACAGCACTTGCTCTCTGTTTCATGCCACAAAAAATCCAGCAAATTTCCTGCATAATATGACTGAATGAAACATAATGTAAAATGCCAAGAGGAAATACATCATAATCCTATATGTTGCCCCTTATAAGCTATTACTCACTGCTGATTAACTGTCTGTTGGGCTAAATCTCCATTTCCTCTTTCTCTATGTGTGGTAAAATTAAATACATTTTCAGAGTAGTTTCTCAAGACAGTATATTCCTGGCTTCATTGTTCTCCTTGTAAAAGGAATCATCTGTTAGTTACCACCAGAGAGAAAATGGAATATCCCGTTGACTCACCAAATGGGGGTGGTCTTGTCAGGTGTGAGGGGCAGGTGTCAGTCTGGCCCAGACCTCTCCCATAGACAGCTGCATAGATGTTCAGCACCTTGGGGGGCTTACAGCGCAGGACCATGGTCTCTCCCTCACACGCCACATGTCTTTTGTGTTCAGCTGAGTGTGTGGGAAAAAAAACAGAAAGGATAAAGTGGTGGAAAGGATGATGACGGTGCGTTAGGATGGGGGCAAGGGGTGAGATTTTTGTCCTCAGCTGACGTTGAAACAAGAAGAGCGGGGAGGGATATGACAATAAACAGGTAGGGACAAGTGAAATTTGAGCTGCTGAACTCACTTGGTTTACACTTGTAGTCCACATGGAGGTATTTGGTAGTTCCAGGACAGGGGTCCTTCCCAAATAGCAGGTGGTTGACAGGCAGTTGGCAATCTCTGTGGCTCTGACACTCTGACAGCAGCTTCTGCTGGTGCACAGGATTTGATGTTACACTTGAGACAGCCGAATCAGATGCAAAATGAGTGATGCACTGACTGGAATGGGAGGCAGTGGACTGTGCCTTCACAAATCTAAATGACCATTAGACCATCAGCAGCCAGCTAATCAAAGCCTGATGTGTTCAGTAAAAAACTAAAACAGGAAACACCCACCTATACAAAACTGACCAAATGAGAGTGAGAAGTGTTATATATTCCATACTGAAATGTACCTGTAGAGCAGTAAAAGCTGAACAGCTGTGGTTGTGGGCTCTGAGCGGAGGGTCTGCTCTGCACAGCCGCCCCTCGCTGCTCCCGTAAAAGGCAGACTGGATGGAGATGGTGGAGTGACGTGGACAGTGGAGTCGCAGAGGTTGTCCGTCACACGCGTGAGCAGAGTGACTGGTTATGATTCTGAACAGGTAGTCTGTTTAACAAAAGGCATTAGTTAGTCTGAAATCCACAGGGGAAAGAACACAGCTGCATTAAATTCATCTAATTAAAATAACCATAATGGAGGAACAGGGACCAACTAATGTCTCTGAGGGATGATGCAAGCAAGATGAGGAGTCCACTAGTGCTTACAGGGGTAGAAATAGACACAGTAAGTGACTAAAAAAAAACATTTAAAAATAGATTCATTTTAAAGCAGCCAAATAACTATTGTTAAAGAGTTATGCATTTATTTTTTATCTATTGCACCTGTGGTTTGGGGTCTGTTTTAGCCTCTTTGGAGCTCTATTAAGAGTCTCATGTTGCTTTGACTGCAAGACCTCTTTCCTGGGTGGCAAATTCTGCCAACTGGCTTTAAACCTAATATGACCCACCTTTGTTGCATGTTTTGTAAATGTGATTGAGTTACTTCTGATTCAAAATGCTTTATCTTGAGATGTTTAGGTTATTTGTCTTACACAAAAGGGAGTTTGCAAGACTTTAAAGTGATTGATATAAATGCATTCTAGATAAAAATAGACATTGGATTGTCCTCCTCTGCATAAAACAATGGTGGGAATGGTTGGTCTCTAACTCAGATGAGATAAGAGATTGGTGCTATGAATTGTATATGACTAAACAATAACTAGAATCACAACATTACATCATTACATCACCTTGTCTCAGACAGGTCCACAGAATCTTAAGTAACACACAAATCTCAGATGGGATCTTTGGGACGAACATCTGGGATTAGCAAACCTGGACATGTGTAAAAACTTCAATCCACGGTATATTTACATTGCAAATATAAGTTTTCACTACTGTAGCTATTACTACACCACTCAAAACAGTACAGTCTCATACAAAAAACCTAAAGACCTTCCTTTGATCTTTAACCACCACCACCATCTTACTTGAGAAGTCAGCCAGTCCATTCATGCGTCTGGTCCACAGAAGTAAAGTCAGGTAGAAGAGGCTGTGGCTCCAGTCCAGCCCGTGGCAAGGACGCGTCCAGCTCATGACTCGCATCCCCTGCCTCTGAGATCATATTAAAGAGACTCCCAGAATTCAACGAGACTTCATAGAAAATTCATGCAGAAAGGTGAAATAATTTGGGGAAAATCGCTTCTCTATCCATCCGTCTCCCTTCACTGAAAATATCCAGCCGATGAAGCACAAAACAGTCCCCTGTCCCACTGCAGCAATGGATCACAGTGGAGGTTAGAAATAGCAGCTGCGCAACAAGTTGTTCCAAACTGACAGAGGAGGTGATTAATCCGACACGAGGTGACACTCCCAATCCGAATTTCCCCACTGTTCAACACCGCAGATTTGTGAATGGATCCATGTGGAAACTGAAAGCGACTTGCAGTAACAGCTGAGAGGGAATTATGGTGTGGGCGTGGCAGATAAAACTATTTTAAAGGGAAGAGGGGCGACGTACTCAATGGTATGACGCACTGGCAGGACCTTTTATTCTCTCCCCCCCATGAGGCGCATGTTTACTTTTTGGATTATGGCAAACTGCTTTCATTCTGTTAATTTCCTCCTTATTCTCTCCTTCTTTCTGTCTGTCACGTTTCTGCCCTTCTCTTCCTTCTTTCCCAACACTATTAACTCACTGTTGCAATAAGCAAATTAATGTTAAAAACATGGTGACTTTATTGTTTTCTGTATATGAATATTGTTAATTTTTCTGAATTATATCCCTCTCTGTTCTTGCTTTGGCACATGTCTCTTTAAAATGATGATCTGCTCATTCAGGGTTTGTGTGTGTGTCCCACATTAACTTCAACTGTAGTGAAGAGTCAGTTTCCATTTAAAAAGATCAAGTTAAAAGTGAATGATATTTTGATTCTGTTTCTTTTCATCAACTCTTGATGTCCTAACTGTGGTGCCTTTCAATGGAGAAGGGGGCCTACTGGGTAAATTGCTCCCCAGCCCACATCCATGACCCACTCCATGGTAACCAGTCAATCTACATGTGAGACCTACAACAGTCAAACTGACAGAGACGTCAAAGTCTCCACGGCCAACTCCGCAGGGAAAGAATTGGCAGAGGGAGGAACTGAGGGCTGATATTTTGCATACAAACTGGACAGGCCCCCTAGTTTGTTCCTTTTCTCTGTAGTTTAGCTTTAGGTACCCAGGGAGTGGCTCCAAAACCCCCCTTTCATGTGCTGTTATCCCTCCAAAGCCTGTGGAATTTTGTTGTCAAACTCCAAATTTCCTGCACTTCAGACAACATACAGTCAAACAGGAAAGCAGAATTTGCACTTGAGAAGATGTATTCAAAACATGAGGTGTGGTAGAGGAAAGTGCTGAAATATTTAGATGTGTAAGCCGGGAATGTTTAGATTCTTCTAACTATAAAAAATATCTCACTGAATGAATGAAGAAGCACTCCATCGATTGATATGAGTTTACTCATCATGAGAAGTTTTCTTCAGCCTATGAAAGCTGTCATATAATTATTATTATCTGAGAAAACAACCCTGATGATGTCACAATGATGTCATCAGGGTTATCTCTGTTTGGGCTTGAGACTTGGACAGAAAACCTGCGTCATATGGGGTGTGGAATTTGAACGATGTGGGAAAATTTATCAGGCAGAGAAGGTCCACCAGAAGACGCTATCTGTTGCATCATGGGAAATGGATCCAGTGTTTTTGGAGCTTGACTCATGCTAGGGACTAAAAGTTAGGATGTCTTGGTCTCTTCTGCTTTGATTTTTACCCTTTATCAGGTTTATTTTTAACTTATGTCAGCAAATATTAGAATAATATATATGTTAATTATCTATAACATCATATATGTATTATTAATGCTCATTTAAAAGATTAATGTAAATGTGAAGTGCTGTAAAATGTTGAAAAGGCAAAGATTCTGCCAAAGTTGTCATAAAAATAATCCAAAACATATTGCAGCCCATTCCTTTAAATGTTTCCAAGACAATGAAGCTATAAAACCATCTCTCCCAGTGTTTGGACAGACAGATGCATATTGATTATGCATCTGGCAGACAAACTTGATCAAAGAGGAATTCTCACACGACATGTGTCTGGGAATAAAGCCTCTCGATTAGATAGCAGCAGCCAGAACATAAAGACTAAACATTTGATTAGTGTTAATGATGTTTTGTATTAAACAGGAAAAGGAGGAGATACATCAAATAGGATCAACCAAGGGAAAGAAAGACCATGGAGTCATATTAAAGTTATTTAAAGTTTCTTGTAAAATATAATTCTTTCAAAGAAGTCAGCTGTGATGGAACACATAAGTCTGTGCGAGGTGGCTTTATTTACTTGAAACAATCAAAACCTGTTTTGTGTTGTAATCATATAACGTTCAACAGAGAGAGAGTCATTTGATTACTTTGAAGTCTGAGGCAACTGAGGAACAAATATAGACACATAGATAAATAGTAACAAAAATTAAGCAGAAATGTGCCGAGCTAACCTTAAATGAACATAAAGTTTGGCTTGCTAACGTTGCTTCTATGTATGTAGCAGTTAGTTTTCAAAGGTGGACAGTTTTTACAAAAAAATATAAAAAGAAAAAAGCAAAAATTAAAACATAATGAGCCTTAAGGTTCACAGTAAAAGGAGACTCTGATGATCTTTGATAATTTGCACTGATTTGGTGAATCAGTGCAGTTTTGACTAACACTAATAAATTTTGGACTTTAGTCAAAGTCAGTTCAAAGGGTCTTCAGAGGGTTTCCTGCAGAAAGAGGTTAGCTGTTGCAAAAATAATCATGTTTAGGCTGCAGTGTCCATCACATCTACAAGGTTATTCTTATAAAAAATAATTATAATTTTGCTAAATTGCACTTGCACGGCTCCACACACGACAAAGAATCACCAAGACATGGAAACGGTTACTTTATTACTTTTCAAACTGAAAATGTAAAACTCAAAACAGGAAAGACTAAAATTTCACGCGTCTTCACTTGAAATCCACGTTCATCTCAAACTGGGAATCAATCGCAGCCTGTAATTGAGGAAAGAATAAAAGCATTGAAATGAACAGTAAGCAATCACATCTCATACATCATTGAATTCACTATTAAGATACTCACCAACTCTCTTTTTGCCTCTTCTATTTTCACTAGCGCGAGAGATGGGCTCTATTGGGTTTAGAAGGAAAAAAAAAAACATTTACTAAAAGGAAAATACAGCAACGCACACATAAACATCCACTTAAATGTTTTATATAGTTCCAGTTGTCTGTCTTATCTATTAAATAACAGCACCAAATAATTAAGATTATTACCCATTAGTTTCAAATGAATTTTGGTAAGCATATAAATAGCAAAGAGGCTCAGTGTGATGTTCAAATTAGCTCCCTGATGCAATATGCTAAGCATTACTGCAAAAACATTTATAATTATTTTTAAATTGTCAATCATGTTCATCATCAATATAATGTTATTAACAAATTGTCACTGGCTGAAAAGATTTGTTAATATATATATATATATATATATATATATATATATATATATATATATATATATATATATATATGTTGATAATATGAAATCACTATTGGTTGATGGTCATTGAGACTTTTACAAGACAGACAAACTGAAAACAAACATACTGGGCTTAGGTCCATGTAAGGCTCCAGTTTCTTTTTCAAGGGAATTATTTCTTGTTTGAGTGCAGTGACCTCCTGAAGAGAGAGAGAGAGAAAAAAAGATGACACACTTCAAACCCTGGAAGCAGAAAGTGTTATGTTTTCACTCCATGAAGCTTGACTGTGTTGCAGTTGAAATTACCTGAGAGAGCTGCACAATAGCCTGGTGCGTGATGGACTTGTCCATGTTCCTGGATACAAGTTGAGCCTGCAGGATTGATAAAAAGGAGAATAAAACAGCCAGCAGAGCTTTGTGATAGAGCTCTGTCACGCCTGCTGCTTTGTGGCTCTTATAATTTAGATTATCTGGTGCCTCCTGACAACGATACGAAGGGCGTTGACTGTTGGACCTGTCCGTGACATCGCCTCTGTGCTCTAAACCAGAGGCAGTAACATGATGCTCACATTTCAGCCGGGTCAAAATACAGCCTGTCTCTCTAAACAAAATAAAAGTCCTCAGAGGAAAGAACTGTGGCACGACAGGTTATTTGTTTTATTTCCATGGCAACGCTATCGAGCTATGAATTACATTATCTGCAAAGCATATTGGCTATTTAAACTCAATTTTTAGCACATTAAAGCTTGTCTTCTTTCCTATTGCTACATACTAGCAAATGTTTTTCTAGACTCTTCATCCTTTCCATTGTTCACACTCCTAATTGAGTATTTTTATGCCAATTGGTTGTTGCCTCCTCGGGCTGCTGAGCATGTTGTCACAAGAGCAATTTCTTTCATTTCAGCACAGATGATTGTAATATATAATACATTTAAAAATGTATCGACATCTTTATGCACAACTTAAACACTTAACAGATACAAGTATAACACCACAACACACCTCTGCCCTCTCCCTCGTGTTGCTAAACTCTTTAGTCTTTCTCGTCACGAAACCCATGCTGAGCAGCCTCTCCTCCGCTTTAGCGCTCTCCACCGACTGAGACTTGACCGTTTTGTTTGTATCCCTGAAGACAACAAAGAACACGGGTTACAGATGAATCGCAGTATGAGGCAGCAAATGGTTTATTCGTGTTGTGACTGGATTTTGTCATGTGCCGACATACAGTATGTGATAGCACAGGACAGGGCATATTGTTACTGGAATATTATATATTAATACAATAATAAATATCAACATGTCATCATCTGCATCCATTTTCTTACTCTTGTAAGTTGCTCCGCAGCACCAGAGTGGCACCGAGTCTCTTTCTGAGGGCCCTGAGATCCCTCTCAAGTCTTCTGTTTGACTTCTCTGCTTCCAGAAGTTCATTGGTGAGGTTGTTCACTGCTGGCATAAAGCTACACAAGACATAAAAATCCATGTTGTTTTTTTTTTTAAACCAGGGAAATTATTGACTAGACTACAACAGAGCAACGACAGCTTACCTGCACAGCGATGTGTCTCTGACTCCAAGTACCATAGCATTATCTACTAAAGATGACAAGTAGTCAGTAGCAGACTTTGACAAACTTGCACATGACAGGCCAGCACCTTGTAGAAGAACATCCTGGAGATGAGCACCTAGATGGAGGAAACACTGTTGAGTTCTGTGAAAATGCTGTGAATACTTTGTATTGTTATTTTACACTTGACTCAACTACATACAGCATAGTCTATTTAAGATTTATTACGACTCAGGTCTTATTTTATTATTACATAATTGTGGAGATCTGGGAATATGGAAACTTTGCTCAAAAGACGTCCAATGAGACAGGAAACACAACTGATCAGACGATAATACAGGTTTTATAGAAGATATCTTGGTTTATTAAAACTTATTTTAAAGAGAAAACAAAGGTGAATGTTTGTATTATTGCACTGTCAGTATGTGTGCATTAGCTTAGGTATAGTATGTATGCATGTGTCTATAAATATGAGGTGTATGATTATGTATTACTGTGTGTGTTTGCAGATATTCATAATCATGTATATAGAGGATATGTTGGTTATTGTGATTTTGATATGGATTCATCGGAGACTGTGCTAAAGACACAAATAAACAAATAAATTTACAGATCATCTTACCAGTTCATATTTGACCCACTCTACTTGCACATGCAAAGAATTTTCCTGTGTACTAAAGGATAGGGCTGCAACTAATGATTTATTTTATTATTGATTAATCTGAAGAATAGTATCTCAATTAATCATTTTGTCTATAAAATGTCATAAAGCCTGTGGTGATGTCTTCAAATGTTTTTTTTTTGTCTGATCAACAGTCCAAAATCCACACAAATTCAGTGTACTATCATTTAGACACAGAAAAGCTTCAAATCCTCACATTTGAGACACTGCAACCAGCAAATGTTTTGCATTTTTCCTTTAAAAAAATGACTAAGATGATTATTTGATGATCAAAATAGTGGCCAACTAATTTTCTATCCATCGACGAATCGTTGCAGCTCTAATGAAAGATTATTACTGAGATTTTGGATCTGACTTAAACTGTTGGTCTATTTACGGCTTGTCTGATCGTCTGATCAGTTGTGTGTCTTCATGGCAGCAGATATCCAGCACTTCAGTGAGTACAGTCATAGCAGAGAATGGCCAAAAATATGACCCCAGTTGCAATAAACTGGACTTGATCCCAGCTGTTTCAGGTAGTTCTTAGAGTAAAACAAAACAAAAACATCCACATGTCACTGCATCCATCTCTGCTGTCTGTCAATTACTCACCTTCAGCCTGATACTCTGAAGCTTTCTGTTTGAGGTCTTCTATGAGGAGAGCTGTGTCACTGCACCGGGCTTCACTGGACTGTGCCAGCTGGTACAGTATGTCTACTGTCCTAGTGTTGACCTCAAACTGCGGCACAGCCTGATCCCCAAACACTGTGCCGAGCCAGCTGTTCACCTGAGGAAGCCACATCACTAACTGGATGATATAAACAAAACCAACAACGGCAGTCACTGCGTCAACTGACCAAGATATGTTAGCAAGACACTGTACGTTACCTTCTTGATCTTTTCACACATGACGAGGAACGAAAAGGCTGCAAAAACCACAACAACTAGCGTCTTCAAACGTAGCCTATAGGTGGTCTAGCAGCCCGAAGAAAAAACGACAACAGTTTTCTGTTTCTGGTTTCGCGCCCCCAAAATCATTCTAATAACTTCCTGGTTACCAGCCAATGAGAAGACGACTGAGCGAGCGTCCTAGCAAGTTTTGCTAAAAACAATGATTGACATTTTTAAATACAACAATAATTGTTTACGAATTAAACAACTAGAAGAAAAAATGTGTGATGAATAATAATAAAGAAAAACATACAATAAAGCTCACTGCATCAACAAAGTCTATCCGGTTCACGTTTCCTCTTGACTCACAAAGACACAAATCAGGTCAAGATGGTTCACCTACTATCTTTGTCCACTAGATCGCATCAGTGTAGAGTTGGAAGTCTGACACATTTATGAGAAACTTATGCAATGACGACAAAATGAATAAATAAATAATGCCCCGTGAACTTTTTTTGCATTTTAAATATTTGATTGCATTTGACACAGCAGGGAAAGAGGAGAAAATGTCTGTTCATCAGTGCAAGATCAATATTCATGACTCTCAGGTGTACGAAGAAAAAAAAAAGAATGAAAGAAGGAGAAAAAAGTGTAGGGAAGGAAAACCATATCAACAGTAATACCAAAAAGATATAAATCTCATCAATTAGTGTCAAGTCAAAATCAAATCAATAAGAGGTCTGATCATATAGACTGGCTCTTTTATTATGCATGTTAATTCTGTTATTGCATAGTATGCCATCATTCATATCATATATAAAAAAACATAATAATGTAGTAGTCTAATTTGCAAGTGCTGGTTTAAAGATTTTTTATCTTGAAAAATGATGTCTATATATGCAACCAGCTTTCTAGTGTCAAACTCTGCACATACATCATTCTGCACAATGAAGCTCAAAAATCCAACCGTAGGAACGACAAGAAAAATACATTTTTGAGTGGAGAGGAACTTTAAAATGTCGTGAATGTAAATAAAATATTATATTACATGCAAACAAAGTAAATCATGTAAGTATTAAATCACATTTGGCCAAAAAAAAGGAAAAAGAAGGGGTTTCTCACTGAACTGACCTAGCAAGCGAAGGCGGAAGTCTTAAAGAATTAAATCTTGCCTCGCCTGGATACTCTTTGATCTCCACTTCACTGTCAGCTACCCGCGTACGTTCAAAACAGCTAGTCTGTTTGAGAGAAATTAATAGAAATGGCGTCGAGAGAAAAACTGGTAAAACGCCCACAAAAACATGTAGACAGCACATTTGATTTGTACAGCACAGACTCCACCACCGTCGAAGAAAAGTTGTTTGGCCAAGCAGAGGAGGACGAGGACAGCCGGACGGCAGACGACGGACCTGTGGTCTTCATCTGCGGGAAGTGCAAGTTGCCAGTTGGGGATTCAATGTCCTGGGATGGAAGTGAAGATGACCAAAACCAAATAAGATTGAAACGTGAGTCTGGATTAGGGATAGATTTGCTCGGTTTTCTGGTTTGTTTTGGTTGGTCCACACAAATCAAACACACACCCAAACATATATATCTGTCTACTTTGTATTTATCAGTTTCAACTGCATAGAAAACGCAGATAGATGGAGAAGTCTACTCAGTTGTGCAGTTGTAGGCTACAGGCTGTGGATTTAGACACATGGAAATTAACTTATGAATGTATTTCTGCATTAATAACATGTTTGTGATGTTTTAGGGGTCACTGACAATGTTTTGGTTGGAAAGGACACTCGCCTGCATGAACCCAGCAAAAGATCTCTCTGGTAAGAAGTCCAGTAATAAATAAAGTACCCTGATCATTTACTCAAGTAAAAGTAGTAATATTAGCCTATACCTTATATTACTGGATTATTAAAAACTGATGCTTAAACTTGTAAGCAGCATTTAAATATTGTAGCTGTTCTCGGAGGTGACAAAACATAAAAAGCAACATGGATGTGAAATCTTAATCTGGGAACTTATTATTGACTATACCTGTCAGATCACTGTAGTGGAGTAAAAAATACAATATTTGCCTTCAAAATGCCATCAAGTAGAAATATAAGGTAGCAGATAGTCAAGTAAAATAAGTACTTAAAATCATCTATATATGCGGTGCCAAAGCAAAATGTTGTTATACTTTTTTCAGAGCACAACAAAAAGTCTTCGAACCAGCGTTTGAAGACTTTTTGTTTCTTTTACTGATTACTGTTACATTTCCATAACCACAGTCTTCCCTAACCTTAAAGGTATACTATGCAGGATTTGTCGGGTGCTGTTTGTAAACACAGCATCCAAAATATGCCCTTTTTAAAACAGAAATAAACACAACTACACCTCCACACATCCTTGTGTGAACGTGCCACATTCAGATTTTGTGTGAATGCAGAACTTCATCCTGTCCGCTGTGGCCTCTCTGCTCTGCATGTGTGTAGCTCAGCCCCGCCCTCGGTCAAGCAGACACACAGACCTGCAAGCTCTTTATACATCCATGACACTGAGACTGAGAGCAGAGCGGGGCCCAAAGGCTGACACCCAGAAGCATCCCAAACACAGCAAAATAATAAGAAAATACAGGCAGAGGGCTAACCCTCAGCAGATACATACACTGCCACACACTTCTAGTGGGTCATAAGTGATGACTGAGAGGGATTTCTTCTGTATGAGTCTATACATTGTTTTTTTTAAGAAAATCCTGCATAGTATGCCTTTAACCAAATAGTTTTAGTTGTCTAAACGTAACCATACCTTAATCATAGGGGTGGCAGATAGGTAGGAAAATACTTATACATGTTGTTTTGGAAGGCATTGACAAAGCAACCTACAGGTATTTTGTTCATTTAGGTATGAGTACTTGTTGTAAACTGTTCTCTCTCTCTTTTTTTTTGTAATTTCCCTTCCAGTCTGATTGTGGATCTCATCTGTCGAGGCTGTCACTCTTTGCTTGGCATGGTTTATGCATCCACCCCTAAGAGCATGGACCACAAGAGATTTACATTCTGTTTCAATGTAGCAGACATTGACAGGTATGTTTAGGCCTTGGATTATCAGTAGGAACATTTAAAGACACACGCATCAGTTTACATTTGTTTGATGCGAGGTGCTTGACCACCAGGGCTCGACTCAGATCAATTTCTGAGGAAAGTCTAATGATGATCTTTGTTGTGCTAAAAAAAAAGTGAAGAGCAATAATAGATTTACAAGCTCACTTCCACTAGAGTCAGCTTTGTACATTGTTTAAGAAGATAACATCCACTGAAATTGTCCCCTTATTCTACTATATGTAGAAAGGTGAGCATAGGTGTCTATTTTTTCTCGAAAACCTTCATCATATTCTTATGATTAAAGGTATACTATGCAGGATTTTCCTAAACATCATTTGTTGACAGTAGCAGGAAAGAGGCAAGGCACTCGGGAGTGTGCGAAAATGTCATATCTATTGGATTTTCACGGAAAAAGTCCTTCCATAGAAATCAGTCCACAGGCTCATATAGGCAACTGAGAAAGTTGGGGAAGGTTTAATTTTTTAAGTTACATTACAACCTGTTCACTTGTTGGCAATAAAAACAATTAATACATGTAAATTGCTTCACAATTCTTACATTTAGCACCTTTTTAAAAACAAGATTATATATGTAAGGGAATGGTGAAAACAGTCATTTTAAACCAGCAGTTAAGTACCAAAAAAACTGAATGTGATAAGTTTAACAAAGGTAGTGTTTATAGTAGGGGTATTGTATTGAATTTCATTAGTTTTACAGTTGTTCATATCCCCACTGTACCTGCATATTTAGCACCTTTCATATTGTACTGCAACTCTTTTTTTTCAGCTACGTGCTTGGTTCTGCAAGCCAGATGTTGGCAGCAGAGGGCCCCAAAGAGCAGCCAGTCACACTGGAGTACAGAGGCATTGTTGAACAGCAGCTGACAGAGGTGATTTACTGCTGCTGCTTTTCTTTGTCTGTTTCCTCTGTTGCTTTCTTGCTGTGTGATAAAATGTTTCATTCACACATTGCATTTCAACACTCAGTTGCAATTTGTAACCATGACTATTTGTCCACAGGTAAAAAATTACACCTTTAAAATTATATTGTTGATGTGAAAAATTGATGAAAAAGTATAAATCTCACTTGCAAACTGCCAGTTATGACAGTAGTCACTGTTCTCTGTGTTGCGTGGTCTCGCTGACAGTGCTTTCACATTGCTTCGGGACCACTCTCATTGATTTTCAATGCACAGGTTGTACTAATGATGTCATCACCTTAGTTCTGGGAAGCCCTTGCCGCTGTGACGGGCAGACTCTCATATCAGACATGACCTCATCTCTCCATGTCATCCCCTATAAACAGATTTATTGTCCACACCATTAGGTCAGATTAAAATAAAGAAGTGTATTTTATTTAGGATTTAGTGTTAACATCCAAAAATAGTTTATTCATAATTTTATATATATTTCAACATTCCTTTCCTCATGGAGTAGTACGGTTTAAAGTGCCACATTAGTATTTTATGGAAATTTACTTACTTTCACTGGAAGAGCATTCCCAAAGTTATTCCCTAATCATCCTTTGTTTAAAAAACATCCACTAACCCTCAGATTGGCCAGTAGGTGGTGATAGTGCGCAGCAGCACTCTTGCACCAGGGACAAAAGATGTGATGGGGAGCATGTTGAGGAATCTTTGTCAGGGGAAAAACATGTTTTGATCATGGAGTGAATTTGTTATTAGAGCCGGGTGTATGAATGGTATTTTGTTTACTCGGCTACAGTTTCTTAATTGCCTGCATGTGACACCTTATCAATTGTGGTATGACTGTAACTGTCTATGAGTCAGTATATTTTAAACAAGTTATATTGCTTATGAGACAGTAGGAAAAAAACAATTCAAATTAGAAAAAACAAAACAAGTCATCACTGTGTCTTTGACGCGGATAGTTTTTATATAATTATCTTTCATGTGACCCCACGCGAACAAAATACATCTCAAAATGACTCACCTCCCTAAGTCACACAATGAAGCCCGTGCCCCCGCTGTGTACATGTTGCTACACCATGCCACTCAAACAAAAGGGAGCATAAGGACACCAAATAATTAAATGAAAAAGCTTACCCCATATCCTCTCTTGTTAATATGTAGGCTACCACTTAAATCTACTGGCTCATTGACTGTGTTCCAGTGTGAGCAGGCTGAAGATTAATCTGACTGTAGCAACACACTAATTGTATTAATTTTTGGTGGTTTCATAGCCGTCATTCATCCATTGGTAAATAGAAACGTGACTATAAGGTGTTTGACTGGGTCAGGAATTCAAACCAGTGCTTCCTGTCATAACATGTCAGTGAGCATAAAGGACTTAATCCTTTTTCCTGACAACTTCTACTGTTATTATTTTCCATCATCCACGTGTTTGACTTTTGGCCAATTGACCCAGATATTTTACTTAAGAAGTGGTGTGGAAGACATGATAAGACCTGTTCCAACAACAAGTCTCGTGTAAGGTGTTGCATCAAACCTCGATACTTGTTAGTTACTGACTTAAATCTGTCAGTGGCAACAAATATCAAAAACTGTCCAGTACCTGAAGCAAGTATCGAATACTTTTCTCAGATTCACATAGAGCTGCGATGATTAGTTAATGAATCGATAAGTTGCCGACTGTTCAATTAATCGCCAACTATTTTGATAATCAATTAATTGTTTTGTGTCATTTATTTTAAAAAAAAAAAAAGTCCAAATTCTCTGATTCTAGCTTCTCAAATGTGAATATTTTCTGGTTTCTTTAGTCTTATATGGTAGCAAACTGAATATCTTCAGGTTTTGGACTGTTGGTCAGGACAAAAGAAGACATGTTGAAGATGCTCTTTTTTTCCACATTTTTCACCATTTTCTGCTCCAACCAATCGATTAATCAAGAAAATAATCGACAAATTAGTTGATAATGAAAATAACTTTTAGTTTCAAACAGGTAATTTAACGTCACCTTAGGCTGTGGGAACTTGCGATGAGCACTTTTCACTATTTTCTGACATTTTAAACACTTAACAATTAATCATTCCACCTGAAAGGATTCATATATTATGAAATAATGAGATGAAAGTAATTATTTGCAGCCCTGCTTCTTTTGCTGAACAAAAAAAGGGTTTTGTAAAAAAAAAAAAACATGTATTTCTCAAAGTTAGGTATCAAAAAAAGTTGTTTTTGTAATAGTTCAACTCAGGAATTGTCACTTGTATGTCAAAACTGTCCGACTCATTGGCTTTCTGTATGTAGTCTTTGTCCTCATGTATGTGATGAAGGTGCTCATCGCCGCCGCCGCCGCCATAGTTAATGTATTCTGTCTGTCTGTCTGACTCGTAGACACTTGTTTGGGTTCTCCATCTTTTACACTCACTGACCTGTCTCCCCCCCCCCCCCCCCCCCCCCCCCCTTACCCCTCCACCCCTCTCACTCTCTCTCCTCCACCCCATCGTACCCATCCATCCCTGACCACCACCCCTCTGGGTTTCGTCATCCTCCCCCTGCTGTCTTCCTTTCCCAATTATCTTTTCTCCTCCCTTCTTTCTCCCTCACTGCTTCCTGCTGCTCCCTTCATTTCCCACCTGTCCATTTTCTCGTTCCGTGCTCTGACTCCTTCATATTCCCCCTTTTTCCGTCCTCACTCTTTACTCTTTTTTTTTTTTTCTCATCTCATCCCGCCCTTGCTGTTCGTCCTCACATCCCCGAACCCTGCACCTTTTCGCACCTTCTCCCTTCTTGACCCCTCCACCCCCCCCACCCTCCCAGATGAAAATGCTGGTCGTGTCCATGGCACAGAGGCTGGAGGAGATCGAGGCCGGCCTTCAGGAGGGATGTGACGAGGTTTGACAGTGACGGACGTCTGGGTGGATGCTTTGTCCAGGTGTGAGGATTTAATGTCCACACTCCTCGGCCCCTACCCTTATTTTTTTTTATGTTAACACTTCCTCCTCAAAGTTTCATCTCAACCACATTCCCTCAGTAAGACGTTTTGTCCTAGCCTCACCTTGTGCACAAACACCTACACATGCGCACAACGCAGCTCCCGCTCCGCTTTGTCCCGAACACCGATTGTGAAACAAAGACCGGCTGCACTGGTAATCAATCACGGTGTCAGCTCGGGCTCCCGTGGCTCATGGCACCATCTCCTCCGCGCGTCTCAGTGCGGCGTGAATGTACGCTGTGAGCAGAATGTTTATTTGTGCAGGATTTCATCAGGCAGGCTGCGCACTCAGCACAATGCTGATATTGATCGGGCCACTCGAGGCCACACACACACTTTTTCTTTGTTCTCTTCTTCAAGCATGTTGTCTTGAAGCCAGACAGCATTGCTTAATTTATGTTTTCGGTTGTCTTGTTGTGGTTAAAATTAAATACATTTACTCTTTGATACTGACTGCATCACAGTCAAACACAATATTGGATAATTATTCACTTAAAAATTATTTTAAGGCTCCTGTTAATATTAGAGTTCATCAGTTTTAATATGAACAACAACTTGCAATGAAACCCTTCATTTGTTGCTATTACAAAACTTGTTCTTTCTTTGTCTGTTTTCTGCTTGTTTCAATTGTACAAGCATGATTTGTATTTAGTATTTTTGTGTAATAAAGTGTTTCCAAAAGAGTCTATCAGGGTAATGTTTTTAAATGTTTCTTTTGCTTTGACTTCGTCTGGTCAGAGTGTCGGGGATCATTGGCTCATCCTGCTTTGTCTGTAATTAGAAGTAGCCTGGATTTAAGAGTTAAACAGCAAGTTTAAGGTCTTTTGGTTAGAAGGGGGGGGGGGGGGTTGATTATATATTTAAGTAAGTGTTTGTTTACCGACTGACCTCTAATGTGCCTAGCAACACTTTCTACCAAGGCGGGAAAGCGGCTTCATGCTGTACCGCTTGCCCTCCCTCACCCACGAGGTTTCATCAGCCTCACAGAACAACAACCGTTAGAAACGGCCAACCAGCACGCTGTATCCAAGGGCAGGTTGCGATGGCAACTGAGAGCACGTGCTATGCTGAGTGCCTGTTGCCATCTCGTCATCGCGTTCACTGCCGGAGGAACAGCCAGCCAGCTCGCTGGTCGGCACGCCTGTCAACAGACGTTATCCCCCGCTCATACTTAGACACACACACAGGGGAGGAGTCCTGAATGAACCCCCCTACCCTAATCTCTGTGTGATGTTTTTCTCTCTGCTAACCCCACCCTCACTCCCCTTATTCTCCCTCTCCTCCCCCCTCCTCCCTCTCAAACTCCCCTCCCTCCACTGCTGGGGAGAAAAAAAAAAAAGTCAAAACAACAACAAACAAGCCGCATGGTTTTTGTTGTTTCTGGTGGTGTTGCTGGTGGGTGGTGTTGTCTTTATCCAGTCCTCGCTTAAGGATGAGCCGCCTGCATTCATCCTGTACAGAGAGGGGATGATGCAAGCTGGCCGGCCGGGCAGTCGCCTGTCCAGATGTGGGCTGTTACGCTCTGTAAGTGACTCATTTTGTATAGTATCTCCCAGTTTGTTTGTTGGTCCATTCAGAGCAATAAAGCTTAAAGGCCAGTAGCTTTTGCTTGAAGTCATCTCCATTGTGAATGGCCTCTGAACTCATTTAGCTGTTATATAGACACGGTGTTGCTGGATGCATTGCACTGCTGAGTGCAATTATTGCACCGGTTTCACCCCTGAAGTCTCAGCCAATCATTACCAACCAAGCCGAGACCAACATAGAAACACAGGCACACAAACACACCAGTCAGTACATCTACACACATTCTACAAGCACTCGGGGACAAAGGATGAATAATGCAGAGGTAGTGTCTGAGTGAAAGTCGCCTCCCCTCTTTCCCTCCTTTTCACCTTCCCTAAGCAATAAGGAAACAATGTTGCCATGGAGGCAATGAAGCCTCGGCACGCTATCAGCCAATTACAGCCTTCCCTGTGTGAAACATCTGACCAATGGCTGCCGGGACTGATGCTGCTGTTGCCACAGACACTGAGATCCTATTGGCTGAGCTCTGCTTTTTGATTGAATTTCTGATCTTGTTTTTGAGAGAGAGAAATATTTCAAGGAGTGCCACCTGTGTGCCAACTTACAAAATATGTTTGTTTCCCACTGAATGAAAAAGATTATTTAGTGAGAAGGAAAATGATGTTGTTTAGGGGATTTAAGAGACCTACAGTAAATTCAGTTCCATTTCTGTCTCTATAATAAAGTGAGCAATGAGGAAGAGTTTTTATTTTTATTGGGTAATTAAATATTCTGGGGTGTGTGTGTCAGTGAAAATGTGGAAAACAATCTAATTTCAATCATGACAATTTTAATCAGTATTTATGTCTCTCAGGAACGTATTTGGTTGCCCCCTGACAAAAGAGCCACACCCCACCAGTTGCTCATTGCTGGTTTATGACCAATGCCTGATTTAACTCTTGATTTTCCACTACACAGTCCAAACACAGTACCCAAAGCATACAGTTATATTTTCCCTGTGCTGTGTATATCAGATTTCAGCAACATGCAATTCAGATAATGGATCTTTGAGTTGATACATGTATACATGTCATACAATGATTATACATTTATTTACATGGTGCCTTTATGTAAATAATATCCAGAAATATTATATTTAACAGATTATATCAAGTGCAAATGTTGATATCTCCTCCTTTCTGTTCTGAAAATATGACAAAAATAATAAATATAAAAAAACAATATAAATAATAAATAGTAATGTAAACAAAACATTATTTTAATTTGAATAATTTGTTTACATTTTATGCAGTAAAGAACCCTGAACTGAACTTTTGATCGCCACAACTTTTCCTTACAGCGTCGGCTGCTTGACATATGCTCGCTCAAAATCTAAAGTCATTAGCTTAAGTCTGGTCTCATCTTTGTGTCACACAGACTAGACGGCAGGTCAGTTAGTAAAACCCTTCATCTGGGATGTTGAATTTCCCAAATTAATCTCAGGAATCAGTGGGTGTAAGGTGATCTTGGTGTCAAGAGTATTTGTGAAACTTAGCCCAGTTTTTGTTGTACTGGTTGTGCCCCTTCTATGAAAGCGTCAAATCTCTGATAAGCCACAGCCTTCTCGTTTCATTAATCACCTTCATCTGTGTCTGTGATCGAACAGGATAGCCGGCCAGTCAGCGACTCGTCTGATGGAATAACCCAAATCCCCTCTGAGTGCGTAAAGCCTCCTACTTCATTAGAAACATCTGCTTGTTTATTTCCCCCCACGTCTTTGTGTACGCCTGTGTCTGCCAGGTAGTCTGGCTGTCTCTCACTCTCTCCTCCTCGTTCTCTGCGTGTGTGAAAGCTGCTGAGGAAGGCAGTACTGGTCTATATGGGGTTGAACCAGGATATGTGAGTGTGTGTGTGTGTGGTCAGCACGCACATCCCTGGTGTACTACACAGTGTTGCAGGTTAATCGTCTGTTTTTCTCAGACACAAAGGCTCGTCCCGTTGCCACTGACACCCTAGTGTGAGTGTGTGTGTGCGTATATGTGACGAGAAGGGGGCTGAAAACAGGATTAGTGTCATCAGGATCTAAGTCTGAACAGATTGACAGGAATAAAGTCCTGCTGTACAGTAAGTGGTCAGTTTGGCCTCATATGAAAATGTAAAATGTAATAAAATTCATATTAAAACCTTTTTTTTCTGGCCAAAAACAGGTAATGAACAGGTACATATGAACATCAACGGATGCCATCACACAGGTTATCAATTTTTGAACACAACAAAGAGATTGGCTGTTCAATTTTCAGTTTTTTAATTTGACCACATTTCTTCAGGGTGTGGCACATGTCTGCTCTCGTCACACATTCTTTCTCTACTTATTTCAGTCTCAAAACAAAGGTGTGTATGAGTGTATGTCAACAGGTATGGCTTGCTGATATGGACGCAAAACAATCATAATAACCACAAGACCTCTAATATTGATATATTCAAATTTTTTTTTTTAAGCATGGAAAATTTCCTACTGCGCATTTCCATCCGGCATCCCAAATATTTCAGAGATCATTCTTGGAGAAATCTGATGTAAACTATAAGTACTTTGGCCATATGATTCTGAAAAAAAAGATTAATATATTGGCCACCCCTGCTGGGAGAGTGGGGGGATAATTGTTTATCACGGACTCATCAATGTAACTTGACCTCTTTATACACAGATTAACTTTGAAATAATCTCTGTGTCAAGGAAAGGGTTTGTTTTTGTGTCTTTATCTCATCACTATGGATTTCTTTCATTAATGCTTCCTGAGATTATGTACAGATAAACAACTTGCTGTGGCATTGAGAATGAATCTAAAAGGCGGTCCAGTGCTTCAGCCAACGATTGTTTTGAGTAATGATGAATCAAAACAATAACCTTATAATCTATTTAAAAAAAAGTGGGGGAAAAATGCCCAACCCACAATATTCCAGAGCCCAATGCGACATCTTAAAAATACTTATTTTGTTCATCCAACAATCCAAAATCCTGACATTTAGATTAATATCACAAAGCAAATCCTTTTTTTTTTTTTGAGACGTGAGGACCAGGTATTTTTTTGGCATTTTTGTTTGATAAATGACTAATTTGCAAAATCCTGTTGATCAATTTCTGTCAATTGAATAATCAATTCATTGACTAGTCTTAATTTGTTATTCCCCACCACTTTCCCCTCATCTCACTGATATGTTTCTGAGTTATCATCATCCATAGAGGCATTAATCATGAGAGGAGGCTTTCCAGAAGCTCCACACTTGTCAGTAGTTAGATTTTTGTGTGTGTTTGTGTGTGTACGCCTATTACAGGTATCACCAGAGCAGCACTGTACTGCAGGTGCAGGTATTACCTGTCCAAGAACTGTAGTATACAACATTCCTTTCGCTCTATGCTGTGGTTAAGCCATAGTATTCATTGCTACAGCCTGTTTGTCTCATTGGACCGCCTGGGGATTTTGACTAACTGTCCACCCGTCTTTGATAAACAAAAGGCTCCGGCTCTAATGCATTTTAGAGCCACTCTTGCCCCTCGGCTTTTATCAGCTTAGCCACGCCGATTTAATCATGCAACCCTGTTTGTGTTGTCCTGTGCGTGTGTGTGTTTGTCTCGGCGCTCTGGTGATCCCCCCTTCTTTGTCTCGTCAGGGCCATGTCACCCAAAGAGGTTTATGATGGGGACGGGGGAGCCACAGCTGAGTAGATTAATGTCTACGGTATGTGTGTGTATGTGTGTGTGAAGAGGGAGGGGTCGTATACATGTATATTATAAGTCCTAATGTTTCTTCAGCTGTTGGAAGGGTGCATTTTTTTTCTTTTTTTACCCGCCACAGGTGTTCCGTAGGAAATGTGTACAGCATGTGAGACAAGTGGCACATTGAGGTGTCACAGAGATCAAAGAGGCCAATCTTCATTAAGTCCTCCAGGAGCTGACAGTGTTAGAAATATATGTAAATTAACAAGAATGTTTATATCTGTAGATTATTATGGAATTTCTTAAATTAATTATGGTAATTTAAGTGTATTCACTCAAATGTTTTTAGCTAATAAGAAATTGTACATCGGCATATGTTCACAGAGTAAATGTGTACATGCAAGATTGATGCCAGACAGTCACCAGGTGCATTTAAAGGATCAGACAGACACATAATGGATTCAGTATAAATATTTAAAATACTTTATACAGCATAGAAATCTCTCGACACTCAAACAAAACCATCCATTACAAAATCTTACAAAAGACCCCCCGAGTCTGTATCAATCTCAGTATCAACCAGAAAAAAGGTACAAAGACGTAATTTCAAATGCTGACAATACCGTTCGACTCGTGAAACATTGCATGCAACTTTTCATTTTGACAAGAGGAGGATTCTATTTTAACAGTGAGAAGCCTTGTGTGCCCCGTGGAAGCCTTTTTCGTTCGAGTCAAACAGTTCAAGCGAAGATAGTAAGGTGTGAAAAATGTCGATAAACATTTTAGAATCCCTTTGTACGCACGGCAAAAGTGACAGGAACACAGGAGTCGTACTGTTATTTACAAGCACAATTTTCACATCACTCTCAGAGAGCTCTTGGCAAATACTCGTCATTGCAGTTAACACTTAAGACTATTGCACAAACTACAGCGTTAAGACAAAAGGAAGTGAATTATTTTTGTGGATGTTACGTGATCCTAGCAGTTCTTCCCACCCTTCTTTCCCTCAGCCTTTGGCGAGGTTGATCAGTTTCATAAGGCTTTTGATGCTTTATTTTTTCATCTTTTCTTTTTTTTTTTTTTTCAAAACTGACTATGAACAGACGTATCCTGCTGTGGAAGGAAGTCATAACAAAGACTTCTACAGTTTGAGTTTCCCTGTGGGTTATAGAGGTGATGTAACACTTGGATATAAAAAGTTATAGCTGTGAGTTATTATCAGTGTTGAGTGACAGTTTATATGAATCTATAAAAGGTGAGTATGACTCTACTCTTGGTACCTACTCCTATTTCATCGTGTTGATTCTAATGGCACTAGCACTCAGACACTGCAACACTGTGGCAAAGTCCACACAAGCACGTCACAATCGACTGCTGTTATACATTAATGTATGAGTAATGCAGTGAGGTAAAAGATGGTAAACACCATTGTTACTACAGGTTTTGGTTTTCAAGAATAGTGCAGTGAGCTTCTTCGGCCAATCAGCACTGAGGATACAGTGCCAGCTGGCTGGAAGTCATTTAGAGAGTTTTCACAGAGACAAAACATTTATACGTGTAATCAGGGATAGGGTAAGAGTTGGGGTCTGTTAGCTGGTGTGAATCAGTCTGCGGCTCAATTAGTAACCAGTTACAGCAATATTACATAAGAGAGTATCTCTTAAACTCAGTATATAATACAGTGTTTTGTGTGTATGCATGTGCGTGTACGTGTACAACTTCTTGACAAGGCCCATATTACATGATGTCCCATGTCCACTCTGTATCTAGGACACAGCGAGGTTTAGTCATTGCTCAGGGATCCGTTTCAAATCTCATCTTCTCTGTGTCACCATCTCTGATTATATAATGAGAGCGCTAACAAGAGATTTTATACTTTCACTCAAACCCCCTTTTGTTTCTTTTTTCTTTTCTTTTTTTTTTTTAATGATCAAGTCCGTCATGAAAAGTGGCTCAGTCGCAATAAAGGGACAGTTCACAGTTCAAAAGGCCGCTCCGGAAGACCTCTCCAACTTAAATAAAATGTTGAGAGGGGCCTTGAGTTCAGTCTGTCTTTCTTTCGTTTTCTTTTGTCTTGTGTCCCTCAGCAGAGGGTCTTGAGTGCACCTGAAGCACAGAGGAGAGTCTGCATGGGGTAGGGAGGTGGGGACACCACTTCTTCGACGACCTGTTCTGGTCGGAAGGTAAACGGCTGCAGCTGGACCTTCTTTTTCAGGATCTGTCCGATTCCCATTGAGGGGAACTTGCTGCGGTGCGTCGGACTGTCGGGATCACTGCTGCTGCTGTTGGAAGGAGGACTGAATGCTGAGGTGGGGTTGAGGGGACTGAAGGCGGACTTCGGGGGGCTGAAAGCTGAGCTGCCTGGGGGGCTTCCAACAGTGCTGGGGGGGCTGCCACTGGTGTCAGAAGAACCACACCAATCTGAGGAAATGCTCTTCTTCGGCTGCGGGTTGACAATGAGGACGGGAGGACTGGGGATCGTGGCCTTCTTCAAGTATGAGGAGTCGGGCTGGAAGGCAGAGACATGGCGGGGCGGGGACAAAGTCCCGTTGGTCAGCTTGTACCACGGTGAAGCCGGAGTGTCTTCAATTTGCTCAGCTTTGGAGAGGGAGCCGAAGGAATGCATGCCGATCGGCGATGGCGCTGGTGGAGCAGGAATGTTGTGTTCCGGGCTCGTATTGACTTGCGGGAGGGTGGCCAGGCGCCTCCGTTGCTGTGGAGTGTTGGGGAAGAGAGGATGAATCTCAAGATATTCCATAGAGGAAGAGGCGACAGTGCCGGGTGGTGCCAGAGGTGAGTTACGATGGCCTCCAGTTATGGCACGCAATAGACCTGAGGAGGAAATGAGAAGCATTGTAACATTTCTGAAATACTGGATTTTGATGTTTGTCAAACATACATTTAGGTAACACTTTATTTTACAGGTCCCTTAATTTTATACCAATTTCCTGGAAATTTTCTCAGTATGTAACAGTTAAGTTGGTAATTACCCACTCATTATATATGGGTTCATATGTAGTTGTTAATTTGCAAAAAATCTTAATAAATTGACAATTCTTTAACTGACAGAAAATAGGTTATGTAATTTGATAGTATATAGGAAATGTGTGTTTTTGTAGAGTTTAAAAAAAAACAACTGAACATAGAGTTTGACTACAACTACAACTAACAACTACAAACAACTATAAACTTTTTTTCTGTTTTTTGTTATAATTTGTACCAAATTGCACCACCCTCTTTGTAAAATGTCCTAAAAATTAAATACCTGCAAATTACTCGGAAATTTCCAGGAAATTAGTATAAAATTAAAGGGCCTGTAAAATAAAGTGTTAACAACATTTGTAACATTAGTTTTTGCTCCTCTAGCTGCAGACACTGAATGAGGTTATGAAGTGCAACTTCTCTGAATACATTTGGCTGAGTTCCTTACATGTCTACATTCTATGCATCATGTCTGTGAAATATACCTTTCACACCATGATGTGAGAGTACAATACTGTATGTAACAAGCTCATGTAAAGGTACAAGGACACTCTGTCCTGACTGTAACCTTGTGGTGACCAGCCCCTCCTGACTTGCTGGATTTGTAATAGCCTATGGGCTTTCTCTATAGCACTTACAGGTAAATGAGGAGAGGGAAAGGAGCTTAGGCTTCAGCTTTGCCCCCAGGTCCTTGTCTGTCACTTGTAAGCTCTTCTTCAGGGAATGTGCTCACGCAGACTCCGACCACTTGTCATTCTTTGTTAACAATCTCAGGCCTATTTTTTAAGAACTCAATTCAATTAACGCTGCTGTGTTGCAAGACTAAATTTAGTTTTATTCCAAATTAAAAATTTACTGCTGTTCTATCTTAGTTATTTTATTTAAGTGTCAACCAGCAACATTAAATAAAAAAGTGTTTGTGTGTTTTCCCCACAATTACTGGCAACTTGTCCAAGATGCTTCCTCTCAGATGGATGGATGAATGGGTGGATGGTTGGATGGATGGACAGACAAACGATGGACGGATGGAAGGATGGATGGATGGATGGATGGATGGATGGACAAAGAATGAATGGATGGATGGGTGGGTGGATGGATGGATGGGTGGGTGGATGGGTGGATGGATGGATGGATGGATGGATGGTAATTATGTATGTGTGCAACAGGTCACTGCTGTACAAGAACATGCGTGCTCAGTCAACCTACCCTGTATGAATAAAGGTAAATAAAATAGAAATAAATAAATAGAGTGGTACTTATTTAAATCAAATTACTGTATCTTATTTTCTTTTTTACAAATCTGCCCAGGTTTTTTGTACGGCACCACATGAATCCTCACCTGTCCTGTGTTTCTTCTCCTTGCTGGGCCCCTTGCTAACAGCCAGATAGACGGGCGTCTGTTTGGGGGGTATGGTGAGCTTGTCGACGTGCTTCCTCCACTGGGTCTGGAAGTACTCATTCTTCTGCTTTTCTCCTTTCTTTTTCTCCTGGAACTGCATCTCCTAAACAGCCAGAGTGAACCGCATATTATAACAGCCCTTGGCATTGACAAACCTATTGTGTAACCATATATAATTAGCATCATAATTCTTGCACCCTTTTAACCCTTTCCAGGCATAGACACTGAGCTCAGGTGAGCTGTTTTTTACAGAGCAGACTAACTCTTCCCTTGGAGAGAAAATACTGGTCTTTGTAAAACTAATCCAGCATCACCATCCTAAGGTAAAATATGTATACATGTATAAGAGCTCAGATTGATTTCTTTACTCTCTGTTAATAAAAATGACATGGGACAGGTGTTTTCTGGGATCCTCTTACCCTGTATTCTTTAGAGAGCCTCTTCATTTTCTTGTTGAGGAGGAAGTACACAGCCAAAGTGTGGCAGGCGCGGTTGGTGAGGACGGCACTCAGCACCTCACTGTGCTTGTAGTCCATCTTCTCTGTCATATGCAGCAACACCGTGTGGTTTATTTCCTCAATGTGGATCCTGAATACAGAAAGGGAACACAGAGTTTAACAAAAAATAGACGACAAAACTGCTGAAAAAAGACTAACTCGGAGCATTTCAAATGTTCATATGACCTCGGTGGATGTGTGTGAGTCTACCTGTTGAGGTACGGTGCCCCTGTGTTCTTGTTGGCCAGCTGTAGCCAGGAGTCAGCCATCACCTGATGAATATTGGGGCGCTTGTTGGGATCAGGTTCAAGAAGCTTCTTCAGAAGACAGATGGCAGCTGAGAGAGAGAGAGAGAGAGAGAGAGAGGGAGAATAAATATTCATACACTGCCACTGACACGCAACTCTCTGCACAGAAAGGAATGTTTACTGATGCTGAAATTAGGGCTGCAACTAACAATTATTTTTCTTGGTTGACTAAAACATGTCATAACATATTTTACTTTAGAAACGTAACTGCTCATCGGGTTGACAACTTTATGATTGAACATATAATATTTCTTCATTTCCTGTCACCTGGTTAACCTCTGACAACTAATCTGTATAACTAGCTCGACCAGGGGTGTACATTTCATAATCCCTTTGTCTTGACAGTGCATGTACACACTAAACACGAACTTGGCCCTCATCCCGTTATTACATAAAACAGATTAGATGATACTCATATGTCATTAGCTTGATTAACAGGCACTTGCAAAAGGGGGTTAAGCCAGGCCTTACTTTGCACATAGAGAGCGCCACTGTTGTGATACACTCCGGTATGAGCGTCACTACTTCCAACGAAGTTAATTACACACCTGTGTTCACATGGTCATTTGATTTTCCGACCTTCGTCATCTTGGTTCACAAGTCCCACTATATTTAGCCCTATTGTTTATTATTAAGTAGCAGTAGTGAATTTGCTTTAGAAATGCCTGTGCAAATATATTCTACTTCTATCACTATAAAATGACTACAATGATAGATTCCCGCAAAGCCTATAAAAAACAGTGGGCGGTTTTAAACACCATTGTCAATATGTCTTGATATCTTTTTGATGTTCTGCCAGCCACTTCTTTGGAACTCTTGATCAACAGGAAAGATTAAAGTCTACTGAGGATTTGAACAAATAATGACGGTTTCTTTAGTACACATGTTTACTCAGGCATGCCAATCTGTTTCCTTCATGCACCTTGACTTCTTACATGTTGTCCTCTGCTTAGACACCGATTGCCTTGAATTTCCACAGTAAAGAAATATTACAGTACAACTACAATAAACTCACTGTGCTGTTTGCTTATGTTTAGGTAAGCAGAATGTTAGAGGGTAGAGTTTCTCTTGAAGATTTTAGAGAGTAGTTATAAAAGGAGTGTCAATCACAAAGATGCATATAATCTCTCATTTTTTCAGTGATGACTATTCTTACAGTTTTTTTTGTTTCTTAAGCCTTTTGATCTGCATTTTGTCTTTTTTTTTTTTCAGTTGGGTGTCATTTAACAAACAGCTCCAAAACTCCATTGTGAAACCAGACTGTCAGGTTGATAGCCAGCCAAAAAGCTAAGCAAAGGTTATACGTGACGAGTGATTTTTTTCAGGGAGTTGGCACTAAACCCATAAAGACTCAGGTCACTGGCAGAGCAACTTCTTATCTCGACATTTCCATTTACCCGTTTGCGTGTCTATTGTCAGACAACTGGATTTTCATTACATATGTCAACATATTTTCATTCTCACACGGGAAAACAGATCCCGCAATTATCTTGTTTACATGCCTGCTATTCATTCAAACTTCACTTCTTCCCTGAGGGGTGATTGCACTGATACATGAGTGGGCATGGTAGTGCACCATCTGTAGGGTATAGGAGCTGATGGATTCATATTTTGCTCACCACAAAGCAACAGCTTGTCGTCTGCACAGAGGTGTGCATTTGTGCATTTGTTATTTACCTGTAGAGAGCGAGGGAGGTAGAGGGTTCATCTCCTTGTCCACCATCTTCTGGTGCAGGGCTCGGAGACTGAAGGGCTCCACAGTGAACGGAAGAGTCCCAGTCAACATCGCATACATGTTCACCCCACTGAAAGATCAAAATACATGAAATTAACAAACCTATTTCAATATCTTGATGTTTGACAACAATTTGTGTAATTGCTGAGAAGGAAATTACACTCACATGGACCAGACATCCACCTTCGGCCCATATTTCTTCCTGGAGAGTAGCTCCGGGGCAGCATAGGCCGGACTCCCACATTGGGTGCTGAATGGATCTGAGTATCCCAAGATGCCAGCGCAGTTACTGAGTCCAAAATCTGAGGGACAGAAGAGGTGGGTGAGTGTTGTTTCTTTTTCCGACATACCATTATTTAAATGGCCTCATCAGTGCTACACACACAAACAGAAGCAGATTAGCACTTTGGTGAGAGCTTGTGAGGGTTTTAACGGCATATTTAATTGCTCTTAGCCCCTCACCACATGGGACACTGTAACACTCCAGCTGAAAAAATCTTGGCATCAAAGGCCCTCTTTTTTATTATTAACTTATCTTGTTCGTCGCTGTGAGAATGTTTGTATTTATGAATGATTTTATGGAATTTCTGTCTCTTAAGTTTTACACGTGTGAGTTTAAAGAGAAGCAGCATTGCACTGAGTGAGGAGAAGAAAGAGAAGGAGAGAAAGCTTGAGGTGAGTTAAGATACTCTAAATGCTAAGAGCGCCTGAGTTACCTATGAGCTTTATGTTGTCCTGCTCATCCAACAGGAGGTTTTCTATCTTCAGATCCCTGCAAGACAAAGAGAGAAAATGGAGATGTCAATGCCTGCACAGTGTCCGTGTTTACATTAGATAACTTATCTAAGCCGCCGTCATCATACAATGCACAAGACGGAGAGGTCAGCGGTAATCAACCCCCTCCCCATCGACCCCAACACATACACAAATACCCTCCCAATGTGGGTCACGCTGGCTGATTTCTCGGGGTCTATTGTGTGCCTTCAGATCCCTCCTTAGTCTTACAAATCCTGTTATACAGTGATCTACATAGACCATCTCACCACGATAGAAATTTAGTTCCCAGGCTCTGAGCGACAAAGAATGTAATATTCCCAGGAAGAGCTTTGTGAAATTTAAATCTGAAATTTGACTTTTTATTGTAATATGCAACAGTATTTGAGAAATGCACTCGAATGACTAATGTTTGGGTTATTGCACATTGCTTGGAAAGTCAGCTGTTGGATTTAACAAGTAAGAACTTTTTTTTTTTTTTTTTTAAATCATATTTATTTTTCAGTTCTTAGCAGCTTTCTGGGAAACCTCCGAAAGCATAGCACTGTAGTTATTGAACAGACAGATCTGGTTATGTGTGGATTAACAGTAACGTGCACAATGAGGACTTAACCCACACTTTGAGAAAGAGGATCATGTCTGACTCTGAGATCTTAAAGTCAGCTTTAACCCCTACAAGAGCACAAAGCTCTCTGAGCTACTGTTGGCAAACTGTCAACATTTTTGGTGGCACTGACAATACCAGTTAAAAGTTCTCATTCAAGTGAATGGGAATGTGTCCAACTTTTGACAGGTACTGTATGCAAATACTGCTTGTGACATTGAAGATTAGTGTGTGTGTGTATTTTTCTTTCACTTTTTAATTGTCTGCTGGAAATGAACTCCTTGCACCCTTACCTGTGCACCACACCCGCCCTGTGCAGGTGCTCCACAGCCAGCACTAACTGACGAATGTATTTCTGAGTCTCTCTCTCGTCCAGGCGTTTCTTGTCATAGATGCGATTCATGAGGTTCCCGCCAGGACACAGCTCCATCACTAGGTAGTAACTGTTCTCCGTCTCAAGGATGTCCAGCAGCTGCGTGATGTTAGGGTGGCGGATCATCTGCTGGATGTGGCCCTCCCTCCGCAGGTTCTTGGTCACATACGAGTCCTTCTTGGCCTTGCGCTTGTCAATCACCTTCACCGCCACCTGGAGAAATTGAGACAGGAGATGTTGTGATTAATATCAGTGGAGAATGGAGCAGTAGTGCACTGCTGTGTTTTGGAGGCAGGATTTCAGAGAGTTGTAGCGTAACAGGTGATGAGCTACTCAGTCTCAGTTACAGAGAATATAACTCGACACTGACTCACAGCTGCTGCCAATGTGGGACAACCCAGGCGCTACAGGGCCCTGAGGCTGCAGGAGGGGGAGGCGTGTGTGTGCATGCACCGTGTGTGTTGGAGGAGTTACTGAACCATCATAAACTAGGGGAAAAGCAAATGTTACCCGATCTGTTAAAGGTGCTTAGGCCAAATGGACAGTTAATATTGTCCCATTTGGCTCAGAGTTCAGTTGCAGCTAAACACACATGAGGAGTGGTGACAACTGCAAAACCAAAACTGAGGAAGGATAAACTAACATTTTTCTGAGGCAGATTCAATAGACTGAGAAGAGCAGATTCCCAGGCAGGCAGGCGTGTTAAGTTTTTTTCTGTAATTACTCATCCCCAGCATCTTCTGTCTGTGTTTCACTGCCCTTGTTGTTTCATCAGAGAAGAAATCTGCATAATGTCCTCATAAAAGTCACAGAATGTGTCCTTTTTCTTAATGACACCACTTTGCTTCCCTCTGTACCTAATTACATTCAATAGCGTACCCATCTACTCTATTTCATCGTTTGCCCATGTCTCCTTGTGTACTGTCTAGACTGAGTTCAAGAGCATGGCTACCATACACTGCAAATCATCTCAAGGGGAGCCCACCGACATGGAAAGACATGACCAGTGAAACTAATCATCATATCCATTAATGAAATGGTGAGGGCCAAAGTGGATGTATGTGTGTGTGTGTGTCTTCTCTTTCCTCTGTCCTTCAGCTTGTCTTTTTTACTTTTGTCCTTTCATCTCTTATAATTGATTCACCTCTGAAAACCTTTTTACTGCTGCTAATTAATACTGGCTTGTATGTGCGTGTGCATTGAGCTGTCACAATACGGTAATAGATGGCCCGTGTTTACGACAGGCAGTGTGGGTAAGAGAAGTGGGTGTGGGGTATATATGGGGGGGATGGGGCACTGTATTTACAGTAGGCTATATGAGTAGAGGAGGAGTGGGGGGTGGGGGCCAGGGGGAGGGGTGAGCCCTGCCAGGGGGCTTCTGGGGGATTCAGTTGTTTATCAGGCGCCCCTCAGACAGAAAAGGGGGGAGGTGGGGCAAGACAGGAGGGAAAGTGGGTTACAGACATCAAAAACACATGCATATGACCTCTCAGGCCCCCCTGACCATGACAGCACCATCTCTCACCTCTCCTCACTTTCATACCCCCTGCCATTAAACACACACGCCCAGCATGTCCTCACATCCATGCTGACTTTCTAGTGATGCTAAAAAAAGGATCTGGGAGTCTTCCTGTATTCCCTTTCCCCCCCCTCCACTACCATTTTGCTTGAATAAATTTGCTCACTGCCCTCCGCTTCCTCCCAACGCCTGTTGGACCCCGTATGCCACTGAATGAGAGAGAGAGAGTAAAGAGAGGGAGAGCATGTGATGTGCTCGATGGTGTGATTGCCAGTGTTTGCATCATCCTCAACAAAGAGAGTGAGGGAAGGAGCGCCTCTTCTCCTCACAGCAACAGAATGGGGAGGGGGTGGGGGGGGCACAGGATGAGCTAATCTCTAATATAAATGTGAATTTCAGTGTTGTACAAAAACACAAATAGAAGTGGTCCTACATGTGGGGACACATAGGGAAAAGGAGGTACTTGTTTTTCCAATATGCAAATGTCCTGGCTGCTCTTCAAAAAAGCCTGGAGAGACAAAGGCAACCAGTGGCCAATGGTAGCCCATATCAAAGCCCTGTGCTGGCAGAATCATAATGAGGCTGAAGCCCATTTATCAACGACGTGATTTCATATGCAAGTAGCAGCCCCGTTCTCTCATAGGCTAGGCAATTTTCCTCTCTTTTCCTATCACAGGCTTAGGCGCCCACTGCGGTGAGATCACCACCACCAGCAGACAAAGCAGAGATTGAGAAAAACCACGGAGCGCACAACTAGTCATCCAGCACATGTTGGGGGGAAAAAGACAAGAGCACATGTTGGAAAAAGACACACAGCTCTCACATACACTAAAAGTAAATATTTTCACTCAAGCCCGGCTATAAAACAAGCCCTGCTGAGCATATAGCTGAGTTCAACAGCTGGTGTGCCACATGAGCTCATTAACAAAGACTCCCATAGCAAACAAGGCTGATCACTTTCTCTGGGGAAGCTAAGCACTGATTAGTCTGTAAGATCTGTATTGACAGATTGTAAAAAAAATCTTAAAGGCTAAACTGTTCATATGAATAGGTGAAGAGTTTTTCTTGGCTGACATGCAGCAGAAAAGAATGTATTGCCAAACAGGCATGAGCCAAGTGACAGCTGACACTGTCCACTGAAATGAAATCTAAAACCATATCAGACCTCTCTGGCTGCATGCCACAGATGGTTTTTAAATTACTACAGTCAGAACAAAGTCATAAAGTTTTCTGAAGGGTGTAATTATCTCTCAAAGTTAACTTTTGATTTAAAATTTACAAGTGTAAGAAATCAATGATAAATCGATATCAGCTGCATTTATTCTGAAGGCGTGTGGTAGAATCACAAGATGCATTTAATTCATTTAAAGAGATATATAATAAATCACACACAATTTTACCAAACCCTGTTGTTTAGCAGTTACATTTCCACTTTGTAGCCCCCGGAGTATGCTTACCTTCTCCCCGGTCATCGCATGGAGACCTTCTCTAACTTTGGCGAACGATCCTTCTCCCAGCTTCCTCCCAATCAGATAGTTCCCGACCCGTTTGGTATGGTAAAAGTTCTTCAGGATGTCTGCCGCAGGGCTGCATAGTGAAGCCGGGAGGATGCTCTCATTCCCGGCACTGTTTGGGGTTTTACCCTCATATAACGCGTGGCTGTTGTCCACTACCATGTCGCTGTCAGCAACTGGCATCACAGCTCCCTTGTCAAACGCCTCCTTTTAACAAGGGAGAAAATTACGCACGCTCGTCTCTCTCCTACCTCTAAGGCAGGTATTCAATGCTTACAGCGTCCGGTACAGTGCGTAAAGTTCGTTCTGTCTGCGTACTCGCCCCTAATAACAAATTAGGGAAATCGGAGCTTGCGCCACCTGTTCGCCCAAAGCATCCAGTGAGCGCACTCAGCAGTTTCCAAGACAAGGCTTGATTAGTGTGTCAGCTTAGATTTAAATGACACGGAGAAATACCGGACTCAATCATGGAAAGTTTATAACTGACGCAACCTGTCTTAGTACTTGAGAGGGCTATTAAAAAAAACAGTCTGGGGTAGGCTCTACTCAGCTCCCCTCTCCATGCGCGAACGTCTTCTGAATAGTCTATGTGAAGGCAGCGTGTTTCTCGGTTTGAAGTGACTTTCCCGGTCATCAGAGTGGGCGTTACTTAGTGTGATGGTGAAGAAAAAAAACACACACACACAGCCCCTTTGCACTGTGATGGTGATTTTCAATCCAATCAGCGCAGTCGGGCGGAGCACATGTGAGAACAGCGCTGCTCTGCCGTCTCGCATGGTGCGCTCAAAATATACATGGATGTGAACAAAGAATACATGTGTAGCCAGAAGAGAGAGAGAGAGAGAGAGAGAGAGAGAGAGAGAGAGCAACACTGTCGGTACAAATACCTGGACATTTTCTTTAATAACGTGATTTCTAGGTGTCGTGATTAGGCTGATGACATGAGCGCAGATTTTTGGTCACACCGTGCGCTTTGCGTCAGGCAGCTCAACAGTCCATCCATTTCATTGATAGAGATTCACATTTCTAGTAGCAATAAATAAATGTTGATAGTGAGAAGTAGTTAATTTCATATAACGCGCAACATTTTCCAGACAGGAGAAGTGTTGCCATTTTCTTCTCAGTGTGATTTTGGTTGTTTCTGAACTTGGAGTTGTGCCAATAATACAGAAAGTTGCACTCCAGTAGCTGCACCAGCAGCAGCAGACAAAGGAGCATTTCCCACCTTCCACACCGAGGTGTTCACTGGCCTAATTAACGTGGTGTTCATCATCACTCAAAGGAGGACACCTGCGGGGAGGGGCAACAGTTTGAGATGTATTTTTCTTCCTGTATTTGGCTCCAGCTCAGGTTAATCTGACCTAATATGATTGCATTATGATGAATATATGTTTTTCCTACACAGTGAACCTGCAAGGATTAGACAATATAACAGAAACACCTGACAATTGAATGCAATCCATAAAAATAGCAATGCAATATATACTACAGTGTGAAGCTTATATTTTTAATGATTTGTGTCAAATATGTGTTTTATGAGGCTGTATACAGTGGTGTTACTGTATTATATTTAACTGTATATACAGGTTTGGCATGTTTATTTTCTTTGTATGGATTCCTAGAAGGAGTGAGAGGAATGCATCCACATATACACATACATTGCTGGTCCATGCATCCCAGACACTAAACCAGACACCCTGACAGGGAGCCAAAGGTATAAATATACCACCATCTATTGGAGTTATTTTGTACTGCAAGATATGAGCTGATTACCATTGTTCATTTTCCTGATATCAGACATTTATTTCTTTAATGAAATCATGACTTGAAGCAAGTTGTCCTTTGACTAAAAACGGTAGCCTGTAAAATAAAGACATTTGCAACCATCCATGAAGGTGATCTGTTCAAGAGGGGGACAAAGGGGTGTAGTAAGTGAGTCATTTCATTATTTGGAGACAACAAATCTCAATTTTAAGTACTTTAAAGTGCCTGTTGGAAATGTATGTATCCTTCAATGCTTTATTCTGCATTTGGCAAGTGTTATACCATTAAAAAAAACTGATTATTTCATTACTTCTCCTTATCTGTTACTTGTAATACTCAAAAGGTATATCCTGTATTTTGCTCAGTGTAAAAAAACAAGTACAGACTCAGTCTTGAACTTGGGTTCATGGTTTGTTATTTTAACAAAAAAGGTGGGGAAAAATTCATGTTACAACCAAAAAACAGTTCAAAGAATTTTGACAGAAATGTTATTTTAAAAATGTTCACACGCCCAGCCCCGGAAGTATGAGTAAGAGATGACAATTTATTGTGTCATTCAGCGCGGTTGTTATAGAAGATCTGAATTAGTAATGAACTTTTCTCAGGTGATGTGCAACCTATGATAATTGAAATAATGAGTCACAGATTATAGACTGAAACAGCAACTGTCAACTTCATGACATGGAAATTTTCCATTAAGTCTTAATGAATCCTATTGATAGTGGAAATATTGAGGTGTTGAACAATGTGGGGCTACATTTAACTACAAATTTACACATAGTGTCAAGCTTGCTGGGCTGTTTTAACTGTTTCAGAACATACAAAGCTCTTTCAGGAGTTTAAAAAAAGAAATCTTCAGTCATTTATTTAAACATGACAAATAAAGTTTCCTTATAATTTTAAATAAATGTTTACAGGGAGCCAGTCAGGTCCCAGTGCCTTCCTGTTTATATTTTAGATGTTGCTTCAGCCCTACAATCTGAGACGTCTCAGTTTTGCTTTTCATGTCTAGTAGCAGCATAAAGACTAAAGATATATGGAAAAGATGGAGGTATAGAAGATGAAATAAAAAACTGATTTGCATGTGTACATGTTTTGTTCTCTCAAAAACACCAAATGAAGGTAGGCCTACAGAAAACACCATAACTTGCAAGAGAATTGACATATTATTACAGCCATAAAACAACATAATTACATAATAAGTAGCATTACTATCTTATTAGTACAAAAGGTTGACACATTGGGACATAATGATAACAGGCTGCTATATGGCTAAAAGCAAGGCTGTGGCCCCGGACCCTGAAGGCCCCGAAGGCTTCAAGTTCACAGTGTGTCAGATGTTTGTGACAGTTTGATGCCAGCACCTCTAAATTGCAATGTCAACAGAAATGATGAGGACCTCAAGGTGGTGAATATTTCCTATTTCATAATCTTGAGGCCCTGTGTGTCAAAATATAGTTTTAAGACCTTTTTGAGGGAGTAGACATTTACAGTATACATGTTTCTAACCGAATTTGTGTTCAGTCAAATTACCACAGATTTTTTTACATACTGCAAAAGTGGGGCCAGGTATAACGTTGCCAGATCCAGCAGGCTCAGAGACAGCTTCTACCCACAAGCCATCAGACTGTTGAACTCTGGGACTTTGTGAACATATATAGCACACACATACACACACACATACACACACAGTCTCTCTCTCTCTCTCTTCGTCTCCTACACACTTATTCTTCCCCACTACACAATATTTATATTTTTAATCAGAGGTATTTATCACCCATCACTTATGTACACCAACGTGCAATATAATGTATATTTGTATATTTCTCTCTCATTTGATTATACTTTTTCATTTTTTCATCTCTACTCTTCTTATTATTATTGTCTTTATATTGTGTGTTCTATGTTATTAATACTGTAACACTTTGAGTTTCACTATGAATGAAAAGTGCGGTACAAATTGAATTCATTCCTTCTTCTTCTTCTTCTTCTTCTTCTTCTTCTTCTTCTTCTTCTTCTTCTTCTTCTTCTTCTTCTTAACTCTAATTGCAACTACAACTCGGAGAAGCCAAATTTGATTGCCTTCAATGTTGCATCTGCTGTGTTGCTGCTCTTGAATATTGAGCATAGTAGGTTACTGGTTGATATCTGGGACAAGGGCAAGGCATAATATAGACTGCCATGTGTAGTCTGCTGTGTGTATGATGGACACTTGAAGACGGTTGGGAGGACACACGGTCAGTGGGTGCCCGTAGCTCCTTTTTTGGCCACTAAAAAGGACACACATGACCCATGCCCTGGCCACACACTTTCTATTCCTGTAGCAGTCCGCCACCCAGTGGACAAATCGTACAACTACACAATTCAGCTGAATCCCATCATGCTTTGCCGTGCCCGCCGACCCGAGAGCTACTGATGCTAGGCTAGCTGCCGTTAGCTCCGGGGAGCGGACATGTTGTACCGACCCTTCCTTGAATAAACATCGCTCAAAGCGGGGAATAAGGGGGTTGAGGGGCGTTGGGCAATCATGGACGCCGTCAACGCCTTTAACCACGAGGTAAGCTGCTTTCCCGGCTCCATGAAAGTCTGTACACACCAAGTGTGGCGGTGCTGGTCATGGAGCTGTGTTGCATTGAAGTTAGCCGAGCAGCACAGACCAGTGGGCCTGGACATGTCCACCTTAACCTGGGTTAGCGTTTGTGTTGTACACCTACAGCACACGTAGTGTTGTTATCGAAATGAATTATAGGACTATCTGCCAGCTAGCGAGCAAACATAAGGATATCTGTAAACGTGGTCTCCAGGCTCAAAGTTGTGGTAGACTACATTAACGTTAGCATGTGGGAGAGTGGTCTCTAACGTTGTTGTTGGTAACAATGCTCCTGGCTACCCCTTGAGCAAACAGTAACATCTAATATGGTATTGCCATACTGCAAGGTTATGAAGAAGAATGTCCATAACTGCTTAAATGCTATACACAGCATGCTAGAAGACCTGATGTTGTCAGAAATCTAGTCAGTAGCCTGAAGAAGTCATGTATTGGTGTTTTTGGTTCTTCTCGTTTCTACTGATGGCCTTTTCAGTCTTTGAGTCTAAACAGTTACCGTATCTGGGCCCATATAGGCTAGTTGATGACCACTGAGTGGTAAACACCATCCTGTTATATCACAACTAGTACTGATAATATTTGTTTATTGCACCAGAACAACATGGGCTATGAACAGTTTCAGATACTTCTTGAAAAAGTTCCTGCAGTTTCTATCTTGCACAGAAACAGAGAATACAGTTTATGGATTGCAATCACCATTGGATGTTATATAAATATGACAAATATGTCAGTTTAACTGTAATGTATTAAAAGAGCAAACATGCACTCTGGTAATGTCTAGTTGGCCAGTTTATCTCAGAGTAAGCAAAGCCAGGCCCACCACACAGCTAATATAAACATAGTCATGTGCACCACACAACCATCAGGACACTTAAGCATCCTCAAATGCACACACCCTTCTACTTTGTACAGTTTATTTATCTCTAATTCCATCTAATGCACCATGCTCTATTAAGGCTGCATCGTGTTGTCTGTGTAACATGGTTTCTTCTGCTGTTTGTTGACTTCTTGGATCTTCCTTACCTTAAATAATTGAACATCTATCATTGCATTCCCATAGGCCTTAGGGGGACTTGGGGAAACTCTATTTTAGATAATCAGATGCCAGTTTCGAGTGTCTGCACGTACCACCTTTGTAGCGGGTGGAAAATGAAAGTGGTAAACAATTGAAAGGGATGCATTTCACTGTTGTTGCAGCACATTTCACTGTAATACCAGAGCTTTCAGCCCCAGGCCCCCACCAGAGCATAATGAACAACATAACAATCACACATGATGGAGAAGCAGTGGAAAAAAAAAGAATCAGTCTGCTGAACCAACCACAGTGTCACTTTTCAGATCGTCAGCAGTGGCAGCCACTAAAAAAGATTGGGATATTGGTTGCTTAGAGCTTATAATTTATTTGTTGCTACTAAAATATTCAGCTGTTAAGAGCTTGTCACTGAAGTGTGTCTCTCTGATATCGAAAGACATGAGGGTACCAGTAAAAGCTGATTGGCATGATGTCTTGACACTAGTTTCACTCCTTTTCCACTTTTCCACTCTGTCTCTAGTTATTCTCGTTGATGGACTCCAAGCCCCCAATATCTCGGGCAAAGATGATCTCCATCACCAAATCGGCCATCAAAGCTATGAAAGTAAGAATGAGTTTGGCATTCCTTTGTTTCGAAAGTTACATGTATATCTATCTGAGACATTTTGTGTTTTTCTAAAATCATATTTCTGATGTTTTTGAGCCTATATTGAGATGAGAAATTGCTCACCTTTCTCCTCTCCTTCTCAGCTCTACAAGCATGTGGTCCAGATTGTGGAAAAATTTATCAAAAAGGTGAGACAAAATTCAGGCATCACCCAGGTCCTCCTCACCAAACATGAATAAACTCTAATCTTTTTTCTCTGTCTGCTCTCTCCAGTGTAAGCCTGAGTACAAGGTAGCAGGTCTGTATGTAGTGGACTCCATCGTTAGGCAGTCCAGACACCAGTTTGGAGCAGACAAGGACGTGTTTGGCCCAAGGTTTACCAAAAACATTACAGGAACCTTTGAAAACCTCTGCCTCTGCCCCGTAGAGGACAGGGTAAGAAGAACAGGAGGAGTTGGTTAAACATTTCAGTGAGATGAATATTAGCTGGGATATTGCAGACTGTAGTGTTGTAGTCACAAATAGTACAGAATTTGGTTGAAGGATTTTGTCCTTTTTAATGACAAATGTTCTCACCTATTTCCTTGCTTTTTTTCTTTTTCTTTGTAGAGTAAGATAGTGCGGGTGTTGAACCTGTGGCAGAAGAACGGGGTGTTTAAGATCGAGGTTATTCAGCCCCTCTTGGACATGGCAGCTGGCTCTAGCAGTGCTGCTGCACCCTGCATGGGCACAGATGAGCCAGGTAATTTGTGTGTTTTGTGGTTTGTACACACACTTATACGCTTAAATATCAGTGAGTGATGCTGGTGTTTCAAGGCATCTGTGTGTTGTACACTCATGTTCAAGCTGTATCTCCTCCCTCAGGTTCTTCCCCACCTCCAGCCAAAGAGCCAGTTACTGCAGTAACAGTAAGCTCCACCATGACACCTGCTGCTCAGCTGCAAAACTCTGATGCCTTTGCTGCTGTGGCACAGCTCTTCCAGTCCTCACAGGGTCAACAGGTGGGTGTGTAGTACAGACTGGCATTAGCCTTAACCTCAGCCTTTTTGCTTGTATTGTTCATTGCTTGCACATCTTTTATACCTTCACTAGTAACTGTTGTTTTTTACTCTCTCTCACTGGCACTTTTAGCTTCAACAGATGCTCCAGAACTTTCAGCAGCAGCCAGTGAAGCCCGAAATCATCACTCAGCCTCCAGTCCATACCATTCATACACATACTCAAAACGTCACCGCTGGCCTGGGTGTGGTCCCCCCGCATCCTCCCCTGCCCACCCAACCCACCCAGCAGAAGACGGCCTTTGACAAGGTGGCAGTGCGTTTTTGTATTTGTGATCAGCACCTAAATGTACTCTTTACAATATTGTGGAGATCAAGCATTTTGTAGCACAGTGCATGAGTATGTTATAGTGAAGGGGGAAATTTTAAACTGTACAAGCTCTTCCATGTTGAAAACATCATAAATGGTGTGTTTTTTACCTCTTTCCTAGAAATTGCTGGACCGTTTTGACTACGATGATGAACCAGAAGTCGGAGAAGAAACAAAGAAGGATGAACTATCGTCACAGCCCGCCTTGTAAGCCCTTCATTTATTACATATTCTACAGCATGTTTGAGATGCCAAGGAGTTTTTTTTAGACATGAAATAAAAGCTGTGAAACTGATGGTTTATTTTTATCATCACAGTATGCAGCAGCCTCCAGCCTTCCCACAGCACATGGAGCACTTTAAACCACCACTGATAAACATGTCACAAGACCTCTCACAACAGGTAGTAAGGAACTCATCTTTCCTGACAAGTCAAGCCATCTTCATCCTTGATTTTTTTTTAATTTTTATTGTAGCTTTTGTTACAGCATTGTAGTTATATAGTAGTACATATACTATATACAATACAGTGTATGCTTTTTTAGATGTGGACCTCTATTTAAAAATAAATACTACATATGAAATATGTAAATAAAAAAAAGAAAAAATGGTGCATGTACAATAAAACTGTTGTACATGCAAAGTATTTAAAACCGTTTCTTTCTCAGGTTCCTCTTCCTCCTAACGGCCAGATCCAGGCCTTTGGTTTACCGCCAGGACAAGGCTTCCCAGTTATGATGCCTCCTGTGGGACATGCTCTGCCTGGACAGCCCCTCCCTGGCTCCACTGGGCCTCCAGGATTCCTGGGGGGATATGTTCCCCATAATGCAGCCCAGCAACAACAGGTAAACTTGACAATAGTACAAAAGATATGTAAAATAGTAGCATCTAATAAGCTATAGTAGGATAAATAAAATTAGTGAAGTAAATGTCCATATCCGATTTTTGGACATTTTTCATTTTTGCATTAAAATTGTAATCAAGAACAAAATGCTATAAAATGTTACATGATACCTTTTTTGGTATACTAGTTAGTAACAAATCATTACCACGTTCTCTCCATACCATATTAGGATTTGTCAATGGATATGGACCGTTCATCTATGAAGGATGGCAGACATGGGCGAAGGTCACACTCAGGCTCCAGGTTAGTATCTGAAATTGGATGCTTTGTGTCAAACTGGGTTTTTCTTCTCCACACTGATTTGTTATTTTCCATGTCTTTTGTCATGTGCACATAAGCTGCTCAGTGCTCATTCATGGTGAACATGTCATAAGTGGCACTGTCTTTTTTTTCTCTCTCTCTCTCTCTCTCTCTCTCCAGATCTCCAAAGCGGAGGAGGTCACGGTCTAATTCCCGTACACGGCGATCCAGGCACAGGCGATCCCGCTCGCGCTCCAGAGACCGGCGTCATCATTCTCCACGCTCCCGCTCGCAGGAGCGCAGGGAGAGAGAGAAAGAGAGGGAGCGACGGCAAAAAGGCCTCCCGCCACCCAAGAGCGAGACACTAAGCAGTGAGTCATAATCTATTTATGGTCATATTTATTTAAGTAGGTAGACATAGACCTGAAATTATCTGTTAGATGTGCACAGCATGTTTCATTGTAGGTTCATGAAATGATTGTCTTTGGGCAACATCACTGAGTTTTTTAAAATAATTTTCCTCCCTTTGAAGTAGTGCATGTATTTTGAGTTCTTGCTCATGTTATCATCATTTCTTTCTCCTTTTCAGTTTGCAGTACAACTCTCTGGGTGGGTCAGCTGGACAAGAGAACACAACAGCAAGATGTCGCCTGTTTACTGGAGGAGTTTGGGCAGATAGAGTCCATCAATGTAAGTGGACCTGTGTAGATCAGTTGATCCACATGTGACCATATCCTGTAGTGTGTCACAATGACATTTACAGATTTTCTTTTTTTGTTTTGGTTCACCTTATGGTATAGTTAATTTTTCATTTATATTGTATGTTTTTTATGCACGTTATACATTGACTGGTTTGTTGTTCATATTTGATATTTATGTTCATATTAGTGAACGACTGATTACATACAGTAGAATAAGTGTTCACGCCAAACAATCTCTTTGTTTTTTTTTTTCTCAACTGTCTTTCCTCTTTTGTTAAGATGATCCCTCCACGTGGCTGTGCCTATATTGTCATGATACACAGGCAAGATGCCTTCAGGGCTCTACAGAAGCTCAGTCGAGGATCCTACAAAGTTAACCAGAAAGCCATCAAGGTGAGTGAGCAACAGATATTGCTGCTCAGTAATGCACTTTTACACAAAAAGTGCAATCCAAAGAGAAAATTGAGAGTTGTATAATGAAATCACGGATTGTTTTCTGTTCATTCTTTGCCAGATTGCTTGGGCATTGAACAAGGGCATAAAGGCTGAGTATAAACAGTATTGGGACGTGGAGCTGGGTGTCACCTATGTGCCTTGGTCTAAAGTCAGAGAGGACCAGCTGGAGGAGCTAAAAGAAGGAGGAGTATTTGACGTAGACACCTTATCACCAGGTAAAAATACTACATCATTGAGCATTTCATACCCTGCCTCTGTTTTATAATTGTGAAAATTGCTCTCACTGAAAGATGCATCAGCAACAAGCTGTATTAATGATGTAATTGTGTATTATAGCGTAATTTTTTTAGCAATTCTGAATTGTGTCTGTCCTCTCCAGAGTGGAGTGGAGTGAGGAAGACACTTGAGAACCCAGAGGAACTAACCCACAACGGCGGTTCAGAACCACAGCAGCCGGAGGAGGCACAAGTATTACCTGTGACTGCCGCAGCTGCTCCTCCTGCTCAGGTTAAATAAAGTTGCAACATGTTTCCAGAATTTTAAAGTCTTTGAAGAGTTTAGAGAAATTTCAATCCATCACTGAGAAAATGTTTGTAAATTGTGGAACTTTTGATATAGAGTATGTCCCAGCTTTTCTTTCGGGGCTCTATGCAAATGCTCAGTTGTGTGTAGCTGTGTATGGTACATAATCAGAAACGCACATATGGGGGCCACTTATAAAATAATATGACAAGCTGCTGTGACACCTGGTCCATACCTACATTAAAATCAATAGGTAGCTCAGATAACATAATGTGATTTATATTGTAGTTGTTTGATGGAGATAACGCCTGTGTGTCAGTGGGATGTATAACAGTTATCTTCCTCGTCAGACATCTACAATAAAACCTTGTAAATGTTCTCAGGTTCCTCCAATGCAGCAGCCAATGGTTGGTGTGGGTTCTCTCCAGCCTCCTGTCTTTCCTGGTCCCATAGGCATGCCTCCGCCTTCCTTCCCCCCAGGCGTTCCCCCTCCTCCTTTCATCAGACCCGGCTTCAACCCCATGCAAATGCCTCCAGGTAGTACCTCTACATAATCTCAAGACAAGATTTTGTTACCGGAAGTGTTCTGGTTTCCGTTTGTAGTCCGAGTAGTATTGACCTGTCACTTTTGAGCAGGCTTTGGTTGCATGCAGGTAAACAGTCTGTGTGGAGAGGAAAAGAGGCGGAACGCATTGGCCGAAATGCAGTCTTGACAATTCAGCTTTTTATCACAGCTTTTTTTAGTTTATCTGCATTCATATACACATATCTGATTATGAAGATCAGCCAAAATGTTCTCTAGACCATCTTAAGATGCTAATTGGACTGTAAACAACAACCGGGGCACAGAAGAGGAAGTCTTGGCCCAGAAATCCGTTATCTTGATATCTGCTTGCTACACCGGAACCTCCGAAATATTGGCTGTTGCCCCCAGAGGCTAAATTGTCATCAGACAGATAGCCGATGGGTTCCAACACTTCCTCCTACAGCTGCCACCGAACCATTTCTCACTGGCTTTCGTTCAGTCTCTCTCTCTCTCTCTCGCACAGTGCCAATTCTTTAATAATGTTTATCAGTATTTAACATACAGATTAAGGTCACTGTCTCACCTGTTCTGTTCATTTAGTTTAGTTCATACTGGCTTTTTCCAAACAAATCAAGAACTGTGAACACAAAATTGAACAGACTGACGGATAAGTCATTCATTGGGCAGTTATCAGCTTCGCAATAATGCATCATGTTTGTTTTCTCGGTGTAACAAAGAGCTAATTAAGAAAGTCATGTGGAGCCCCATCTCATATGTCAAGAGTAGTGACAGGTAGACAAAGAGGTAGAAAGTAGAAACTTCTATGGTACAAAATAGGTGTTATGTACCGTAATAGTAAGGGGAGATAATTATTGTGTGGTCACTATATTTCGCTAATTTTTTTAATGAGAAACTGCAAAAATACATAGACTAGAACACACAACACACTGCTGTTTTAATTCTGACATGCCTGCGTGTTACCATGGTTACCAAATTATCTTGCTTAAACATGACTCTTTTACAGATGCTATAAGCCGATAGATTTCATAGTTTAGTTTTTTTATATATGCTAAAATCATTAATCTACTATTACAAAGTTCTGTAGTTTGCCCACTTTGCTTTCACACCACAAACAAACTGCACCACCTGCCACCTTCATGTTGTTAAGTCCACACCACAGTTGGATTGACAGTTTTCACACCAGCCCAAACAACCTCAATCAAATGGGCAAAACGCACTGGAGTTTGTTTGAACAGAACCAGATGTATTAGTTAAAGGATTTAAAGCACCCTTCTCAACTTCTCAACCCTCTTCTCCTAGGTTTCCCTCCCCCTGGTGCCATGCCTCTAGGTCTCCCACCTCCTTCCAAAGGTGGAGTTGAAGACCTACCTCTGGACCCAGCAGGTCTGGGCAACAGGAAAAATGACGAGATCCCTGAGGGTCCCAACCTCTTCAATAGCCAGATGGGACCCATGGGTCAGTCTGTCTTTCTCTCTTGATTTTTTTCACAAATTAATATGTTGTTTTTACATTGTTGTTTCTAATTTTGCCTCACCCATTGTAAAATGATTGATGAATTTAAGGTGGCTGTTACTTGAATTTGCCCATTAAAACTTGGAAAATGGCATTTAAAGAAATGCAGGGAATCAATCATTAGAGGCAATGGCTTTGATTTTGTGCTTGTTAAATTTATATAGTTCTTAAACACTCGATTGGTTGATTGGTTTTTTAATGATGACGAGGCTGATAATGATTAATTGGTTTTAATTTTCAAGTGAAACACAGAACCAAACATTCGTTATTCACAGCATCCCAAGTGTTAAGGCCTAAACGCACTGGAAGCATCTGACGCACGCATTTTGAAATACATCTATTGTTTTTAATGGACGAACACGCACTAGAAGCATTATGAGGTGCGTCAAACTGTCTTGATGCGCCTACTCCGACCTTGTTTCGATTTCTGGAGGGTCAAATGCCGACCCAGCGACCAAAGCTGTTTTCTCTGCAGCTGAAAAAGAGAGAAATAGCGCAAGCCAGCTGAGCACCAGCGAGCTAGAGAGAGAGACAGCACGACGGTGGTCGAGTACGGAGAGTGAGCGGTAGTGAGAACAGAACAGAACCGCTGAATGAGAGAAATAAAACGTTATATTCTGATTATTTTACGGCGGCTACATTTTAAAGCACAAACAGTCAACAGATGATTTACTGTGGACACAGATGCTCTTAGTTTCAGTTTCATGTTCCTCCTCTGCATTTCTCCTTTTCATTCATTCATTACATCCAACTAATGCAGCAGTCAATAGAAAGAACAAAATGAAAAACCTGTGTTGGTTCTGTGGTTGGAATTTCAAATCTGATGCCTGCAGTGCGCCATAAGAGCGTCAATTGACGCGTGTCAATTATCGCTTCGATTGTTTGCGCCTTTAGGATTAGCTGTTTGTAATACATTGGTGTATTTGGACAAAATAAGCAGTTTGACAACATTTTTGTCCCTTTTTCCCAGTTAAGGAAAAATCTAAAAGAGTTTTTTGTTTTCTTTTTTTAATTAAATCTGTATTTTGTATTTGTTTCTCCATCAGGTAACCAGGTAGGCGTACCTCCAGGTGGTCCTCTGGGAAACATCCAACCCCCTTCTGGTGGTCTGCTTGGCGCACGGCCCGGAATAATTCCACTGCAGCGTCCTCCAGTCCCCCCACCACCGCACATGCAGCGTTTTCCTCCACCCCACGGGCCACGACCCCCTCACCCCAACATGCCCCCCGTGCCCCCACAGATGATGGCCAGAGGGCCACACCCTCAAATGATGCACCACGAACCCCCTCCTCCAAAAGGAGGCTTCGGGATCCCCCCTCCCCACAATATGAGGGCACCTTTCCCTCCGCATGGGCATGGCCCTCCTCCTCAAGGTCCTCCTCCTCCCTTTATCAGACCAGGGGGTCCTCGTGGCCCCGAGGGGCCTGATGACATGGATGTCAGACCATTCAGGGGAGACAGGCCTGGATTCAGGGACCGAGAGCCAGAGAGGGACAGAGACTGGGATCGAAATAGGGATAGAGAGAGGGACCGAGGCTTTGGAGGTGGAAGGCGTCCATTTGGTGACGGAGGGAGGGGAGGAGGCGGTGATAGAATGGACGGGAGGGACAGGCTCGGAGGCTGGCAGGAAGACGGAGGCGATCACCGGGGAGGTGGATGGGAGAGAGACAGAGACCGTGATCGGGACAGAGATCGGGACCGTGATCGGGACAGAGACAGGGACAGACGGGACTGGAGGGAGAGGCGAAGCAGCCTGGATTGCGACAGAGAACGAGGGAGGGGTGACGATGGGGATAGGGAGCGAGGGAGGGGGGAGGGAGGAGAAAGAGGAAGGGGAGAAGGAGGGAGCCGAGGGAGAGGAGCTGAGGGGAAAGAAGGGGACAGACCAAGGCGATCAGAACGGCGAGAGAGAGCCACGCGGTGGGACAGGGATGATCGATTGGCAGAACTGGAAAATATGGACAGATTTCGGACCTCTGACAGCACAGAGCAACCTCGTGTGACTCCTGTGGTTACCAT